>NC_089765.1:33491909-33551909 GCF_040412425.1 Macrobrachium rosenbergii
TTCACTACTCGTCTTACGTATTATTTATTGGCTTTTCATTTCTTTATGGGTTTCTTATGTCTTTCTGTTCTAAACTGTATACTCTAATAATCTAAATGAAAGATCTGTGAGAAACGTTTTCAATTTTACCCTTTCGATTTTGATGATTGTCTTCGATTCTTGAATTGAATGTTTATTGTGTAGCTTTTTTATTGAGGTGTTTTCGCAGGAGTCTTATCTTTTACAACAGGTGCCTGGAGTAGTTACAAAAATAACCAACGAGTGTGGCCCATTGTTCAATATTCCATCTAAAATCAATAATCTGACTTGTTGAATAGTGCGTCTTCTATACTTTGAACAATTTAATCACCAGACTTAAAATTTTTTTTTTTTTTGTTAATATGGTTTTCACAGGCTAGTTATATTTACAATTGTGTTTTCTTTCGATATATGTAGAGTTCGTTTTTAAATGCGTACACATTTTTTCTCAAGAATTTCCCCTTCCCTTATAGTAGTGGTAAGAACCGTTTCGTGATGGCTTCCATTACTTTAAGTATTCTGGCCACATTAGCCTTTCCCGAAGTGCATCCATGTTGCTGTGTGCCAAGGCGTCTTTGCGCAAATGGAGATCTTGAAAGGTGTCCATTTGTGGGCACTTGATACGGTGTTATTTGCTTGTGTTTGCATGTTTTTTTTTATAATTCGTTATATATTTCTGTTTTAGATTCCAAAGCCTGAGTGCATGTTAGTACGTTTCTAATTCTCGCGTGCGTTGTATACTGACATCTGTATGCTTGGATTGATTATGTTGTCGATAAGTATTCCATGTGTTCTCGTTCATGATTGCATGGGAATGCGTACAGTTGACCTGGAATCTGGGAATCTGCTTCAAATAGCGTTTGGGAAATTTCATGATACTCGGACAAAATCTCTTTAAAGTTGCAAGATATTTTGAGTTTTCGAAAACTTCTCATGATGGAGCTGATTGCCGACTTAATGAAGGAAGATAATCCTGTTTTGTTCAGCAGTTTTCAGGAAATTAATTTTATCTTACGTTTTTAGCTTGCCATTTTTGAGAATCACACCTGTGTTAGTTCAGTTTTCTTGAGTAATTTTATTAAAAAATTTTAATGTGCCCGACTTGCAGTAATGTTAAGATTAGTGCTAAAGAGAAGCTGAAGTAGTCTGTTTATATGAAAATACTTTCCATACTTGAGAGGCTAACTGAGAGAGAGAGAGAGAGAGAGAGAGAGAGAGAGAGAGAGAGAGAGAGAGAGAGAGAGAGAGAGAGAGAGAGCTAGTGTATGTGGCATTACTATATTTTGACGTGGCAGAAGTGCGTATGGAGTCATAGAGTGCGTTGCTATTTTGCAAGTGATATGTTTCTAATGGTATAATTTTATTTCTTACTTACACCCAAATTTCTTATTTTTGTAAGATGAATTTTATATCTGCCATGCTACATATATGTGTATATATATATATATATATATATATATATATATATATATATATATATATATATATATATATATATATATATATATATATATATATATACACACACATACATATATATATATATATATATATATATATATATATATATATATATATATATATATATATATATATATATATATATATATATATATATATATATATATATATATATATATATATATATGTGTTGTTTGTTGCGTTCGTGTGTTTATGTGTCTGTATGAATAGTACATGTATTTTGATGGCAGATTGTCCTTACTTTGGCATATAATAATTTCACATACATTCTGCAAACAAAGGGATTTTTTTTTTTTTAAGTATTATACCCTGGTCCGGGTTCGACCCTAGACCCTTTTGAGATGAAACACTGTTGATGGTGACTTATGCACTGAGTTATATATATATATATATATATATATATATATATATATATATATATATATATATATATATATATATATAAATCTATATATATATATATATGATAGATAGATAGTTAGCTTCCTGCCATTAAGGGATATATATGGCTTATTATTCGTGACCATAAAAACTTGATGTATGTGTGTGTAAGTGAGGAAGTCACAATCTACCGTTGATTCTAAACCAGGCCACTGCTCGTCATGTATATATGTATATATATGATATATATATATATATATATATATATATATATATATATATATATATGTATATGTGTGTGTGTGTGTGTGTGTGTGTAATGTGTGTGTGTGTGTGTGTTAATGTATGTATGTATGTATGTATGTATCTATGTATAATATATATTTTCGTCGAAATTCTGGTGCACAATTAGTATTATTTTCTATTTTTACCCTATTATTTCTGCTCTGTACGAATTTAAATACAATTGTTATATATGTTTCGTTCCAAGTGTTCATTGTTTTGAGCGTTCTTGTGTTTTATCAGATTTTTTGTTCGGGGCAACAAATTTCTTTGTGTGTAGTAACTGATACGTTTTGTGTTGCAATCAACTTAATTTCGGTGGATGATGAAGGTAGCATTTTGTTTGTGGGATAATTTGTTAAAATAAACAGAATGGGACCATTAATACAGTCTGCCAAGGAAGCGCATTTATGCTGAATAACTATTTTGAGAGAGAGAGAGAGAGAGAGAGAGAGAGAGAGAGAGAGAGAGAGAGAGAGAGAGAGAGAGAGAGATAATGTCTTTGCTTATACATGAACCTTTGCGCCATTTTTTGTGTTAGGTGACAAACAATGGATTTACTGCAAAACTTTAGCACAAGACATTTTCTCCTCTTCCTCCAGAAAAAAAGACATGTATACATTTTATTTGCCTTCTTTGCCCATCTCCAGTTAACCTAAAAAATTGTGCTGCGACTTTCCAAAGGTTTTTTTTTCCTTCGTTGAAGAGTCATATCCTGAAAATCGCAGAATAGTGTTCTGGCATGCAGAAGACACTGTGTACTTTCTGGGGTGTTAAATGAGTGCGTTCTGCCAGAAGAGACTCGGTCGTTCTTTTGCTGCTCTTTTCTTTTGTGAAGTTCGTCTATTTTTTGGCGTCCTTGGGTTCATGTGTTTACTTTTCGTCGATCTGTTTTTGTTTGTATCGATGCTGCTTTCATGCAGTGGGCAATGAAGAGTCGTCTGTATCATCAGACTGTTGTCTTTTCTTCTATGGAAGGAACCTTGCAGAATATTAATGGCTCTGTTAATAGCACGTTTATTTTTTTACAATAAACTTTAAATCTTTAATTTAAAAAAAATTATTCTACAGCTTTACCCTCTTATCACAGCCGTTAACATGAAACATGAAAAAGAAAATTAATAAGAAAGTGAAGAGCAATCAAAGTCAAGAGCAATTTTATTGGGCCTGGGCTATGAGGATGTTTTCTTGAGCGCTCAGGGTCTCTTTTTTAAGTTGTTTCAATATTTGTATCGTTAGAGAAATGGATCAGAGCTATTTCCACGAACCAACGTCGCTAAGTTTTCCCTTATGAACCTAATGGCCACCCCACTCCCCAAACTCCGCACCCAACTGCCCAAACTCTTGGGAAGCAGCGAGAGCGAACAAGAGGGAAGAGGTAAAGGTCAAATGGTCTTTGATGTGAGGAGAGAGGGTTCTCTCTCTCTCTCTCTCTCTCTCTCTCTCTCTCTCTCTCTCTCTCTCTCTCTCTCTCTCTAAGCCTTTCGTGTAATCATCACGAAAAGGAGGGAAGTTTTTGGATGATTTTCATCATTAAGTTGAAAACAAATTTGCTTTGGAGCTAGCTATACTAAGAGCTAACACATCAAATAGTTGTCATAATGACAGAAAAGACGTATTCTCAAACTCTGACGCTGTCAGTTGCTTTTTTTTCGTTTATACATTCCCTTTTTGGTAATTTGCATTTAGCCACTCTTATTCATATATGTATATATGTTAATATATATGTATAAATAAATCCATTCAAAATTTCCAGTCTGTTTTTCATCAAGGATAGTAAACAAAGACCAATTTGTGTGTGAATATGCGGATTACTTGAAAATTGAAGCAGGAACGTGAATCATCAATAGAGCACAATGGGTCAGCTACTGAGATCTGGAGAGTAAGCTTTTTCTAAAGTGGGCTGCAGACGTTTTACAATGTTTACCTGCATTTTTCAAGTTGATTGTGCAAACAGTGTGAACAAAGAAGAGCCTAATGTAGACATTCACACCAAAGATGAAACATTCTCATGTAAGGATGGCAATTAAGTGTATTGTAAATTCTTGTTTTTTTTATTGACAATGTTTTTTTATAGAAATTTTAAAATTTTTATCTGATTAAACTTTCCTTTGGCTAATTATAAACAGATTGAACACTTAGATATTCAATAGAAAAGAAACACAAAATATTTGTAAATGGACTGTTGGTTTTTTAAAAAGTTAATTTAGATGGAATTTAAGTTAGGTATAAAAGTATTTTCGTTATTGTTAGATGCATTCTGTTGCTTGAACAAACAGCCGTAGCTGTCGCATTTTCCCTTTGGAAAAAATATCTTTGGTTATGGAAAGGAAGTTGGATGGGTAGGACTTTCAAGACAGTTAAACCTCTGTGCCAGTCAGTTGAAAGTCTAATAGCCGTTAGTATAGTTCGTTCAGTTGCTGTTTCTTTGTCTCTACCACCAAGCCTTGGAGTTCTTTCAAACCTGGTTTCTTGGCGATTATATCCTTATTTTAAGAGGAACGCCAACGCTTTCTTCACGGTAGTTACCCAACCTTCTTCCTTCAGTTTTATTTTTATTGTTTTTACGGGACTAGACTAATCTCTTTTGCACCTAGAAAGAAAGTTATGAAGACGGGCAAAGGATGTGCTTTAAGAATACACCTTTCATAATTGTTTGGTCAATTTGCTAATGCAGGCTAGTGTTACAATGCCATTAGTGACTTTTAGAAGTCAAATCGAGGTATCCTTATTAAGATTGGAAGTTTAACTCGGTAACATCAGTTGGTTTACATTATGGCAGCCAAGATGAGAAAGCAGCAAGTACCTGTATAATAAGAGAGAAATATATTCTTTATCATTTTCGTGTACCTAAACAATTCGGTGATTAGCATTGAATAAGAGTTTTCATTCGGATGGGGAAACAGATTTATTTATTTCATTATGAAATAAGGCGTAATAAAGCCCTCACGTATCATTTTGATAATGTTAGTATTTTTCAGGTCTTGAACTATCATCATCTTTTTTAAAATTATCATTGACAAGAATGAAAATCATAGCGCTTCGTTTCGTCGTTACAGTTGATTGCTGTATTTCTTCTTCTAATAATAATGATATTCTCATTAATGCCTTTAAAATCATTTCATTGACCTATAACCGGATATAAGAAGTTATGAAAGATAAGTAAAATAATTTCAAGTATTCGCATAAAGGTATTTCCCCGTGTTTTTCTTCAGAATATCACTTTACATTCTAAGGCTCAGTAACCGAAAGAGAAGCGGGGAAAGCGAAAGTAGAATAATAATAAAAAAAAAATAAAGTCAGTAGAAAAATTTTTCCATACTGCTACGTTTCTGCCTACAAACGGTTTCGGCATCTCAAAGACCAACCGAAGCACACTTGGTTTCCAAGCTCTCTCTCTCTCTCTCTCTCTCTCTCTCTCTCTCTCTCTCTCTCTCTCTCTCTCTCTCTCTCTCTCTCTCTCTATTTGGCGTATGTGTATTGAGAATAGAAAAATGCCATGGAACCCGAGCGTGCATATTGATTTTGCTGCTATATATAACGCCCAGGAATTTCGAAACAAATATTGCCGAGTGGCCCTTGTCTTTCCAGCTACATCCGAATAGCTCTGCGATTTTTACGTGACCTACCTCTGTCTTTTTTCATTGCTTTTGTGCGCGCACACACACACGCACACACACACACACGCACACACAGTATATATAGTGTGTGTGGGTGTGTGTGTTGTATAAATATTGTCCTCTGCACCCCTATCCCATGTAGATGGCAAATCCAAATGTAATCTATTAACCTTGTGGTTCCCAGGAAGTCTTTTCGGATGATGTTGCTGGCCCATGCCTTTCTACATCCTTGCTACGACGTATTTAAGTTGACTAACCACCATGCACACTTTGACATAGAGAGCCTTAAGCTTGTCAAGCGAGTGTCATGACCGTTAGACCATGAGGACCTGCCCACCTTTAGAAGGTGTAATCAGCCAGATTGGGGGCCACTGTTAAGTAGTAGAGCACTCGGCTCGTGTTTGCTAGGTACGTAATTCGTTCCTCGCCTTGCTCCCCTCTAATTTATTTTGTACTATATAGGCAGCGGTGTCTGCTAGGCGGTCAGAGAAAATAGGCTTGGGGCTAGCAGCCCCATCCGTAAGGACTCGCTGGAAAACAGCCAATCATCTAGAGTGGAAAAAGGTGTATGTATATATGTATGTATATATGATATATATATATATATATATATATATATATATATATATATATATATATATATATATATATATATATATATATATATATATATTATTATATATAAAAATACCTTTCACTGCTGACCCCACTATGAGCCCTGTTCCTTTGTTCAGAGAATTTTCACAATTTCAGCAGTTTTATGAATCATCTTACAAAAGAAAAAAAGTAAAACAAAACTGCCTTTTACTTCGGAGTACATGCACTTCTTCATCACAGTAACGCTTAATCGGTTTGTCTCAACTCTGTGCTTGTAAAAATTACGAAGTATTTGCATTTTCCACGATTATATTGAACTTCCTTCTCTTCACTTGACAAATCACCTTAAGAAACTAATCTATCTTGGAACTTATGTTAAGCGTTTGCCGTATTTTTTCATATATCTAGATTTATCCTATTTTTAACAATTCTTGTGTCCCCTTATCTGGGCAAACAATTCATTTCATAAGCTTTCGCCTTTTTTTTTTCCTTAGTCTATATCCAACATTTGCAATCCGGTTCCATGAAGGGGAGTTAGTTCTACGATCTCTTCATATACAGTATATATGTATATATATCAGCCTTTGGCTTACATTCTGTTACCTTCCTTGCTGAACTTAATCTGCGACCCAAAACATAACTTTACTACTACTGCCCGTTTCATTTACCTCCCGTCGCCGTGAGTACCTTTGCAGATTAACCATTCACAGTCAAATATCAACTATACTGGATTTGTTCTTTATTTTTCTGTCTTCCTCGTGCCACCCCTCCCCCCGCTCTCTCTCTCTCTCTCTCTCTCTCTCTCTCTCTCTCTCTCTCTTACTTAAATGCAAACATACATACATTCACTCACACAGGCACAGATACACACACACACACACACACACACATATATATATATATATATATATATATATATATATATATATATATATATATATATATATATATATATATATATATGAAATGTATATATGTGTGTATGCTTTTAAGCAAGAATCAGGTTGTATATTTTCTTAGGGATATAGCTTTCGAGTTGTTTTATTTCTTTTAAAGGAAAATACAAATCTTAAGTTTTATCCACTACTATAATGGAAAGTGGGTTGGCAGGTAAAAATCAGTTACTGCTCTGAAATATTACTTATGTTATAACAATTGTGATTTTCGCCAGTTAATCTTACCAATATCAGTGCCTTGTTATAAGTCATCTGTTACATATACGTGGAGGCAATCTTTGCTAAATGAGGAGCAGTGACCTACCAGAATATTCTTTGTCACTCACATAACTTACTGATCCTTCTAATAGCAAAGGCTTCACCTTGAACAACTTGCCTAGGCTGGAAGTTTAATGGGACTGAAAGTCCGTCTTTAAACAGACTTTCAGTCCCATCTCATGTTATGAAAGAAAATACGCTCATGGAGAAGTTAAGATCTTCAGGTGACTTGAATCGAAATAAAAATAAGACTAAATGGTATAGAATCACAAAATTCAATAACCTGATAAATGTATCCATCTTAAGAGTAAATTTGCACTGAAAAGTGTACACTGAATTTATATTATGGGTAGACAGTTTTTAATGTGATATGGCGTTTGATGTTAAAAGTAAACGTGAGAAGTGAAATGAAAATATAAAGTGAATGAAAGGTAGACCAAATATGGAACATACTTTAATTTTAGGATAGTGGTGATTCATAACGGCTGATAAAGATACCATTTTACGCAAAAGGAAATAACTGTGAGAAATATAAAGGCTGCTGTGAGAAGAAAGAGTGACTTTAGATTTATAAACCTTTAAATGAAGTCGAAATGCGTTGAAATGGGAGACGGGGAAATATTGTTGATTAAATTATCTAAAGTTTGAAAGTTTAAAGGCAGACTTTCAGTCTCATCTTATGCTGTGAAAGATAATACACTCATTAAAAAGTTAAGAATTTCATCTGATATTTCTTTCATTTGTGCTTATGAAGATAAAAGCGCTTTCAGTGTGGTTGCTGAAATGTAACGATTTCCTACTTTCGTGGGTGTAATAAATGAAAAATGCATGAATTAAAATGAAACTTAAATAAGTTAATTGAGCGAGGGCAAGCTAAAGGGGTTAAAAATAAATTAGCCCATAATTTAGAAAAATGCTTCTCAAACACGCATAAATCTAAAGCTGACACAAAATACGTGCCATTAGCGTTAAAAACAATTAGTAAAGTTAGGTTCAAGTGCATTGTATAGCGAAAATTAACGTTTATAACAGAATGTAGTTATAAGATCTTTTTATGATACATAACTTGCGCTGCCTGTTTACGGAGCTCTTCAATTTTCCTTGCCTGTAAAAAAACCTGCTGTGCATATCAGAATATAAAAAAAGCGGGTAAGATAATTTTTAAATAAACGACAAAGCCTTGTTACCACTCGTGGGAAGTAGTCATGCAAAGCTTACACTTCAAGTTGGATGACACGGAAGTTTTGTTTTTCCAGCGTGTAGACACGTAAAGGTAAATTTTACGTTTGTTAGACACGTAAAGTTAACGTTTATATGGTTGACATGTTTTTGCTAGGTTAGTGGAGGTGTGAAGCGTGCAGTATAATAGATATCTTTTTGTCTGCGGAACTGAAATATGAATCTAAATTTGAATATTTTGCAATTGAAAGTGACGATTAAACTCGGTGTGATTTTTTCGCCACTCTAGTTTTTGAAAATTGTAATGAAGTTGAAAAATCATGCCGGTTAGTATTTGTGCCATGCATTATAAAGATTTTTTTTTATTATTTTAATGTAATCTTATCTTTTAGTTATTTGCCTGCAATGTGCTAGAGAATTACATTTTCCCTATTTTCCTTGATCAGTAGTATCATAGTGGCGTTCAGTCATGATCAAAATTATTCAGACGTACATATATGCGTATAGAATCTACTAGTCAATCTTACCAATCATGTAAATGTTTTTGATAGCCACAATTGCCGTTCAACATCCTGATCTCATAACATGGAGGATAAGAGATTAAAGAGGTCACTCTTGTTATGAAAATACATACCCATACACTCGACAATTATCTTCGGGTACACTATACTGACACGCGAACTTAGAATACAGTAATATTCATGTAAAATTATGCGTGGCATGCCATATCACACACTGTGGCTTTTAAAAATATTTGTATGTCTGAATTTTTAGCATGACTGAAAGCAATATTTTACTACTAACAGATCATGTGTATTATGCCATATATGCACACACATACACACACACATTATATACATATATACATATATATATATATATATATATATATATATATATATATATATATATATATGTATATGTATATATATACATTTAATTATATATAATAAATATATATATATATATATATATATATATATATATATATATATATATATATATATCCATTATATTACCGATATGTATATATATATATATATATATATATATATAAATATATATATATATATGTTGTATATATATATATATATATTATACAGTATATATATATATATATATATATATATATATATATATATATATATATATATATATATTTTCGTAAAATATATATATATATATTTATATATAACTTAGAAAGAACGTGGTAACATATTAACTGCTTTTTGGAGGAGTCTCTGATGCACAATTACGAGATCGATACGCGTCCATTACAATTTTACCGATAGAATGTCGTGAACTCATTGCCTTTGAAGTGTACTGGAGTGTGACTTGTTCTGAAGGATTTCAAAAGCGAAGGGACTTACAAAAATCTGCCATTATCAAGCACGAGGATGTTGTCATTGCCGGCATGTTGTCGTGTTGACTTCCTATTTTTGGGGAAGATTAAAGGGGTTTACTACTTGCAATTAGTCGGTTTCGCTCTCTCTCTCTCTCTCTCTCTCTCTCTCTCTCTCTCTCTCTCTCTCTCTCTCTCTCTCTCTCTCTCTCTTAATCCACAAATACTCAAACAGAACAAAAATAGTGTAAGATTTGAAAAAAAAAAAATGAAGTTGAAATTTTCGTAAAATATTTGGTCTGTGCTTCCAGTGCTATTATTTAATGGCGTACGCGTATGTATGTTTTTAAACTACTGTTTGTTACTAAGGAGAACCTTTCATCAGTGGCTTGATAAGTTAACCACAATTTTGGAGAGTCTCTGTGGTTTGTATATCATCGTTAATTTCCTGTACGATTTTTCATCTCAGTTTTAATAAGACTAGAATTCCCAAGTTTTAAATATATATATATATATATATATATATATATATATATATATATATATATATATATATATATATATATATATATATATATATATTAATTATTTTGTGTAAGGATTATTGAAAACCAAGATTGTTACAGCTATTGATCAAATAATTGTGCTGAGGCATATTTGCATCTGTGTATTGTGGTTAAAAATTCTTTTTGATGGCACTGTAGTTTACGAGAATGAATATTTGAAAATGAACATTATAAAGTTTTCATCGATTGGTTAGCACAATTGTTTTTCCTTATTTAATGTAATGACTTAGTTGGAAGATTTGAAAATAAATAAAGAACGTCCTCTACGGTGTATAATCAAGCGAGAACCGTTTTTATAACCCGAACAGGTAACACACTGGGTTGTTTAATTAGTATTAAAGCATCCTTTCAGTGTTCGTCATTCGAATAACCCCTTTATTGGCTTTAGAGCTTTCAAGTTACGCGCTTTCAAGGGGCAAGTCCGATAGAGGGAAACTGATACCCATTCTTTATTCTGGGATAAAGTTAACAACGTCTCTTTCTTTATAGTTTCATTTATTTGGTTTGTCATTGTGTTGCCATTCTTCATGTTCAACTATGTGCATCCTTTATATTGAAAGGATTTTTGTATTAACACTGCAGTTTTAAGAGTTTATCTTTGTCATTTTTTGGACTGCTGTTGCGGAAGTTGCTCTACGATTTTTCTTCTGTTAACCTGAAACTCCTCGTTGCATATTTCTAGCTGGAGATTGATTGTCCTCCGAGAACGCTGTACATACGTACGTGTACATACACACGCACACGGACACACATACATATATGTATATGTATGTGTGTGTGTGTATCAGGGCAGATGAAGAGCCAGAGCAATTGTGTTACTTTATTAATACTTAATGCCATATGTATCAAGACTGAAGAGTCTTACAGTTCTGAGGCGAAGGAACCATGCCTCTTCATTTAATTTTAGAAACAACCCTAGACAATAAAGATGTATAAAGGAGACAGTTGATGATATATACTGCGGATACTAATTTTCAAAACCAATTAAAAACTTTGCATATAAATATTGAGACCGACGAGTTAGTGGTTTGCTATAAACATAGCCCGTACTTGTTGAATTGAAGAGGGAATTTAATGAAAGAGAATAAGTTGCAAGTTTGTGAGGTTTGAAGAAAGATTGTGAATGAAAATTGATTCCCTGATTTTCACGAGTGCTTAGACTCAATATTTAGATCAGTAACATTCTTAACACTTTGAAGAGAGAAAAGTGTATGATCAGCTAGAGAACGTATGGATATGATGCAATCGGGAGGATCAGGTGATCCTCACAGATTTCGAAAAGAACTTGCGTAACTTCGTTAATTAATGATTAGTTATTTACAATAATTCGTCCCTTTTTTGACGAACTGGCGCAAGCCAATTTTTCCTCATTCTGAGAAAATAAGCTTCAAAGATTTTTATACTGTTCAGAGCTTCTAATTAGCGCATCTTTTGTGGAAATTTTGTTGGAAAATCTGGCAACGCAGACAACTGAAATTTTGATATACTATAGAATATAAAAAACTGTGACTGACTGGAAAACTCAAAAACTTAAAAAAAAAAAAAAAAAGTGATACGCCAGTTTGTCAAAATTGGGACGTTATACTGTATGTTTCAAGAAACATTTAAAGTTACCGAATCTTGGATAATATAATGTTATATTCCTGAAGCATTTATTGAAAAAGTTTAGGATATTGAGAGACCGATACGAAGATATATCTAGATGCTTAATCATTTAACGCCCTAAAAGCATGGGCGAAGACGCTCTTGCATTGTACAGTCCATGGTACCTGTTTCCTTTCTCTCTCTCTCTCTCTCTCTCTCTCTCTCTCTCTCTCTCTCTCTCTCTCTCTCGGAACACTCTGGCGGAAACTTTGACCAAGGAACGGACATTCTGCCATTCTGCTTCTTTCCTTGGTCAATCAAAACATTAGGCAAATTAATTTTCCTTAATCTCTGTAATAGTGCGTTCAAATCACGTTGACAAAATATTATGTACCCAAAATAAAAACAGGGTAACCCCACTTTTTTTTTTTTAGAGACCAAATATACCGGCAGTATAGCGTTTTATAGTTTCCAAAGATATTTTCTAAATCTGCGGGGTAATTAAAAAGATATATATGGATAAGTGAAAGATAACTGGGTGTTCCCTTTGCCTCCTTACCTTATGCCCTTAAATAGTCTTGATAACTGATGCACCAGCTCTGATTTGTGGAAATTAGGTATGTAAACATGCATGGTTGATTAAAGGGTTGTTTTGACTTTGATATATGTTTATGGGGAAAGCTGCCATGTATTACTTCGAAAAACCATCTTCCGTAATGGCATTTGAAATAGTACTTGAGCTTCTTAGGTAAAACATTTATTTGTAAGAAAATTAAGAAGCAGACATGTAGATTATTCAAGTACTTGAAGCAATTCCCCTGCATCAAGACTGCCTCAGCAGTCTCATTTTTGTCTAGAATTATGATCAATGCGATAAGTAGATGCCGATTGTAAATCTGTCAGATTTTTAGTATTTTTCCCGTTACCATGTATTGTAAGTAGATATTTTTAGCACCGACTAACTGGAGAACAACCATATGTCATTATTAGTACATGAATGTGCCTGCGTTGTTAAATATCTCTCTCTCTCTCTCTCTCTCTCTCTCTCTCTCTCTCTCTCTCTCTCTCTCATACATTATAATTATCTTATATTATCCTCTATTTTGTTATGAATTTTCCTAATATCTTTATCCATTAGTTTTCCATCCCCATGCATTCTTAATATTCCTCCTGTATTTTTCCTCTTATCTCTCACCAGAAAAGTTTGCCCAGTTATATTGCACAAAAGCATGAAACCTTCGACGGTAAAGTCAAATTTAACAGATATGAAATGTGAAAATATATAAAGATATAAAGAGAGAGAAATATAGTGCCTGTTTTTACTCGCCCGCAGCTATTTTCATACGCCATTAACAGCGCGATATCTTCTTTCGTCTCTCCCATTTCTCTCGCTCTTCGTCTTTCATTATCTTTCCTTTTCCTGCTTTTTATCCATGACACCCCTTGCCCTTTCATGGAGTCCCCCTTTGACATGATGTGTAAAGACATTTCTTTTTTTTTTTTCTTTTTTTCTTTTTCTATCTTGGAGTGGAGGAACGTCGTGCACAAAAAGACAGCAAGAAGGAGAGACTGGAGAGAAAATGCCCGAATATCTGACAGGTGCTGGTTTTCTTTTTTCTTTAGATATCCGCAAATGTTGTACTAAGAAAAAGAGGGAATTCTTTTCATTGTTTTTATCTGGTCATCGCCCTTTCTTCCCATGGACTCCTTGAGTGCCTCTTGATGTCTGTATGTATTCAGTACTTGTTTCCTTATGAAATATATATACAGTACATTACGTGTGACTGCACGATAACACCATCATTACACATATCAAAGCTCATTTTCTCAATTTCCATAACCAAGTATTATGGATACTGAACATATATTTAAGATGCCAAAACAGTTTAGAAATTTTAGAAAAATGAAACTGAAACAGAGACGGGGTTTATTTAAATGAGAAGTAGTGAACGACTTCCAGAGAAACAGCTGCACTGTTTTACAAGACAAGGCGTGAATAACGAAAAGTTTGTAATGAGCCGAGTTGATTGTGAAGGAGGAGGAGGAGCAGGAGGAGAAGATTTCAGCTAACTTAAACTAGTAGGCTGTAGAAGATAAAATACAAGATGAGACAAATAAAACGTGTTGTGTGACAAAAGTAGAGAGAGAGAGAGAGAGAGAGAGAGAGAGAGAGAGAGAGAGAGAGGCTGGTGGTGGTACTGGAATGAAGACATACAGGGGCAGATAAAGAAAGAAGAGGTCCGCTTAGACCAGGAAGAGGACAGGTAGGGAAGATGGGAAGAACTTCAGAGTGAGAAGGTCAGGGAAGGTCGGAGCTGCTGGTAAGAACAAAGAGGAGGATACAGAAGGAATTGAAATAGAAATCTTAGGAGGCAGAGGGAACAGGTGAATATTTACAATACCTAAGTGAATGAGAAAAGGTAGAACAGATGTGTTAGGGTAAAATATATAAAGTATAAAATGGAGAAAGAAAAGTCCAATAGAAAGAAATGATTGAAGAGAGATATGGTAGTCTGAGATACTGTTGAATTAAGAGACAAAACGTGGCATATAATATATATATATATATATATATATATATATATATATATATATATATATATATATATATATATATATATATATATATATATATATATATATATATATATATATATATATATGAAGGTATGTATGTAATGAAGAGGAAAAACTGTAAGGCTGTAAGGCTCCGTGACTAGGGGGAATAACGTAAAGTTTTACAAGGAGTTGAAAGGGCAATCGCTGAATAAGTGACGCGAATATAAAGAAGCCAGAAGAATAGTTAAATGTCATTACATTAGGGATGCGCAGGGAAAAGGTGATTCACCACGATATGGATAATACAAAAGAGCAAGATTGTTAGAGTATGGCATTAAAGTTTTTGAGTCGGTGTTTGAAGAAAGGTCGAGGAGAACTTATAAAAATGACTGTTCTCTTCTAGTTTTGTACCTGGAAAACGTGACCAAAGACGATTTTGAAAATCAAGAAACGATAGGTAAAGAGCCATTTAAAGATAACGAAGTTCAATCATATATTTGCAAACTTGATAAAGGGCTTCTGTGGAGTAATTAAACAAGCGATGATTATATTAGTATTTAGAAGGCAAAAGGGTACCACAACTTTCCATTAACTGAGTGATGAAGCTCTTTCATAATATATTTCGACCGAAGACAAGTGGCAGGTACGTCAGGAGAAAGTGAGATAAATGTTCGTGCCCATCAACTCTCGACATCGGAAATGTTCATTGTTGTAGATAGTAAAAGAAGGTAAAATACAAAAATTGCTTAAGTATGTGGGAGAAAAATCACTGTAATTAAAAATAAGATCATAGTGACAGAAAAAGAAGAAATGGAAACGGTGCAGTTTGGAAAGAGGTCTCGCGGATGCTTTAGGGGTGGTGTAGGGGCGAATACAGAGCTGACCATCTGACCATCAAATGTGACAGATGATGTTGTAGTAGAGGGTTAGGATTTACTGCATATTGGTATACAGTGCTTGAATTGAGAGTGCAGTTAAAAAAAAAAAGTTTAACATTCCGGAACGATATTGCTGGATTGTGGTAAACAAGAATATCTCATAAGTAAACATACCAAAAATGTAATGCCTGTGCAAAACCTATTCTTGACTTAATAGTAGCGACATGAACACTTACCAAGTATATACAGAAGATATTTAGGAAAAAGTTTACCGCTAAAACTCATGTATTAGATCGAATTTTTAACCACCTCATTTTTTACGGTAATAACCTCGTATTATAATGCGGAAATGTGCCATTTCCTGACCCATATCATTTATCCACAATGTTCCCGGACTGTACCTCCTCGCACAATGGATGGAATTATGCACATTAGGTAATAACACTTGTTCCTCATAACGCACATGCTGTCTTATGCGGCTGAGTTGATAGGCTGTTGCCATGGGGAGACAAAACTTGGGTTATGCAACATTGATAACCCAAGGCAACAACAGCGGCCCCGTCCCCCGCCCAACTCTCTCTCTCTCTCTCTCTCTCTCTCTCTCTCTCTCTCTCTCTCTCTCTCTCTCTCTCTCTCTCTCTCTTCGTAGAGGTTAATTCGCTATCCTAAGCAGACTTTTGTAATATTTTTCATTAATGTTATTTGCACATTGCACATACGTACGGTAATGTATGAATTTAACTATGTATGTATTGATCCGTACGAAAGCACTCAGTACTTATATAACTTTCATTTGTTAATACGAATTCATTCTCCAGTTCCACCTAAGATTGTAGCTATTAAGATATATGTTAATGATGATTTCTATTATTTCTAAAGTACTGTAGTTTGTTAGGTTTTACACATGGCACTGTGAAATTTTTCTTGGAACCAATAAAGAATTGATTTTACTTTCTGTCCTCGTGTATTCAACCCCTTCAACACAATTATTTAGCAAACTGCTGCTGAAGCTTACCATTTAGTTTCTTTTGTGTTAGCAGATCTTAAAACTAAAGAAAGATCGTTTTTATATTCAGTAAAAATCCGTTCCTCTTAAGTATAGAATATATAATCCCCAAAACATTAAAACAGGCTAAAATAGAATCCCTTGAGAGAGATATTTACCAATTTTACGTCAGCCTCTTTCCAATCCCATAACACTTAAGCTATGAAAAGAGGGTTACTTTTGTTCTTGTTGTGGCTAAGAAGCAAACTATCAACTAATTTTCCAAAAACATCGTACTATTGTATTTTTTTGCGTTTTCAGTTACTTTCTTCTTTACTTTTTCAGTCATTAATAATAGGATAATTAGTTAACTTACTTTTTACTAAATATTTCACCCCTTCCCCAAACAGAAATAAATGCAAGTTAATTAAAAAGTTAAAAGTCGTGGCTAATATTTATATGTATCAATGTATATACATATATATATATATATACTATATATATATATATATATATATATATATATGTGTGTGTGTGTGTGTGTATATATATATATATATATATAAAATATATATATATGTATGTACACATACATACATATATATATAATATACACACACACACACACACACACACACACAATAAGTCAACGATAATCTACAAGGTAAACGACCATCGGAATAGGAATCTGCTAGAGACTGTGTTTATTGAAGTTACTTCCACCAGGAATGTTAATCTCCACCCTGGATTATCCCCTGATCCTTTGTTCCTGTCTTTTTTGTTTAAAAAACATGTTTCCCAGATTAACAAACTGTAACCCCGCCCCCCTCTTGTTTTTGTATATAAAGCTCTGTCAACTTCTTTTGTATTCAGTTTGAACTTGAAAATGTAGAATAAACTACGAAATTGCTTGTTCAAAGTCCCGGTTTTCACTCACCTTCTGACATGGATTTTGTGATAT
This sequence comes from Macrobrachium rosenbergii, assembly GCF_040412425.1. Classification (NCBI taxonomy): domain Eukaryota; kingdom Metazoa; phylum Arthropoda; class Malacostraca; order Decapoda; family Palaemonidae; genus Macrobrachium; species Macrobrachium rosenbergii. The sequence goes on from NC_089765.1 coordinate 33,509,558, forward strand.
TCTCAAGCATGCGTTCCTTCGTGCTGCATTGAATATATTATATATATATATATATATATATATATATATATATATATATATATATATATATATATATATATATATATATATATATATATATATATATATATATATATGTGTGTGTATATATATATGTGTGTGTGTGTGTGTATGAAAAAATATATATATAATATTTATATTCAAAACATATAATATATATTTCATCTGTGTTTTCTTCTATATATATATGATTATCGTGTTTGATTGTTTGCTCGTAAAAGCGTTCTTATATGCTTGCAAATTATCGTATCGTATTTTCTATAAAATCAACGATGATTCAATGTTTAAAATATCTTTGTCGATCACTAAAAGGAATTAATTTTCTATATAACAACATCAAGTCGTCAGTTTTGGTGTGAAGCCAGTACTCACAAAAATATATATATCTCTTTGACAAACTTAAAATATTAATCCATTGTTTATTAGTCTGCAACCTCTATTATGAAGATGGTATTCTGCCTCACGGGTTGTCTTCTCTCTTATTTGTACTGCCTCGAATTATGTGTTTTTAATCCGGCGTATGTAATCCTTTTACTGATCTTTAAGCACCTTAAATGAAGAGTAGATTTTATAGAAGGTATGATAATTATGCCCAATATCTGAAGTTACTGTATAATCATCAAAAATTATACCGTACAAGAAAACACAGATGAAATTCATTTCCCATGTTATGAATCTAAATATTGTATTATTTTTTCATGCGGTAAATAAAACATATATTCCTTAATTTTCGTATCGATCATTTTTTTTTTTTTTTTGTGAGACAGGAATCATAGTCTAATAATATAACCGACTCATATTACTTACAGGTTGACTTGTACTCGTATTTATTTTGATACTAAAAGATCTACTATTTTTTACCATTTTATATTTATTCATTTATTTATTTATTTATTTTGTTATTTTTGGGGGGTTTTGAGTAACCCTCCGTATTGGTACATCAAATTATCAAGTTCTATCTCTGACCATGAATGGAAAGTTATCGCTGCAAAATCCTCATATTTATGAGTGAGTATACGGGATTTCAAAACAGTGCAACATCAAAGACTGACGATCTTTTATTGATCACCTAACAAAATAACGAATTTCTGCTAAATTATGCCTCGTTGGAAGGAGAGAACTTGGCTGTTTTGCATGATTTATTTATGCTCTCTCTCTCTCTCTCTCTCTCTCTCTCTCTCTCTCTCTCTCTCTCTCTCTCTCTCTCTCTCTCTCTCTCTCTCAGTGAATTGCCTTAATTTTGGTGCATTTGCCCAGAAATATATTTTTCCTTCTGTCAGACAATCTACATGATTGTGAACTAATGATACCAGTATCAAGTTGCAAGCCCACTTCATATGAAGCGACCTTAATCGTAGCTTAACCGTGTTTTTTTCTTTTTAATCGCCAAGATCAACGATTAAATGGAAGCGTTTTCTATATTCATTCTGAGTTTCGTCCATGAACATTAAAATTATTGCGTGTAATCCGTATTTTATGACACCTAAGGATTTGAAAACATTTAAATTCAAATCTGATTGCGAATTTAGAAATAACAAATAAGAAATGTGGTTAAGTAGATATTATCATGCAGTGAAAGACATTCTTTTTCTGCACAGGTTTTAACATTTAGCTTGAGGCATTGCAAATGTAATCTTATAAAAAAGTTTATAATTTCCTATTTAACATTCTAATTCCGGATTAGCAAAAAAATTCCTAGCGTGTTTTAACGTTTAATTAATTGATTACAGAATTTAGAGTGCGTTTATTATACTGATAAAAAGTAAACGAAGCGAAAACTTCCGCTCAAAGCAATTTCGACGTAAAGCCTAAGTGAATACGTTTAAGCCTTTTGTTCTCTGTTATAGAGAAATAAAGAACGCAATGTAATAAGCTAGGCACCAATGTTCAATAACGGAATGTGAAAGTATACTGAAATAAAGATTCGGTGACCTTAATTGTATATTAAATTAAATATTTCAATATTGAGCGACACAGAATTATGTCAGAATAGCGGTGCGGTGAATGCAGTACATTCGCACTAAACATGTTCAATATTATACACTTGAAGCGCATTAAAAGCCAAGCAGGATTGATTCACAGACCATTAAAGACAAACAAAGAAACAAATGATAATAAAAGCGAAGAATTAGAGCAACAGCGTTGATGCGCGCGCGCGTGTGTGTGTGTGTGTGTGTGTATGTATAGGCTACTTACACGTGCATGTAAACAATCTCGCTTCTCCGCCTCTTTCAAGGTATATTTTCAGAATGAGATGGAAACTTAATCTCATTAGGCTTCTTGGCTTCTGGGTTCGCGACAGTTCTTTGCCGATTGATTGGTTGCTAAATACTTCACGTCTCGAGTCTCCTGCTTCCCTGCGTTGCTTTCACATGACACTCATTTCATTTTCTTCGTTTAATTCTTTTTACCTCTTTACATTTCGTATTTTACCATCAAAGATGAAACTACCTTTATTTTTATATACTTGCTTTTCATCTATACATTTCTTACCCCAGAAAAAGGTGATTCCAGAAGACGCGGCCATTTCTGGTTTTAGTAAGAATTTTATGATGAGGTTGCGGGCCACTTTAATGTTTATGTTTTTGTTTTTCGCATATTAACGCCGTAATTAAGATAATTAAGAAAAAGGCTACTGTTCATACATACATAAAGTTTGCAATTTAAGGCAAAGCAGATTCATGTTACAGTTTGCCTTATAAGCAACATGCTTGTTTTGTGATCAGAATTTACTGACTGTTTCAAAGAGTGTAAAGCCTGATTTATTTAAGATTCACTTCTATTCATTTAGAAAATGTTGGTTACTTTGTTCATGTTTCTCAGTATTCAAATGCAGTAAGCGCTAACCATGAATGTTGTTGAATATTATTGCATGTTCCAAACAATATAAGTTTTGCTCCACTTGAAAGTCGTCAGCATTCAGCGAGAACTTGACAAGTTTCTATTTTTATATTGTTGAATTAAAGTAGTGAGTACTATTTATTTCTGCATCAAAACATCGAAGATCAGCTGAGTATTCAGGCTGTACAGAGTGATAGTCTCCCTCTTGAGTAGGCTGTTGAGTAACCTCGAGTTATAAGAATTTGTAAGTGTTTTATGACTTTAGTTAATCTGAAGATGTACGATATTTTTAGGAAGAGATGATATGGCATTTTATGCTATATGACGCCCGTGACAATGAATCGTTCATGTTATTATTATTATTTTTTTTGTGCTTGTGGGCATTGAAAACTCTTATTCGCTGATTATTCTGATTAACATTAAATTTCAGGTGCTTTGTATAGGCTCCCAAAGTTAGATCAGGGTAAAACGACAAAAACCTACGCAGAGTATATCTTTTTCTTGATCTGTGCACTCGCTTTAAGAGCATTATGACGCGTGACCTGTGCTGTCCTTGCCCATATGTATTAAGGTACAAATAGGATTTAAGAAGACCTCTTTTTAGACATCATGTAAGATAAGTTTGTTCTTTAAAACAACTGTTAACTGAAAGTGTCAAAATGGACTGAAGCGTCTCCCTTAATGATTTGCTTGTTCCTTGCACAGTTTTATATCTTAAAATCATTGATTTGCCTTCCCTTTCCTCGTGAAGGAATTCATGTAAATTTTACGTTCACCGTCTGGTGCTTAATTTCCTTTTAAAATATTACATCCTTTTGAGAAACTGCAATTAAGTTTTCAGCATCGTTTCTATAATTCATGGGGCCAACTAATACATAGATAAGCTGCTCCCTCCTGTAACTGGAAAGTCCAGAGCTTTTGAAATTCATGTTTTTTTACTAGATATATTTTTATTGCACATGGTCATCGACCCAAAACGGTTATCATTATCTCCGTAAATAAGTAATATTACGATCCAGTTAATATTTTTATTTTCTGTGTAAATAATGTCTCTTAAGGTAACCTATAGGTGTCTGATTAGGTGGTAAACAGTTAACAGGTCTCTTTTCGCCTTGTCATTCTTATTTCTTTTGTTCTTTAATTGTTGCAAAAGCAATTGGCAACAAATTTTAGTCACCATCATAAATTTAACTGATAGCTTACCTTTCACTAGCCTGAAATCAGCCATTACTGATTACTTTTAGTGTTTATTTCATGCTACTCTGTTACAGACATAAATCTATTAAAGAGTTTGACTACAGAAACTAGTGCAATTTTTAAATCAACGTTTGCCTGGCATGAAACTAGATCGACACCGACTGATCTCCTGGGCAGTGAAAATAAGCTTGTCTGACAGGTTGCTGATACGTCGGTTCGGCAGTAATCCCACGGATAGTAGAGCATCCAGATCTCCGGCAACCGTGCCCAAAGATTAACAGTGACGCTTTTGCTCTTATTACCTAATCATGTTCAGACGTATCTACCATGTTCCACTGATGAGATGACTACGTGACACGTCAATATATGTAGTGATTATTACTCCTCCGTTATTTAGTTTCGTATATTGGTTGATTGCACTTATGTTAGGCCGGAAACTAAATTTCTGCTCTGAATGGATGATTTTGGCCTTCAAAATGCGCAAAATTTCAGCCGCATTATTCCTATTCTATTCATGTTCTATTCCAAAAATTGGGCATTTTCTTCCCTCATCAGATTACCACAGATTGCAGTGGAACCCGGCATATTTTAAAATAATTTAGCACGCTGATACATAAATTCATATTATTCCTCAATTGTTTATTCTTACACAAACAGTGTTAACATTTTAATTGAATATTTATCGTTTATATCAGCCACCCAAAAAGCTAAGTGTTTAACTATTCAGGGATTTCCTATTGATGTCTTGCTCAGTCAATGTTATTTTTGGATGAACCAGACTCTTTGATAAAGTGTTTTATTGCATTTTTTTAATGGACGGTTTCCTGACATTGGATCGTCATCTTTTCAGTTAATTATTCATCTTCATTTCTTATTGTGGCTTTTCATAGACTATGGGTTTTTTTTTTTTATTTGCGTGTTTCATTTATTATTCTTTTTTTTCTCATTTCGTATCCTACGATGACTTTAGAAGACTGTGAAGGAGTTCTGTTAACACTGGTAGAGGAACGTTCCCTACTTTATTTGTTAAAGTTACCATTTTGATAAGATTATCAGTGTGTTTTGGAAGTATTATAATTTTTTTCCGAGACTTTATATCTCAGTGGGTAATGAATTCGAAGAAGTCCCATGCGCTCGTTGATCTCAGAGCACGGATTTGTTTATGGTTTTCGGTGTCAATTTTTAGAAATCTACTTACTGAAAACTTTAATTTAAAACCAACACTTTTCTTCTTGTTCAAGAGAAAGTTAACTCTCTCTCTCTCTCTCTCTCTCTCTCTCTCTCTCTCTCTCTCTCTCTCTCTCTCTCTCTCTCTCTCTTTTAATGTTCTCGTAATGGTCTCATTCACACCATCTTTATTCAAAAAATCCTTTCATCCCTGAAATGGAAAGGGCTCTCAGGAGTGCCAGCCCTACTTTCTTTTCACTTGCTCTGTTTTATTTCTTCCCAAATCCTTCCCCCGAAGGATAAAGAGGGAGATTTGTCCCCTTTAACTTAGAAGGACGAGGGAGGAAATCTATTTACACAGATCTGACTATTTATAGGTCCTGTGCCCCAGCAGTTTTCATCGCCTTGTCTTCATATTTCCTTCCTGGAAAGCTTTCTATTTTAGCTTGTCTTTCAGGTCAGTTGAGAAGTCACGTTTATTTTTGAATATTTGTTTTCCTGGTAGAGAGAGAGAGAGAGAGAGAGAGAGAGAGAGAGAGAGAGAGAGAGAGAGAGAGAGAGAGAGAGAGAGAGAGAGTGAGTCTATGGATGTCAAAGAGCATTAGAGATATCACCTCTAAAATATACTTGTAGGCCATAATTCATTTTTATTCTCTTGAATAACAAAACATCACTTGAGCTATTTCAGGTAAAATCATCAAAGCAGTTTATAGTTGGTATTAGCTCTTATAATATATTTTGGCTCTTTGTGAATAAAACTAATCCGTATTAGGCAACATTTAACTTTATGAACAAAGACAGTGGTGCCTCTGTACAGTAGTGATCTTCACAGTGACCGAACGGTGACAGTTTTGTTTTCAGCTGCTGTAACATCGAGTAGCCAGCCTGTAGGGCCGTAAGGAGGAGCTTTCCATGTTCCCTTTGAAGAGACGTTAAAGAGAGACCTTGCAGAGTAAAAGAGGTGACTCATGTGACCGTTTACCCGTTTTAGATTCTCACACAAAATACTTAATGATGCTTATTATATCCTTGCGTATATAGGGAATGTTTGTGAAATGTGTTATATATATATATATATATATATATATATATATATATATATATATATATATATATATATATATATATATATATATATATATATATCATATATATCACTCTATGATTTATATAATCTTCATTGTTAAATAACTAACTTGTATATGGAATTTTTCGGAATGTTAAACTAAAACATTCCACGCAATGTAGTAAGTTTCAGGAAAGTTGGCCATGTAATCTGTATTCGCCCAGGGATCGAAAATATAAATAACTTTTCTGACAAGTTAGAAAAATTAGTACCATCAATTAAAGTCACAATGGAAATAGAAATAGATGGTTGCCTACCTTTTTTGGATTACCTAAGACACAGGACAAGTAATGGTTTAAATACAATGTTTACAAAATACTTACCAATATTTCATGCGTGTGTTCATTTTTATTGTGGTCAAAGCAATGAAATTAAGAAATTAGTTTTCACATTCATGTTTTTAAGAGCATTATGCAAATGTAGCCCTGAATTCAGTGACATTGCAAGACATTGCAATATCTAGACTGTATTAGACAGTGCAGTAGAAGTGGAAAAAAAGATTCTGTATCAGAAAAAGAAGAAACGTACAGGAAAAAAAACCCTGTTTTTATTGCCATAAGTTGAAAAGTATCCTCATCTCCTTAGGAATTTTAAAGTTGATGTAGCATTTAAGAAAATAAAACAGTGAAACATGCACTTACAAAGAACTCGCCCGACAATATTTAAAGTTTTTTTTATGAAGTTCCTTGTAAGTCTTGTAATAACTTTTATTTTGGTCAAACTGGATAAACAATGGAAAAGCGAATAAACAGGTTGAAAAATGTGTAAGATATGCACAGGTGACCAGTAGAATTATATAATCAACTGGAAGGGGTAAAAAAGATAGTCAAGTCTGATAATGCATTAGAAAGAAACATCATCAGGTCCAGTTTTATAAAAGAAAGCTTTGCTAATAGACTCACAATTTCGTGAAAAACAATCTGAGTAATAAAAATCCACAATTATATAGTAAATATATTACTATGTAAAAAGAACCAAAGACTTTCGAACACCTGAACGATGTTCCTCATCAGTGTTAACGTTAAAAAAGAAAGCTTTTGTGATGATATGAATATCAGCCAAGGCTTGTATAAATTTGAACCTTTAGTTTCTAAAGAACTCTGTAAAATGTATGAAATCCAAGGAATGTAGTAGATATGTACTGAAGAAGGATAATCAAATTTGTAAATAGAGTACCTGACCCAATCACAAATGAGTGTGTGACTCCTCCCCCTAGCACCTGTCAGGTGTGCGGTCTCTATGTTTGTTTGTTTTGTCCCCCCTAGCGTATATATTGTGATTTGCACCACTATGTATCAGTCCTTCGTCAGTGGCTTAGAAATAGAGCCGAAACCGGTCAGGCCCTACACTTTCTTATTTTTCCACTGTGGTAATTAATGATTACATACATATATATATATATATATATATATATATATATATATATATATATATATATATATTATATATACATATACATATACATATGTATATACATATATATATATATACATATATATATATATATATATATATATATATATATATATATATATATATATATATATATATATCACATATATATATATATGCGTGTGAGCGTGTTCATGTATGTATGTATGTGTACGTACGTACGTACGTACGTGTCCATGAAAGACTAATTGTTAAACGGCATGTGAGACGCCGATGTATTCACACATCAGTATGTACCAAAAGTCGAATAAACATTTTGTATTGGATTATAGTACGTCGATAGTCACCATTTAAAGAGAATGAAAGATGCACATTAAAGTTAATCTCCATCTCGATATTGCTAACAACAATTCACAATAGATATATCCATAAACGGAAGTTACTTAGCTGAAAGATATTAACGGCGACGTGGCTACTTTTATAAGAATAACTAAAATTTCAGCAACATTCGTCAAGTCTTCCAGTTAGGAAACTCTTCACGGCCTTTCACCAGACAGAAATTCTCCATCTCATGAAGAGGGTCTTTCCTTGCCCTCTCCCACGGGAGGCTGCGAGGGACTGCAGTGCTATTTTATCCGAGTGCCGTGCATACTGATACACACACACACAGTGCGAATGGACGCTCATATGTTTTTGTGGGTCCAAGATTGCGTGGGCATACACAAGATCTGTTGCCAAGTATGCATGAACTCTGGAAATCGAAGTATGTTACTTCCTTTCGCTCTGGCATACATATGCTCAAACGTACACACGATGTTGAAATATGTATGTATGTGTGTATATATATATATATATATATATATATATATATATATATATATATATATATATATATATATATACATACATACATACATACATACATACACACACATACTATATATATAATATATACGTATAAATATATATATAATTATATATATATATAAATATATAATATATATATATATATATATATATATACATACACACACACATACATACATATATATACTGTATATAATACATACGTGTGAAACAACGAATTTACATAAATGGATGCTGAATATGAATTCTTTACAGTTACTTTTGTTTATTCATTATTGTTGCCCATAAAATTTTGTAGACAGGTAGAAGAAGCAGTCAGAAAGACAGACAAGACATTTGAAATATTCACAGGCAACAAGTTACATCCCGATCCGATGATATATTCATTCTGAATGAATATCTCGGGGGAAACCATGAATGGAAAGGTCACTGGTTGTGAACACGGCAAAACAAAGGGTTTAGTTTATACTTCAGAACCTTACTACAGTCTGTTTTGTTGAACGGTTATTTTCTTGTGTTTGTAAAGTGCACCACTTTTTCATGTCCCGATGAAGGAATATTTTGGGTAGTTATATGAGTTAATGCTGATGTTCTTCAACGAATTCTGAAAGATATAAGAAAAAAAATGAGATATGACGAAATTTTTCACAGACAGAAAGCTAGAATGTACAATTATTTTAAAATAAAAAGTAAACTTTCTATTATATGGATATGTTTTGTGTAGGTTTTTTACATGCTTGTTTTATGGCAATGATCCTTTCATTGTTTCGCAGTTTCCCATAGAAATAAAATGAAAGTCAGTGCTTATGATGATGATACTGTCAAACTAAAACGTTCGTAAACAAGAAATACAAGTCTGTGTTTCATTAGAGTCAACGAACGGGATGTGAGAGGCATAAGGCTCTCTATCATTGCCTTGTTCGTCTTTTTTTTTTTTTTTGTAAATGGTCGCGTTCTGCATACATGAAAATCATTTTGGAAAACAGAGAAGTTAACTGCTGATTACAGTAAGTGTCAGAAGCAAAAAACAAATTATTAAAATTATCATAGCTGATTAAATAAAGATAACAATTAATTGCATGAATAGATCGTTTGTAGATTTCACTGACAATTTCGGAATCGTTTTCACGTCCTTTATGGAACGAGGTTTACGAGCAGTGTCTGCACTGCGAGGGATGAGCATCCGCCCGTTCGCTTTGATCCTTCCTTTGGTCTCGTTAAATCAAAGAAGACAGTCCAGCTGGAAAATCGGACTTCCGATCATTTTTCTTCATACAATTGCAGTTCCATTGTTCACCTTATGGATTAATTAGAAGAATCTCTCTCTCTCTCTCTCTCTCTCTCTCTCTCTCTCTCTCTCTCTCTCTCTCTGCCAGCTGACCTATTGCTGAAAACAACATATGGAAGCTGATTGACCATCAGTGTTAAAACAATCGTGGTTAAAACTTCGTTCATTAAAACGCCTTTTTATCCTTTAGACGCCAAATTTTATTAACGAAATAACGCATAAAATGTCTCAAATTCGGATATTCGGTGCACATGTATTTCCTCGATATGATTACCCGAGAGACCTTGAAAATGTAAACTGAAGTTTTGAGCCGAAAGTCAACTTATTTTTAGAGACGAGTATTGCATTTTGAGTTGTCAGTTGTCATAAAAAGGAACATGCTCTCAAAATTATATATTTGCGACTGTTGCTATAACGGTGGTATGAATAACTCCTCATTTAAGCTCCGTAATTTTGGGAAACGTACTTTTTTCTTTATACATCATCAGTACAATATAAAACTTTTTGATGGAGTGCAAGGAGTCAAGTCTCTGGAGGTTTTGTATGCCGTATTATTTATTTTACATATAATTTATATAGCTGCAATTAGGAGTCTGCAGGTTTATCACAATTCGTGGTTGCGTTTTGAATTCTTTGTAACATTAGTAAAGGTAAATTTTAATTTTGCGTTTTTGTATCTTTCTCCCTGGATTGTCTCGTGCTTCTACTTATGTGTTTTAATCTCTTACCCATCAGTTTTATTAATTAATGCCATGCTAATATACTGTATAGTTATCCCGCCTTGTAGGTCCATCGCTGTAAATTTTTTATCCGTTCGTATGGGTAAATTAGTAGTCAGCGAAAACATCTGCCACCATCTATTCGTTATATTATTAAATAAGTTACCTATATTTGTCTTAATTGATAAAAGTTTGAAACTAAGAAATCTTTTTTTCGTTCTTTGTAAATACATGCAGATAGGTTTTCGACGAATAAGTGGTATCAATTTTTATTGTTTTAGTTTCTGGCAATTCTTTGTTGTTACCACTGAAGTTTTTCCGAATATGCATACATAATTTTAACCTTTATTAACTATGAAGGAATTACGAACCTCTATCTATCTGTCTGTTATAATGAAAAGATAAGTTTCATTTTTATTTTCGTGAAATATCCTTCAACATTCTTTTTTGCTCATGACATTTTTTGGAATGCCAGTGTCATTATATCGACGAACGTTGTCGGTATTTTGTTAATTCATTTCTTTTCTGTGTCTCATGGAAGATATTGATAGACAGTTTTTAATTTGCAAATAAAAACGATGAACGTTTTTCATTTACTATCTTTGTCATGCTTTAGTGAATGGCGTGAGAGATTGCTTATAATTGTTGTTCCTTTTTCGTTTTAATGTTTTTGGAGCTTCAGGATCTAGTTGAAATAGTTCATTCAGGATCTGGCTGCAATAGATCAGCGTGGTTTGGTTTGCAGAATATTAAAGAGATTAACTGCAAAACTTAAAAAAAACACATTGAAAGTATATTTAGAGTAAACTGATGTATAACTCTGTAAATTAATATTTCTGTCAGAATAGAAAGTTTTCCTTTGAAAGCCTGGAATCATTCGGTGGCAGAAGATTAAAATATTGTGGCCGTGAGGATGCAAATGGGATTTGTTACTGGGAAATGAAGATTTATTGCAAAAGAATAAAAAAAGAATTTGTTAGAAGACTGCAAAAGTTTTGAACGCATGCAGTGTATAAGTAAAGATATAGTGGTATAAAAAAAATTGAAAAACTAAATAATTCGACCACGGGATGGATACATAGTTATTTAGTGTGATATTATGACTGTGCTGTGCATTTGAATGAATTTTAAGGCTTTGAGGCCATTGTGACTATTGCAACACAAGGTGATGCCGAGTCATTATTGTCCCTTAAAGGAATGTGTAAGGTAAAAGGTTTTGACATCACAAAAAAAAATTAAAATAAAAAAAAAATATTGAAACGAAATTGTTTCCTCTTGCGAATGTAAAATGTTTCTACGAGAGTGAAAGTTATAAATATTTGGGTGAAAAGTCTGTAAAAAGGTCGCGAAATGAAATGGAATTTATATTTTTAAATTTTTGAAAAAGTTATGCCTCACAAATCCTAGGGAATTTGGAGTCAGGAATTTGAAAGGTTTCAGTTTTGAGACTGTAAAAGGAATTGGTTAGGAATGAGACATATTTTCCGTGCAGGAATTTTGAGAGTCTGGGCAAATACATACATGCACACACACACACACACACACACACACACACACACACACACACACACACACACACACACACACACATATATATATATATATATATATATATATATATATATATATATATATATATATATATATATATATATATATATATATATTCACATACATACACACAGCTGAAATTTAATGGTAAACATGCTTGCCAGTTCAATCTGAGATGAAGGAGCGATTGGTCATTAGCTTTAGTCATGGGAAATTGTCCTAAGCAGGAAAATGAAATGTCGTTTAAGAAAAAATAAGAAAATGCTGTATACCTGTATGGCGTAAAATATATGAGTTTTCTATAACATCGACGTTAATTAAAGAAAGTTTTATTGATGTTCTAATGAGGTGCTTTTGTTTTATTTTCTGTAATATCGTTGTCTATGACATATTTTTTCAAAGGTGTAATGGTGTGCTTACATAGAAGAAATTGTAGTGAGTATTTGTCTCAGAATATAATTTCACTCTGTTTATATCGAAGGAGGAGCTGTTTTATAGATAGATAAAGAGATAGATAGATAGATAGATAGATAGATAGATAGAGTTGAGGTTGTTGCGAGCTGGATCACAAGCTTCCGTATATCTAAATTAACATTGATTCTCAGGGGAAATCCATGGCTGTCCTAAGGCTGGCTACTAGGGCATTTTGTGGCTCGCATATCCGTAATAATTCATAAGAGTTTTCGTAAATGTTTAGGATTCTTAGAATTTCATGTTATCTGAAAGCACTACAGTTATGAACTGATATTTCAGGCGACTGATCAGTAACTGTTTTTTTAATTGAACATTAGAGGTTTAAATGTCTAAAAGTCAAGTGATACTCATTGTTTATCTATTAAAGAAAACTTAACAGGCATTAAAGAAAGCTTGCAAGCTTCCTAAGCAACATTTACATTTAAAGAAATGAAAATAGCGTTATCTTGAAAGCGCGCCATAACTTCATTTATTATATACCTGTGCAAGTCACTGAAATAGACGAGGATTCCAGGTTTTCCTTTAAAGTGTCTTGCTCTCCTTTTTTTTTTTTTACTTAGTTCCCAAGAGGCACGACTTCTCTGAACATTTTTGGGCATTTTTGCTTGTCCCATAACACGGCGCTCTCTTTCTGTGGGACTCAGAAATGGTTTACCTTTTTTTACTCTTAATTTTTTACCAATTCTTCTTCCCAGTTAGATAACTGTTTATTTAGTGAGACGTTTTGATATAGATATTCTTGAGCAGCAATTCATATGTTATTGTTATTATTAGTCAGAAGATGAACCCTATTCATATGGAACATCTGGAACTGAGAACTTCGACAGCATGGCACATATACTGCATAATGGTGCTGTTGTTCAGAAAATCTGGGTTCATGCGGCAGGAAAAGAGTATCATGGATCAATTACGAAGGTGAAAGATCGTTATTAAAGTACAGCTTACGAAAAATTGACAAATCAAGTAACCATCCGTTGATGGTCCAAGTCATAACTGCTGATGCTAGGAAACAGAAACCTAACACCACGAAACATTCTGTTTAAAATGGATAAATCTCTGGAAGAAGCAAACATCCACATTGGAGAACAGCATTCTGGTAAAGGAAGAACAAATGACCTAAAAACAGGTTGCACTGATTTTATCACTGCTATAAGTATGTGAGCCCTTACGTACAGTACCTAACTATCGTGTGCCATTTGCTGGCACATTCATTAGATGTTTCTCATAAGTAAGGTTTGAGTTAAACGTTACACACCAAGTGTAGTCAAAGCTTCAGGCTCATTCAGTAGCGTCCCATCCACTTGAAGGGGAGTACGGGTAGGAAATTGTCTTACTAGAGTGTATTCTCCCGCCCCACCCCCGACTGCTCCATTCACTAATTCGCTCCATGTTACGGTTGAGACTAAGAACAGCTTCATTCCTCGTAAGTGGAGACTACTGCGACCAGAAGTGTGGTATCATCAGCCTACTGAACAATTTAAAAATAACAGTGGACAAAGAACACTGTCTTGTGGAACTCCTGACAAAATTGGTCTTGATTCTCTTAAGATCCTGTCAACAGCAAATCACTGCTGCCTCCCCGTAAGGGAATCTTGAAGTAATCCTAAAACAAACACAACCTCTCCAAGATTCTGTAGTTTATGAATAAGTGCCTTGTGATTTACTAAACCAAAAGCAGCACTAAGGTATATAGGAATTATTCTGCGCTCAAAACCGTTATCAAGGTCCACTGGTAAATGGCATGTCGTATCTAAAAGAATATTGCAGGTACCTAACTGCTTCCTATATGCATATTGACTATCAGCTAACAATTCTGTAGATTCCACATACATATGCAGTGACTTAAGAATAAGTTTTTCTGCAACTTTGGAAAGCATAGGGAGAAAAGAAATTGGCCTGTGGCTACTGCAGTCTGCAGATATGCTACTCTTTGGAACAGGCGCTGTATTACTAAACTTGCACACATCCACAAAGATACTATGTCGACCTGAAAATCTGTAGAGTTCTAATTTTGGGAGACAAGACACTAGAAACCTTATTAAAAAAACAAAGGGAAGAAACCATCAGGATCTTCTCCACCCCAGCTATCAAGAGCGAAATGCAAGTTTTGTAAGAATAAGTTCAGGATGACAAGTAGAGAGGGACATCCTCAGCCGATTGCTTAGCTTCAAAAACTCGATGAAGCAGTTCAGCCTTTTCCTTGAGGCCAGTAACAGTCTACCATCATCTGTTAGTAGTGGTGGAATGGAAGACAAGCTAGACCAAAACATAGATGAGGCCAATTTGGTCCACCACAGGTGAGGCTGAGTAATTCCATCAAGTTTCCTCTTGAAGGGACTATGATAATTTCTCTTAGCTGTCTAATAAGTCCTATTCACAGCACGGCGAGACTCAACAAAAATGGTGTAATTTTCATGCAAACTATTTCATCTCCATGTGTTGAATCTGGTGTGTTTGTTATAGTAGGCTCGTCTAGGTGTATCATCAAACCATGGCTGGTCATTTGTCCTAAACATGGCCTTTTTAGGGACATACCTTACTAAAATAGCCATCAGCATTTCATTTAACTGCTTGGGATCTGGATCTGATATAGCATCGTGAAATATTAAGAGCCTGGCAATCTTCGATGATGTGATCCCAATTGGCTCTGCAATTTTTCTTTGTGGGTATCTCCTGAAAGAATTAAAATTAACGACATTGAAATTAAAAGCAGAGCAATAAACAGAAGAATGAACAATAAAATCAACAAGAACAGTATTTACGTTATTCACAATAATTTCGTTGAAAGGATGAATAAAGCTGACTGTATGCCATTAAAAAAAAAAAAAGCAGGAAGCAACTAGTCAGCAAGGGGGAGCCGAGACACCTTGTAAGGCAAATAAGAAATCCACCGGGTTTGCCACAACAACTAGGGGAAGGCAGTCAGGGTGGATTAGAAGGAAAAGATTAGGTAAAGAAGAAGGCGCTTTCCTGATAATCCACTAAGCAAATTTTGTTTTATTTGACTTGTGGTTACTGTATCTGAGAGTATTCCTTTTTCCCATCAATCAAGGTTCCCCTTTTTCTTTTTAATGAACTTGAAAATCATTTCTCACGTTATGCGTTTATTTATTTTGTCATTGAGGAAGGCGTCCTCTGAACTTGGAATGTGAAGAGGTATGGCCGGACGTTGACGTACAGTACAACTTTTTTTAGAACCAGAAATGATTTTCATGATGCAATATATGTGTCACATTTTAGTCTTTCTTGAAAAAATTTATGAGTGGTGGTTGTGCTTTATCCTTTCGTAATGGTTTCATATCTAAAGGTGTCCGTACTAATCCTTATGTAAATCCAAGTACCCTGTTTCTAAAGACAACACAATTTTCTCACGAAAATTTTTCCCGCTTACATTGGTAGGCATTGTTTGCCCAGGAAAAAAGTTAGTTTCCATTGGGTGGGTCGGGATAATCTCGAGTATATTCTTCTCTTCACCAGTTGAAAAGGTTCAGATTATTTCATTTATGTATTCTGAAGTGCTTTCTCGGTCATTATCTGTCATTACGTGATTAGAAATCACGATAAATTACTGTACCCGGAAGTTTATTAAGAACATCGCTCATCTCATGCATCCCTTCCCTTAGCCTTCATTCAAGCAGTTTCTGGGTCTTCAACCTTTCCGGTGTCTACAGGGGTTATGCAAAGAACTTGTCCAAGTCGTATCTAATCTCCTTTTCACCATTATCTTATTCACATATTAATTACCGTAATTTTCCTTTTAGTACAGATTATACTATACTTATGTATAATCTATTTGACTTCCTAATCTTATTAAGCCTTCCCGATGTTTGATTTACCTTCTTTAGTCTTAAAAAATTAAGGGCTCAAGATAACCTATGGTCGATATCATTGTTCCTAACTATTCGAAAGATTCAACTTCATTAATCCTTTATCCGCCCATTGATATCTCGCCTCTTTGTGCATACTCAATCTGTATTAGCTCTGTTTTTCTTAGATTTTTATTTTGAGTCCCATGTCTATCTGCACTTCATACATTCTACCTAGCAAAACTCCTAAATCATGTTGTTTTGCTGATTGAAACTGCTTCAACTCCATATTCAAAATCTGTAAAGTTTCTGTTGTTACTCACAGCCAAACTTCTTCCATCTTCGGCCACCCTTTTCGTTATAAAATCTATGAGAGGGGCAAAACACCATAGGACAAATAACATTCTTTTGTATCATCCTACATTTGCTGAAAATTCACTGTACAAGAATTCATCAACAGTAAATTTGAATCCACTTCTTTCATGAATGATTCCAATTGGCTTTATATATTTAACGGGAATGCCATACTAACGCCACTCCTATAATATTTATTTGTTGCTGCTGAAGCTTCTTCTCATTATTAAAATAATGACAGAAGATGGGAATTCTTACATTTCTGCGTTTGTCTACAGTGCCTTACAAATTTGCTCTTTCCCACTTCTACCTTTTATAAAACGATATTGTTTTTTCTGTAAGCATTCCAACAAGTATAGATGCATTTATAATTGCCGTAACGACCTCTGAACTTCTTTATTTCTTGATTGTCGTCAGTAAATACCAGTAAATACATACGCACATGTACTTACACACACAAGCATGCATATATATATATATATATATATATATATATATATATATATATATATCGTGTTTGTGTGTATGTATGTGTGTGTGTGTACACACAGAGAGAGAGAGAGAGAGAGAGAGAGAGAGAGAGAGAGAGAGAGAGAGAATGACATTTAACATCGATTATCTTGTTTCGGTTAAGACAGACTCTCTCTCTCTCTCTCTCTCTCTCTCTCTCTCTCTCTCTCTCTCTCTCTCTCTCTCTCTTCAACGTATATTGTTAGATACAGATATGCCAGAAATGTTAAACATTGGAAGGAGAAAGACAGACCTATCACATTCAACGGAAATTCTCTTGTTCCACTCAAGATTGACTTTAATTTTAATTGGAAGGCTGTCTCTCTCTCTCTCTCTCTCTCTCTCTCTCTCTCTCTCTCTCTCTCTCTCTCTCTCTCTCAGAGAGAGCGAGAGAGAGAGAGAGAGAGAGCCTTTCCTAGGTGAATAACATCCGTTAAATGAGATTGCCTCCAGAAGTGTTTTATTGACTAAGGCTGCTTTTCAGGATCCAACTCCGGAAAGCTGAAATGGGTTCATTTAATCAGTAAATACCAACCGGAGGAGGAGAAGGGAGATAAGTTGCCGGAATGGACCTGCTCAGCAACGTTATTTGTATCGAGGCCATGTTTCATTTTTTTATTACCTTTCGAGGACGGATGACTGAGATTCAATTGAATTTGTCCAGCACTTTGACATTTGTTAAGGAAAGTTAGGGAGGACTGAATTATTATTATTATTATTATTATTATTATTATTATTATTATTATTATTATTATTATTATTAAACTCCCTGAGGATCTCTCTCTCTCTCTCTCTCTCTCTCTCTCTCTCTCTCTCTCTCTCTCTCTCTCTCTCTCTCTCTTGTAAGACTACAATTATAGATATCGACTCCGGCACAGGCATTTCCACGGATTACGCCCAAGTTTAGGTTAGGTTAGGGTAGGTTACATTATGTTAGGAACGGTTAGATTGCAATTTCTCTAGACGTGATTACTATTAATATATTAGTTGTTGTTGCACCAGCTGTATTAGTGGCAACACTGATTATGTTTGTCATGTTTGTCGTACTAAACTATAAAGAATTATCGTGGAATACAGCTAAAAAAAAGTATAAGTATAATCTACAAAAATTTTGGAATTATTCAGTAACGTAGTTATTCAGCAGATCAAGACTGCAAAATAATTGATGCTTGTTTAAGTACAATAATCAGGATTTTTTGTCCTTCCAGTTAGCTTTACGAGTCTATTGTGTTCATTTTACCAGTATAGAAGAGCTAACTTTCACTTCAATGCTGTCTCCCCCTTATTTCAAGGTATTCTCCAAATTTTAATTTCCATCTGCCTTTCTAAAGTATTCTCAATGATTTGTATGCGAATACAGAGATGATTTTATATCACACCATGTTGGCCAACTTTCATTACCTATGCGTAGCGGATTCTCTTCTTTTTTTTTTTTTTTTCTTTTAATATTGTGTGGTTTGCCTTTTCTGTCCATAGCGTCAAGTTGTTTTCCTGTGGATATTTTTCTGTGAGTAAAATCTGGTCCTGAATATTCAACAACCAGAATGGTAACGCTCGCATACTGGAGGTTTTTAGTAATTGTTTTCTCTTACCCTGAATTTATGTATATATGCATACATACACGTAAATGTATCCTAACAAATGATAGAAAATGAAATATTCCCATTGAAAAGACCTATCTGTATCTGCTTGTTTTTATATGTTTGTATTTGTATGTATGTTTGTATGCATATATGTATATATGTACGTATGTGTATGAATCTACATACGAAGAATCTCTTCATGGAACAAGTATAATCGCTTTAAATTGACGGAATGCTCTTCACAGAATTGGTCAGTATTTATAAATACCTTACCTTGAGCTTGTTATCTAGTTTAGTTTTCTAACAGTATGATAATTATATTATATTTGTCTTATCATAATTATTTATAATTCCGGAAGCCAAAATACTATGCGTATTGCTAATATCTTCCACAGAATACGATTTGATTGTTGTGCTTGAATCGGCGTAGCTACACAACATGGATGTTTGGGAAATGGTGAGGTAGTACGAAGATTTCTTCTGAAATAAATATGAATGAAAATAAGGAAAGAGTGAAAAGAACAGTTGATTTTTACATTATTGATGAAAGAGTCCAAAGTTCTTGCATTTAATTATCCCTTCGTACACTTGAAGCTCATTGAGGTTAATTCCGGTGTTAGACTAGTGACAAATCCTACATTACTTCAATAGACTGGATTTAATTCAGTGCTCTGTGTATGTGTGGGTGTGTGTAAGAGAGAGAGAGAGAGAGAGAATATCATTTTCATTGTAATCTTTTGTCGTTACTGGGGACATTGGTAATTCTAACATAAATTATCCTTGATCTCACCAAAGGACGTCATTTTCTTCCCATAGCTTTCTTTCTCAGGAAACAAATTTGTCTCCAAGGCAGTATTTTGACAGTCAAGGATAATATTTCAGAGTTTAACAATGCCGCCAAGTCAGTTTCACCCCCGTCCCTCTCTTTTACCTTTTGAATAGAGAAAGGCAGCGTTAACAAGATCCCAGGAAATTCTCTGGGAATAAAATATTAAATATATGGCTGTGGCAGACAGAATCCATAAATGATAAGGGACACTATTTTTAAGAATGAGGGAGTTCCAGGTACTCTTGGATCTGAAGCTTTCTTTTCAGGAGCGTTACGAAAGCATTCTTAGAGGTCAGAATCGTTAGAATGAAGATTCCATTTCTGTGTAATTCAACGAGGAAAAAGATAAGGTAAGATTAAGATTGACGGGGATAAGTAAATTACGCCTCGGAACCAATGCGGTTGACGCAGACGTGATATATACAGTAGTTAGAGAAACGAGAGAGGTATTCCTCTGAGAAACTTCATTTTCAGCAATGCCAGTGTCTGAAGAACATATATATATATATATATATATATATATATATATATATATATATATATATATATATATATATATATATATATATACTGTGTATATATATATATATATATATATATATATATATATATATATATATATATATATATATATATATATATATATATATATATATATTATACTGTATGTATATATATATATATATATATATATATATATATATATATATATATATATATATATATATATATATATATATGTGTGTGTGTGTGTGTGTGTGTGTGTGTGTGTGTGTATACAACCAAGGTGCAGATAGGTGAAGACCAAGGACGACATCAAATCACAGGTGACTAAGGAAACAGGCCATTTTCTATATTGTTCATCTTTATTCCGACGTTTCGTAATATTGCTTTTATTACATCTTCTGAGAATCTGTCAATAAACATCATAGAATTATAAAACAATTTTTATAAATTTTTAAAAAGCAGTAAAAAGACTAAAATTTACAATTATAAAGATATATTTAAAAGCTAAGACCGCCGACCAACCTTCAGTTTAGAGAGAGGAAGACTGAATGGCACAAGAGAAAACAGGAGACACGTCAACTAAAGCCGCGTCCACACTTGTTGATTTCCACGTATCGTATCATCGTTGCGTAGCAATGTGGACGTAAAAGCGTTGCACCGTTGTGTATCAAAATATGATACAAAGATACGCAACGGGCTCGATCCACCATTTGTCGGTCTTTTGCCGTCATCAAAGGAATGATACGCAACGCATCTACCCTCGTGTGGACGGGAAGCGTGGCATTGTTCCCTTGCACGCTCAGTCTTGTTGTAGCGACGACCACGAGTATAGTTGTGTCTTTTTTTGCAATTTTCAAGCCAACTGCAGCCAACAGAAACTCAAAATCAGTGGGGTGCATCCTTGTAAAGTTTTTATAGAGTCAACTCACGTGTTGGAATTTTAAGTCAGACAACATAGCTGTTCCATTACACATCTTCCTTCTTTCATAGAGTTTAGAAATCCACCAACGCCGTGACTTTCTTTTCCTTTTGCTGACATGATGTTCACGAATAAAAATGTACGTGGCCGCAGCCAACTGCACATTTACACTCATGGCTACGGTCAGGAAGAAACTGGATGATACTGTTGCACCACGGAACGATGACACAGCACACTGATACCCAACAAGTGGGTACAATACCCTGTTGCACCGTATCGTATCACTAGGTGATACGCAACGATGATCCGATACGTGGAAATGCAACAAGTGTGGACGCGGCTTAAGATACAGTTGGATCGGAGAGGTTTGGGTATTCAACTGGGGAACAAGCTGCTTAATGAGCAACGACTCAAAAATGGGTAGTTCGTGAGGATTTGCCCTATGATGCAAAAATCGTCTCTCTCGATATGAGTTTTGCAAACTTTTGCATGATTCCTGATATTCGAGTTTATACATAAATGAGTTTGCAAAACTCATATCGAGAAAGACAATTTTTGCATCATAGGGCAAACGCAAAATCCTCACGAACTACCCATTCTTGAGTCGTTGGTCATTAAGCAGCTTCTTCCCCAGTTGAATACCCAAACCTCTTCGATCCAACTGTATCTGTTTTCTCTTGTGCCATTCAGTCTTCCTCTCTCTAAACTGAAGGTTGGTCGGCGGTCTTAGCTTTTAAATGTCTTTGTAATTGTAAATTTTAGTCTTTTTACTGCTTTTTAAAGTTTTTTAAAGATTGTTTTATAATTTTATGATGTTTATTGACAGATTCTCAGAAGATGCAATAAAAGTAACATTACGAAACGTCGGAATAAAGATGAGAAATATAGAAAATGGCCTGTTTCCTTAGTCACCTGTGATTTGATTTGATATATATATATATATATATATATATATATATATATATATATTCACCGAAAAGTGACTGTTTAGTATTTGCAACATCAAATAACAACCTTTAACAGGACAACTTAAGGACAGAAGCAATCCAACAGATCTTCTACGAACGGAACTGCCTTCACAAAGTTGTTTGACAAAAGGAATCATCCATTTAGTGGTTTAATATCAGAGGAAGAGTATTTCTCTAAATGTACCTTAGACGTAGAAGCTGAAATGGACCTCACTTCTAATTTGCTCATTCCTGCGCTGCTGTAAAAAGCATGCAGAAGAGTG
The DNA here is from genome assembly GCF_040412425.1 of Macrobrachium rosenbergii. Lineage (NCBI taxonomy): Eukaryota > Metazoa > Arthropoda > Malacostraca > Decapoda > Palaemonidae > Macrobrachium > Macrobrachium rosenbergii. The sequence continues at coordinate 33,531,979 of NC_089765.1, forward strand.
CTTGATCTTTAAAGTATAACTGCTTGAAATTCTTCAGTCTTGGCATTAAGTTTGTTGTATATTTTTATCGTCAGTATTGTCGACGTTATTACACAACTTGTGGATTTTTGCCGGAAAATTAATTTTTAATTGCATCTAAGCATTTGTTTGTTTTTGTTTAAAGGGATGGAAGTTTTCTTATAATTGGAGAAAACGAAGAAGAAACGCTGCCGTGATTTGTATTTCCTCCTGGAAAAATATATGTATACATGTTATATATATGTATTGTTTATATACATATATAATTTATATCAACATATATATACATATATATATATATATGTATATATATGTTTATATAAATTATATATGTATATATACAATACATATATATATCATGTATACATATATTTTTCCTAATTTTCAGTCCTTTATTTTCTCATCTTTATCTTTAATCTCTTTTATGCAACTTATCCCGTCTCACTCGTCTTGATAATATTCCCGGCCAAACTAAAAAAAAAAAAAAAAATATGTTGATACATTTTATGTGCTTCTTATAAAACACTACTCATTTCAGACCCAATAGCAACTTTCAAAATAATGGACGACTAAGTATTCTACATATACATATATATATATATATATATATATATATATATATATATATATATATATATATATATATATATATATATATATATTTGTGTGTGTGTTTTGTAGAATACTTATTCATTTACGCCAGACAATAGGATATATAGATATCGGTGTTTTTAAGCAGATTACAAAATATGCTGAGGGATATTCGAAGTCGAAAGCGCCTTAGGTCAGTTTATTTTTGAATCCCATAAGAGAGGAGCCATTGTGCTGCGTGTTTGTATCTTCATAAAACAAGCGTCGTAGATTTTCCGCATTAAGAATATTAGTCATGAAACAAAAAACAGCGTTAAAGGGTGAAGGGGAACAAACGAACCATGGCAAACATGTATATGCTACTCTGTTATCGAGGCCAGCTGTTATACTGTGAAATTAAATGGAGGAAGCCGCACCAGCCTGGGTAGGCTATTGTATGGGAGTAGTGTTATTGAACGTTAGTCAATACGGAAACCCAGTGAATGCTTTTCAATTTTCATCATTTTGAAAAGTGTTATTGGGTCTAAAAAGAGCAGAGTTTCATAGGAAGTACATAAAAATGTATTGATATTTCTTTTATCATTATGGCAGAGAATATTATCAAGATGAGTGAGACGGGATAAGTTACCATGAAGGGATTAAAGATAATGATGAGAAAATAATGGGTTGGAAATGAGAAAAAATTCACAGGTTGAGTTGGGAAGTTAATGTGAAATTGACATGGTAAAATATAAAAGTACGTGAAATGATTGGCAGTGATATGAGCTAGATTTCCCAGAAAAAAAAGTTTTAGCGAGAAGTAAAAGCAGAAAGAGCCGTGAATGAATGAGTGAATGGTTTATTGAGCAAGAAAGATAAATTCAAACAAGGTGTTATTGAAAGTAGTTGACTTGTGAGAGGCAGAACCAAGAGTGCAAAGGTGAGAAATCTTGTGGAAGTAGTACTTAATAATGTAAGGAAAGTCGCACAAAGCTGAAAAAGTGGAAAGGTCCGGAGGCTGGAGGTGTAAATAGTATTATGGTACAATTAAGTGAATGGCTGATCTGTCGAATGAATGAATGGGTCCTTACAACTGAACGGTTTATAGTCAATGAATGAGAGGAGTAGACGTCCCCTAGAGAGACAAGGTGGAAAAGCTGGAAATAATTTTACGACCATAATATTAATTTGTGTACTTGGAAGGGTAAATGGAACGGTTTTGATTTGAAAAATAGTTTAGGGAACATGCTTTCACGTGGGAATAGGGTTGTAGAGGAAGTTGTATATATATACATATATATGTAAATATATATATATATATATATATATATATATATATATATATATATATATATATATATATATATATATATATATACATATACATATACATATACATATATATATATATATATATATATATATATATATATATATATATATATATATATATATATATATATATATATATATATATATATATATATACAGTTGTGTTCGAACCTAGAATGTGGTTAGTTATATGAAGTACATGATATAGACGCTGCTTTTATGTGAAAGATTAGAAGCTTTTGCGTGAAAGTGCAACTAATGTAAGAATATTTGAAGGGGAATAATTGATGTTACCTAAAATTGTGTCCTTGGAACGGGAGTTATATTTCTCCATGTTTTTAAGTATTTGTATGTTTAGAATCATGGAGAACAAAGATATACGTGATTTTAATGGAATTGTAAAAGGCATCTTGGAACTTATAATGTTTGTAGATAACAATTTGTGATTACAAAGAGAAGTTACAGAGATTTGCGAAAACCCTTAAAGCTTTCTGTAAAGGTAAAATGTTAAACGCAGATGTTAGAAAGAGTGTACCTAGACGAGTGAGTATATATTAGAAGGGAAGACGAGTGATAAGCTTCAATTTGGGTGAAAGGAAAGACGTGATATACCTTAGTAAGTGTTAAGTAAGTGTAGTTTGGTACGATGTACAGCTGATGAGGCTATTGCGGAAGCATATGAAGTTCTCTGATGTTACTTTATTCTTCTATTTTTTTTTTTCCAAAATGGGTTCATCCTTGATTGAATTATGACTGCAGTATTGTCTACATCATAGGCTAAGCCATTTATCGGTTAGAAAAAATGTTTTGAGAATGAATTAAGCATACATGGGTGCATATAATGGTACTTTATGGAGAAGCCGAGTTTTGTAGGTCAGTATGCTGGAGTGACCATCTTCATAAAGTGCGTTGACCGTGTGTGTATATAGCTTTACTCCCATCCAGGCGGCACGCTTTGGGAATTTATGGATTTTGACTGAGAAAGGTTAAAGGTAAGAGTATGTAGCGCTCGAAATTTTGGAGTGGGACTGATAACAGAGAGAGAGAGAGAGAGAGAGAGAGAGAGAGAGATTTTCTATTAACATTTTCTTTGATACCGTATATATTGTTTCTTACGAACTACATACCTGCACGCAAGTTTTATACAGAAAATAACAAACATCTTTCTATAACTAAACCATTTGTTGTAATACATTTAGCGACATCATCCATTAAAACAAGCACCCAAATCTAATGGAGAAAGCCAAAATGGGGACTCGTATTAAAAACACCTTTTAGAATTTGTAACAGTTTTCGAAGATATGTCGTCTTCTTAAACCACTGCGACTTAGATCTAAGCCTTATAATGCCTTTACAGGTAAAGGGATTAAGATATTAAAAAAATGTTTGATGTCTATCGTAAGATTATAGTCTAATCTCACCTTATATATCTTTGCCACATTTTCATGGTATTTTTCCATAAATCCAACGATTTTATTTGATATAAGCTCCAGATTTGCGTTTTGCCCTCAACTAACGTTCCCATCAAACTTGTTAAGTTTTCGTATTCATTATTATGACGTATTGTAAACTGCCCCTAAAATGCCATCCAAACCTTTTTTCTGCGCTAGCCTTGGCGTGAAATAACACTGTAGAATCTTTTACTTTATCGCTGACTGCTCCATTCGGTGACTTTAACTTACGAAAGATGAATCCTTCAGCTCTGGAACTGCAGGAAATTACGATTTCACCCACTTCACGACATCAGATCAAATTTGAGATAAAGTGACCAAAAAAAGGAGTTAAAGCTAAGTTTAGTTAAAACTGATTTGGTAACAGTTTGATGTTATCTGCATCATGCTGGCTTGATTGTGAACACTGTCGGTAAAGTTACGATTATACTCAAACCTTAACCAGAGAAATAGCATTTTCAGCTTGTCTACTTTGGTTGTGTCATCTGCTGGCTATTCCAGTTTTCTCCCATAGCTGTTGCGAATATTAACCAACAACATTATCACGAAAATGAGTTAATCTTTTGATACCTCTTTTTATTTATTTATTTATTTATTTATTTATTTATTTATTTATTTTGCAGGACTAGTGCAAGGAAGAGATGGAGGTCGAGGGGGCGCCGGCTATATGAACTTACCCTCTCCGAATGTTGCAGCTGAAGTAAGTAAACTCAGTTCGTATGTTTACTGTTCTGTTATGGCTAAGGGGAACCTTGGGGAACGCAGGGAATTGTCTGTATTTTTATGCAAAGCTTTCCGTTGTAATATTGTTTCTAAGGGCGGTATGTGGAATTGTCTTTTTTTTTGTGCTTATTCTGTAATCACGTTCATTTGAAGTAAACGGATAATGTTGGTACAAATAGTAAAGACGAAGAGCGATATGATCGTGTCGAGCCTGATATCGTTTACATCTGATGAATGGCGGAAAATGATCTTGTTAGTAAAGGTCTAGAGCCAGTAATCTTTGTTTCCATTTAATCTTGAAACGCAAGATTGACCTGTAGGCCTTCTGTGACACCAGTATTTTATTGATAAGCTAAGAACTTTCGGTTTTCAGTGAGAAACTGGTGGCTGGCAGTTTGCATATTGAAAGGGGTTTCAGAAACCAACAAGGACTGTGTTACGTAAGATTTACCATTGAATGACTGCATAGTGATGAGCTTTTGCCGAAATATAAAATGCCGTGTAATTTTCCATGACTACAACAAGACAAAAAATATCACTAAACCGACTCGAGTGATCAGAGCTATTATTATGCTCAATTCACACGGAGTATGTGTCAGAAGAAAATATGGAAGGCATGCCGATCTGACGTGCATTAATCGTAGGTGTGTGGTAACTATGTAGCCAAAGACTCGTCTGGCGGCCAGCAAATAGCTTTTAAGTGTGAGGATAAAAGCAAAGCCTTTAAAGTTTCACCCAAAGTTCTCAGGTGAGGTTCTTTGGACTCAGGTCACTAACTTATATCTTTTGATTATTTATTTTAGGCGCTGATGATCAAAGGAATTGCGACGTCCGTTTTTGATACCAAGTAAATAAATCTTTCAGTCAGTCAGTTGGTATTCTAAACAAAAGAACAAAACAATAATGAATTTAGACTGAATTAAACTTGAATGAATATTTCATGAAGTAGCCGACTTTAAATTCCTAATTGAATATTATATCTCCTTAATATAAGCACCTGCCAGATTATCTCCAGGAATTATTTAAGTTCAACATTCTTTGCCGTTATTATCTTTAGGTAAATACTTATTCTATACATACATAAACTTTTTATATTTTACTTATCGTACTTTCTTCACTTCACCATAAGTAACCTCCATTAGATATGTGAGAGGTCATATGAAAGTTTGCTTTCATATATTACTTATAATAAGTGAAAGCCTAGATAAAGATAACGACGTTTATAATTATTATTGATAAAATATATCATCTTATTATAAAAGTAGTGAAACAGTGCTCTGATAGGACTGAAGCTTGTTGCTGCAAGCAGTGCTGGCATCTCAGGGCACTAAGTATAAAAAGCAACATTGTCACAAAAGAAAGAAGGAATTGCAAATCATAACTGATTTTTAGATTTCTGTAAAAGAAAACTATTGCGCCGGCCTTTTCTGTCTGTCCGCACTTTATTCTGTCCTCAATTTCTGTCCGTGCTTTTTCTGTCCTCCCTCAGACCTTAAATACTACTAAGGCTAGAGGGCTGCAAATTGGTATGTTGATCATCCACCCTCCAAACGTCAAACATACCAAATTGCAGCCCTTTAGCTTCAGTAATATTAATTTTATTTAGGGTTAAAGTTAGCCATAATCGTGCTTCTGGCAACGATATAGGATAGGCCACCACTGGGCCGTGGTTAAAGTTTCATGGGCCGCGGCTCAAACAGCGTTATACCGACACCAACGAAAGATAGGTCTATTTTCGGTGGGATTGATTATACGCTGTAGCGGCTCTACAGAAAACTCGATTGCTTTTTACTTGTTTTTTCTTGGGGTTCAGCGTTCCCGAATGATACCAAACTGTCTGTTCAGTCACCACATAATTCTAACGTGGCTAAACTTATATGAAAGAAAATTGTAGTTTACCACGATGATATACCTATAAATACTCCCTAATTACTCAGCACCCACTTCCTCACTCACCTGAGTTTAATGATCTGGAAAATTCAATGATTAATAGCTAGCAGGCTTTGGTTAATGTATTCACTCTGCAATATCATTGCTAATTTTTTCCCTCTAGAGATTATACATTTAATTTGTTTAAAATGCAGTATACAACTTGCAAAAAAGTAAAATTCTTTCTTCAAATCTTGATTTTACACATTACAATCGTTAAGTGGTTGGCAGAACAAAAACCTGCGCCAAATGGTTTATTCTGATCAAAATGTGGCCTTTCAACTACTGTATATGGTGGATAGCAATGTTACATAAAAGGAATTTTTTCGAATACTTTTTATACGCATATAAGGGATCCACGGGGCCATTGCGGGAATACAAGACTTATTATACACAGGGATGTCAATAAAACAGTATCAAGATAGAGGCCTGAAAGACTAACATCAGTCACTTTGGGGTCTTAGAGTTACCTGGTTCTCTGTAAGCTACTTTGCTAGCCGCCAAGGAAGGGATTAAGGAATCTAATTTATCCCTGCTATTGGGTAGAGAATTGAAGTACGCACAATCAAGCCACACAACAATTTTTTTTTTCGGAAAATAATTTCTTATGACAATTCGGTTAAGTCTCTCTCTCTCTCTCTCTCTCTCTCTCTCTCTCTCTCTCTCTCTCTCTCTCTCTCTCTCTCTTGTAATGCCTTTGTATTTTTTTAGAATTTATCATCCCCTGGAGTTGGGTTTATTTTCTCAGTAGTATTATTATTGTTATTGGGGAAGAAAAACCACAGTTATGTATATGTACATATATTTAAAGATAATCAGTATAGATAGCTTTCGGAAGCTTGTTCCGTTCCCGAAGGCTATGTATACTGATCTATCTTTAAATCTACGTACATATACACAACTATGGATTTGCTTCTCCATTTTAAGACTCATGTTACTAAGAATATTTTTTTATTATTATTATTATTATTATTATTATTATTATTATTATTATTATTGGCATAGGACAGTGTATAGGCACATGAAAAATACAATTGCAGACATCGTGTTCATCTCTTAGCCTTTTGAGCCTTCCTTACTCTAAAACTGAAACTTTTAACCATAGCTTCGTCGTCCTCTCTCTCTCTCTCTCTCTCTCTCTCTCTCTCTCTCTCTCTCTCTCTCTCTCTCTCTCTCTCGTAAATGTCATTCCTTCCTGAATCGATTTTCTTGCCCGCCTTTGAGTGCCTCATAATGGCAAGAATGCGATAACGTCTAAGGATAACCAACGCGAAAATAGATTTCACTTAAGGGAGACTTTGCTCCCCCATCGTAAACTCGCCCATTTTTCAGTTCACCTGAATGAGATAAAAATTGGCTTAATGGAAGTCTTGCAACCTCCGTGCCTGCCCCTCCTTGAGCGTCCGTCGGTTCGCCTGACGTTGCAATAACCATATTTTACTCTAAAACTGAAACTTTTAACCATAGCTTCTTCGTTCTCAATTTATTCGGTGTCCATGAAGAAAGTTTATTGTGTGAATTCAGTGTCAGGATGGTAGTTTGTTTTACAAAATTGAGAAGATCTGTTACCTCAGGTAATATAATGTGTAAGGCCGTGGCAGTGAAGTGAAAATCTTTCCGATTGCACAGAACACCGATGAAATAAAAAAAAATTTTTTTCTTCTTCCTTTTTTTAATGTTCTTCCGTTTCATGGTTTAGATATACACCTAAAATAGTATCAAGTTTGCAAGCTGGTGTCATCAAAACAGATTAATTGATATTGCATTCAGGTAGGTTTGTCGCCCACTACATGTCAGTTTTTAGTCCTTGTCAGGAAATTCGAACGCCTTTGCAGCATCTAACTATACAAGTTATATAAAGTAAAATTACTTTAGGAGTACTTTTGCGAATAAAAATGTTTTAGGCCAAGAGAACATTGTTTACAAAAAAATCAAGGCTACTGGTATCTGTTGTGATATCAATACATGGGCCTACTTTCTCGGAGTAAAATCCCATAACAAAAATTGTACAAACTAGTCTCTCAGTTTTTCTGAACTCCCACGATGCCATTTCTTTAGATCTCAAGTTATTTAGACCTGCTTTCCTGTGAAAAAAAATCAAGTTTTTTTCATCAGTGACGAGCAATACATTTTTATAGTATGAGATTTTTGGAAATATGTCTTCTGGGGAAAATTTGCTTCCAGTATGTTATTGTGAGTCATCTCTTAGATATGATTACAGTTTCAGGCACCGTCGAGTGGACTGGAGACACTTAGATATACCTGCTCTTGGAGATTTAATGTCTGAAATAAACCCGCCTGTCTTTGAGACGTAAAATGTTACTGCATCAATCCCAGAAATATTTGGTTTAAGTATTTTTCGAAGCCATATAATGACGTAAATATTAAGAATTTAGTACAGATGTCTACTGGATATAACAAGGCTTGAAAAGAATATACAGCAGATCTTTATATACCAAAAAGAGAAAGATTTCACATATAGTTGAGAGCTTATAAAGAGTTGGGGCACCTAAGTTGTTTGAGTGGGCGCAATATCCCCTGGTGGCAATTACATAAGAGGCTAGCCAGGAGGTGACTTTCACAACACCAATTCCGCTAATATCTCTTAGAGTGTCTGGGTTGCACACAAGAAGCTGAGCTCTTTATAAAGTTGAGATCCGCGAGAGAAGGAATATCCCACGCGAAGCGGCTGAAGTGAGATAATACTATATTTATTTTGCTTGCTCTGAAGACAGTGGCAAGCAATACATTAATCCCCTCAAACAGTTCTCCTTATTCTTTTAATAATCTATTTACATTTTTATCTGTTTGCATATTAATTTGTTGATTTATCTTTGTTTTGCAACAGTTGATCTATTCTTTCTATATTTCCTGTTGTCTTTTGTAATTTCTTTCAAATGAACACTTTATTCCTTGGAAATGTGGATTTCAAGTCACTGGCATTTCTAGGCGTCTTCCATTATAGGGTTCATCTGATTAATAATAAGTAATAATGAATATACGAATTTAATACTCAAGAAAGATTTGAGAGTCGAGAATATTTCGCTGCTGGAGAAAAGGGCGCTGGTGACTGGTACAATACATGTACATATGCTACCGGGGTCTAAGCGATGACAGGCAGGGCAGCCGATCGAGACTACAAAGTCTACCCCAAAGCCAAATCAAAGTCCTTCAAAAGAAGGCACCGTGCTTACCCCATACAAATGGGGAAAAAACACGTTAAAAGAAGAAGAAGAAGAAGAAAAAGAAGAAGAAGAAGATTATTTTCTTGAATAAATAACGCTGCGACGACATAAATCTTAAGAGCGAGTTACAGTGTTTGAGACCTGGCATTGAGCTCAAATCTCGGTCGTAGATAAGAGAATGATGCAAGTTTTAATCATGCGAAATTAAATACAGTCAGAAACTGAGATATCTAGAGAACTATTGTGTGCTTGGAGCTGAAATCTCAGGAAGAGCAGCGACTGCTGGCTGTATTAACATGCAGTTATGATGCGTCATCTAACAGAAAGGATAGATCGCAGCAAGGCACTGTGACAGTATAGGTAAACGGGTGTAAAACATGACACAACAGAAGTATGTTATGGTATAGCCATGATTATGATACAAGGCTTAGTGAAATCCACACTGTGACATTTCATGACCGTATTGCTTTCTGAATTTGGGACGAATCTTATGACCGAACGGTGATTAAAAATAGATTTTAGCTATAATTTGTTGAAGTCGAGAGAGAAGTTTTCTTCGATTTCAAGATCTAACAGCATAATGTATCAGTCAGTTGCGAAAGGCTAAAATCCCAAGGTTATTTTCCCATTAGCCTTTCCATCTGGTCACACCCACAACGTTTTCTTAATTGCGAGTTGATCTGTGCGCTTAGAGTAAATAATGAAATAAAAAATAACCCAGCTGGTGTTATTCGTATTTTTAATATGCAAGCGAGAGGTTTTAAAGGCGAGCTTTCTCCATGAATGGTTCCCTTTATATTCTTCTCATTCCAGACCATTTAATTGGCAACGAGGAAATACCTAGTTTTAGAGGAATGCATAAATAGGCAATTAACATAAGCCGAATAGCTATGAAACATAGCCAGCTTTTGTTGGGATCAAATTCCGCATGTAATTAGGCTTAGGTACAGCTACTCTTCTCTCTCTCTCTCTCTCTCTCTCTCTCTCTCTCTCTCTCTCTCTCTCTCTCTCTCTCTCTCTCGTTGCTATCCGATAGACGTTTAGTGTTTTCGTCAGTAAGGTATTGTCTAAGGTGTTATCAATCAGTGTGTGAAATCCAATATGACATGTCTCCTGACATTTCTCGTATCAGATTTTACGACTGATGGGTGTTGTTGTACTGCGAGATTGACTGTTTTCATGTGCAAGTCTTTCTTACTTTTTAATCAATTTTCGCTCCTTACTTCTGTCATATATGTATTCACTGTTTATAAACTGTGCATGTTTGCTTTACAGTACGTCTAAATTAAACTTCCTTAACTGGATTCATGTAAATAATATGAATTATTTTGGTTTGTCACACTATTAAAATAACCTTGTTTTTTATAAGTAGAAGACGATCCAGCAAGCAATCTAGCGCCACTGCCTTTCATAGGATTAAATTAGAACAAGAAAAGCAAAGGAGAGGAGAAACGTAAGAGCCATGGAAAATGGAAGTAAGAGTAGAATTCAAAAGCTGTCAGTAGAAGAACGAAATTTTCATCGACTCGTCCAGTCTGTTGGTTTATAGATTTCCTCAGAACGAGTGGGACGCATGGTTTGTGTTGGTTTATAGATTTCCTCAGAACGAGTGGGACGCATGGTTTGTGTTGGTTTATAGATTTCCTCAGAACGAGTGGGACGCAGTGAAACCAATGGGTGTTACGATCTTAGTGTTAATTCAGTACTGTGACTCATTGTATTAAAGTTTGTTATAATACTTTGGGTGATGGAGATAACATAAACAGGAGAAGAAATAAGTGGTGGTATCATTGATTTCATGCAGTGCATTTGATTTAGTACGAATGATATGGGGAAGGAAAGGTGGAAAGCTCCAAATATCCGAGTTGAAATCCAGATACCAACAAACAAAGTCATCATAAAGCTTTGAAAAATATCGGCTTTAGCTTGGATTATTTGACCTCCACCCGAAATGCTCATATAGGGAGAGGATGAAGCATATTTTCATCAGATTTAATTACGATACTGGATTGGAAGGGAGTCACAGAGGCTCTAGGCAGAGAAGAAAGAGTAATTAAGGAGCAGGTTGCATCGAAGTTATTAAGTAAGAGGAAAGTTTTCGAATACTTCAGCTGAGAAGTTAAAGCAGTAGGATGTTTGTTACATTGACGGATTACAGTGGCCATCAGAGAGGAATGGCAAATGTCAAAACATGAAATAATCAGACACTTTTTGGAAATTTCTTTGGGCACTGTGCAAGTGTCCATTCCAAGAATTTTGCAAAACTTCTATAATGAAGAGATTGGACTTGACAGGAATAAATTAGGAAGACATTTTGACCTGGAAAATAGTCTGTGACCTTTGACTTGGAAAATAGTCAAGGTGTAGAAGAACATGAGCAGTGTTTTTGTAAAGGATGATGTTGACAGAGGAATAGAATTTTCTGCGTTCTGTACCTCCTCCCAATAAGTTTTTTTTTCTTTGGCAAAAATGAAAATTATAGGAAACGAAGTTAGAAATGAATATTACAGCTAGGCATAGAGCAGGGGTGCCCAAATCAATTGTTTCGAAAAGAAAATTTTAACATATCTTTCGTTAACTGAAGTTATCATCTCACCAGCTTCCAAGTGCCACAGATTCACGTGACAGGTAACAAAGGTAACAGATTCCTCCTGTAACATAACAGAAGAAGGATTGAACAAGGACGGAGCTAGGTTCTTTGAAGTGCCGTAGCTGTTTTAAAATTGCTTTAATACCTACATCACTTCATATACTGCTAAAATATTATTATGATTATGAAAATTTACTTTGAATGTGTTGGCCTACCTACCTGGCTGTTTGAATATCTTGTACTTGCATAGTAATGTTGACTGCTGCTTTATTAATATTATTGTTATCATTACTAGAGGTGAAATTTGAAATAAACCCGTACATTAATATCTACCAATTAGTGCATATTAAGCAATATAAAAAGTCAGTAATCAGTTGTGATGAAGGTGCGCCTGAGTATTCCCTCTAGCAATAGACATGAAGGCCAACCCAGCATCAGGTGCTTAAGGAGCTATAACGCCAACAAGGTTATGGGAACACTGAATTTATAGTCACCTTACGGCGTAAGGTAGCTAAATAAGTCACCTGTCCTGTGATGACTTGGCTATTACATAGTTCAAATGGGGTAATATCATCACATGTGCAGAGTGTCATTTACAGCAGAGAGCACGGGCTGTTATTACCTCTTCTATTTTATTATTACTGAGAGTGTGAGAGAGGGGGAGGTGGAGATTGGTTTATTGGTCGACAGTTATCTGGCGTCTCATAGAGGTTGATTCAGTGCAGGTTATCTGAAGTCAAACTACCAGGATCAATGACGTCACAAAGAGAGAGAGAGAGAGAGAGAGAGAGAGAGAGAGAGAGAGAGAGAGAGAGAGAGAGAGATGGCAGTTTAGCGAGTTGACTTTCCTTGTAGCGGAAATTATAATTTATTGCCAATGTACATTATATATCATAATAGCAATTTATAAAATTAACTTTTTTCCTATATACAGTCCTCGTTTGTTTCTACATCGCATCTCTTTTAAAGTAATTGGCGTATTTCAGAATCTTCTATACAAAAACTAAGTACTGCATAATAAAAGTCGACCTCCACATATTCTTTTAAAGTCACGCTTCTCTTTATGTTTCGAAAATATTTGCGAAAATAAATGTTGCATTTCCGTCCTCTTCAGAAATCATTTGAAGGATATTATAATATGCCTTAATGAAAACGCATTTCAGGCAATACTCCACAATATGAGATTTATTAAACCGAAAGACAATGGTTTTGTTTTTGCCATCCCTGGTGGATATATCATTTTATTCTTAAACATTGTCGCAACTTCGTTTTAATTTTAAACACTTGCCACGGCGTGGAGTATTGTGGCAAGGTTTGTTTTTTTTAGAGTAATATGAAAAAATGTATTTGCCTGGATTAAGCTTCTCTCTCTCTCTCTCTCTCTCTCTCTCTCTCTCTCTCTCTCTCTCTCTCTCTCTCTCTCTCTCTCTCTCTCTCACTATTAGCAACGATGACCTCATACCCGAGAATGAAGATTGGAGAATTGTTTGTACATATTCTAAGAAAATGGTAGTGGGACTGAGTGCAACTACAGGATAAAAATGGAGTGACGTGATATTGTTGATAAAGGAAATGGGAAATAAAACGCTGCTGAATTCTTCGAATTTCATCACCGTTTTATTTCCATGTGTTTTATCAATTTCACGTTACCCCTTATTTGTCCATTATTAATTTCACTCAGTCCCATTATCTTTTACTTAGTCATCCACAAAGAATTCTATAATGTTTATTCTCCAGTATGTAATGAGGTCACTTTCTCACTAGCCTCCATTCTATGACAAGCTTTTGGTATTAAAACAAAGCTGTGTCAGTAGGATCAATAAAATTATGTAATCTATCAGAGATGGCAAAAACGGAAACATTTTCTTTCTGTTTGGTAACCTCACGGCAGCACTTTCGTTCCTTTCCAGAATTTCATTAATTATTTACGTTTTTTGTCTTCCTACTTCCATTAACGTTACTAGATTCCCACATTAATTTGTTTCATTGAGACAACCTGGTTGCCAGCGTAACCTGGAATTTGATATTCGAATGGGAAACGCACGTTTCGGCGAACTGGAATACATCGATTTGAATGTATTCCTAGCACTGCCTAAATTGCAAATCATAGAAACAATGGCTCCTGTAAGCGAAACTTCGACGATTGGCGCCCTTCTTAACTTAAAACTTTGGGAGAGAGTGAAAAACTATACTGCAATAATTTATGGCATATTTTCAGAGCTATTTTATCGAGCCAGGACATACTTGTTCTTTTCCGAGAACAGTAATTAGATAAAACCAAAATACAGAGTTATGACAAATTATATTTTTGGCTATAAAACATTGCCCTCGGTGCCAGGAACCTTAAATTTTAATCAGGACAGAAGTGTGTCATGATATGCCTCCCTTTATTTCAGACCAATAATAGAAGAACCTGAGTGTGAAGTAATTCAAATTTGTGGGAAACCCAGCAGTCGGAGGTCCGAAATTCGACTATGTACATGATCTTGACACATTAGATGACCAGAGACGTTCTACATTCCCAATTCTGAACAGGGTATCAGATCTGTATTTGATAATCATGGGAAACTATTCTTGAGAGGGCTTAGCGTATCCCTGCAATAACATTGATTTTTTACATGAAATGATAACGTTTGTAAATATACATCCATTTCGTCCTTCAACGGTGGTTTGAAAAATAAAACTTCATCAGAAAAGTATAGGTGTTATACATTCATGTTTCATTACGGAGAAAGTTTGAAATGCGAAACTGTTGAGCATAATGGTGTGATGTTTCATTTTAATAGCAGGTAATCTCCAGGTGAAAAACCGCAGCTGTCGAGTGATTACTCTGTAACTGTTCTCCTAATGTTCTGCAAAGAAAATTGAAGTGTTGCGGTTAATGTTAGAACGACTACGACTTCTAGACATAATGTTAATAACGATAAAAACAGCAAGGACGAAAGCTCTACTTAATAAGTACAAGGTATAGTAATAACAGTTGTAGTATTTACAGAGGTAAGATTAAGGTCAATCAAGACTTCTTATAATATATATATATATATATATATATATATATATATATATATATATATATATGTATATATATATATATATATATATATATATATATATATATATATATATATATATATATATATATATATATATATATATATATATTTACGTTCTGGGTCCGGTTGGAAGAGTTAAACTGAGTTTTGAATGTAATTTGCCTTAGGGGCCGACACCTAGAGCTCAGAACATAAGCGATAAATGTAAGTAGTAGTATGACTTGAAATTACATCTGTCCAAAAGAAAATGGGAAGGTCGCCTTTCATACCAGTCTGTTAGATTAAAGTAATTTATTTACAAATTTTGCAACTAGAAATTAATATGGATGGGCTGGCAGTCCAGCCATCAAGGCACATGCAGTGTGCAATAAAAGGTGTAATTACAGTTAGCCAATAAATAAAAGGTTAACACGAATCTTATAAACTGCTTAAGACTGGCTAATAAATTATATGACATTAGCACACCAATAAGGCTGAGAGACCTACACATGGCCCTTGTGGACGGCTTTTGCAGAAGATTCTTGCACGTGGCAAGATGGAAATGAGTCTTCTAAGGCAATTGTTTTGCCAAGGGCAGGGGCAGAACTTCGAAGAGCCAGATAACAGGATTCTGGAAAAGAATTCCAGGTCAGTATCCAGTGACACAAAGACTTTCTCTCACATGAAATTATTTATTCACGATGGAGGGGATTATCAATTAGATTTAATTAGCACATGGTAACACTATGGTGGAAATGCTCTAATTATTATCACATAACAAACTTAATTTAAGCTTGGAACAAGTCATGAGGGCAAATGTGCGTGCTAGGTTGTGGGAAACACACAGACTTTGTTTGGGAGAATGAAAAGTTGGAAATACTGAAAATGGAGAGAAATTCACGAGAAGGAAAAGAACACTGGCGTTACTTGCAACTTCAAGAAGTACCTTATTGCATCTGTGCAAGGAGCTCTTTTGCAAAAGATGGATTCAGCCGCAGAAGTCCCGACACGTGGTCAGTGGTAAGAGGACAGAACAGCACCATCTTAGCGCTGTTGAGTTTCAAGCGACCTTGCACTCTAGAGGTCTGGCGCGGAGTGAGACGGAGAGAGGCCACCGAGGTGTCCCATTCGATTTCTAGGGATGGGCACAGGACAACGGTTTTATCTGGAAGAGCAATAACAGCCAGTACAAAGGCCAAAGGGAAATAGGTCTTATAGTTAAGACTAACTAAGTGTCAGCCTAGCAACCCAATTTCTATCCTGATTGGATGGCTTTCTGTCCTCCAATATCGTACGATATTGTGGTAAGGACGCCTACATCTGCCCCCAGTGGGATCTCCTCCAGCCGCCATGAAATTTGATTTCACAGCTAACGAATTTTCTAAATGCGTGAATATATATATATATATATATATATATATATATATATATATATATATATATATTATATATATTATATATATATATATATATATATATATATATATATATATATATATATATATATATATATATATATAATCTTGAAGTGTTGTCCTTTCCGTCAGTGTCTCTTAGGTCAGTCTAAATCCAATCTAAATCCTTCCTTGTATTCATTCATTCAAGAAAGGAATGGAGTATGTTTGTCCTTGGGGGATGTATTTAATCCTTTCTGAATAATAACTTCTGGCTTGGGGACGGCAGTAGCATGTGGAAATGATTAAGTATTGTCTTTTTTGTTTTTCGCTTGGTTTTTATGTCAAAAGAGACAGAAACATGGTGACTTATAATTATAGTTTTTTTTTCTGAGAAGGAAATAATAAATAAATATATTTCGGCAAGAAACATGTCTGAGCGGGAAAGAAAATTATTCAAACAATTTGAATTTGCGATAGACAATTTTGAAGGCAAAGCACTAGTTTTGCGTTTGAGTGAGGACAGTATACTGCACACGATTTCGAAATTTATTGTCTCTTCTTTCCTTTTCTCCCTGGAAATTACTTGCTTAAACCGAGAGAGTAAATCAGTATTAACGTGAAAGTAGAGCTTGATTTCCCCTCCGATGAAAATTAAAAATTAAAAGGAGAAAATTTGAAAAATAATCGAATAGAAGTCCCAGCGATGCATAATGAACTTTCTAATCCGGTGAGAAAACCCTAAAATATGAGTTGATAATCTAAACACGTTCGCCTCTTTTTCCGTTAAAATTTCCCGTTGTATTTGTTGATGGCAGATGGAGAGTTTTAATAAATTTCATAAGTGTTTGCATTGTCAGCGTGAGAGACAATGATGTTTAGAGGGCTCTCGTAGATTTAATAAGTATTTAATGAAAAACTGAAAGAGCGAAACGGCAGGATTAGGAAAATTCATAACTTTACGAGCCGTAGGTAAGCTTTAATCGTAGTAGAGGGAGGGTAGAAGCAGCGGTAGGAGGTGCAAGAAAGAAATGTGAGGAGAAAGCTGACATCTAATGAAGGAAAAAATTCCAGGTTTTCCAGGAAGAAGAACTAACGCCATTGGATGACATGCAAAGTCACGATTTATATCTTGTCTATTCCTTTCTATGACCGAAATAACATGACGAAAATAGTTTCTGAGACAGAAATCCTTGCAGAAGTAAAAATGTAAAGAAAAGCATAGATGAATTGATTGACAAGAAAAGGACGAGAAGGTACAATACATAGGAAAGTGGAGAAGATTGCGCCATTTTACCTGAGGTTAGATTTTTAAATACACGAGGACATGAGACGGAAAGAAGGCGGCGGAGACGCTTGGCAGTGAACATTCTTAATGTGACAGAATTAAATAATAGGTGAAATTAATTAGGTTTTGTCTTCGCTAGAGAAAAAAAGGGAAGTAAATACGGTGAATATTCTGGAGTCTCCTCTGAAAAGCATTCCTGGAACAACGGCTTTAATGAAGACGAGCATGCGAGGAAAACAAGCAAGAGAAAAAAATAAGTTGGTACGTTGTTGTGGAGAAATATATTATGAGTGTGTGATGGATAGCAGAAATGGCAGAGGGCGGACAGCAATAAAATCTAGAGATCAACTGGTAATGAGAAGAGAAATGATTAGAAAATATGACGTTCCATGTCCAGGTAGTTCAAACATACGATGACATTTTTGCCCCCCTAGTTGGTTAGAAGTCGGTTCCATGTACCTAGATATGAAGTAACTGGGGAAACAGTGCCTGAAGAGATGGAGTGTTTCTTATTAGCGAAGATGGAACATTGGTGCGTGGAAGCTCTGTATGTCGTTTGGTGAAAAGAATGAATTATAAAGATCCTGGAAATTAAGAGAAGAAAAAACTGCAGCAAATATCTTTGAAATTGTTAATATGGGGTATTCAAACTTAACCTCTAAAGATACGGATATTTGCTCTCAATGTCTCTCAAAGCCTCTCTGGAACTATTCATTACAAATTATGTCAGAATTTGAGGTAAATTATCGGTATGTCATTATTCACCAACATTCTGGCAATTTCAGGAGAGTCAGCTTTGGAATGAGGCCTAGGATCTTAACTGCCTTACCTTGCTGTATTGAAAATATTAACGATAGAATTCTCATTAGTTCTTATCATTCCTTACTCTGCAGCCTTATTCTAAGAACCCGCTTGTCTTATTTTGTATGTATTTTTTTTCATTTTAAAGTTAGAAAATTTGTTTTATATCCTTAGGCTTGAGAGGAGTTTTTTTAAGCTGGAAAATCGACATTGTAAAAAACATCAGGAGTCACCGGCACATAAGCCAGTGAACATCTATTGAGCCAGACGCGGGCTAATAACTTCATCTCATAAATTCCTGTCAAAAACCGAAGTGATTGCATTTACTTGCGCCACCTTCTCTGAGTGGGAATAGAGTTCTATCCCTTACCTTAGCTGTGGCCCATAACTGTCGACTCAAGAGACTGAATTAATGTTTTTTTTTTTCTGAATCAAGGGAAAATAATGTCGCACCTGCTGGCATGCCCTGGTGTTTACTGGTATAGTGTGAAGGGACCTTACATTCAGTGTGGTGTCCTCTTCGTTGTTGTTTGCTAAGTATCATTGCTATGGCAGATGGCATTTATTGTTGTTTCCCAGTGTTATTTGTATGAACTTGTATTCTCTGTATTGTTATTTTCTTCTTTATTTTTGGGTGAATAACGTGGCGTCTGTTGGGATTCTGTCTTGATTACTGACATGTTCAAAATAGCCGTCTATAGTAGGCTGATATGCAACGGAGGTATGTAGGAAGAAGAGAATGTTTACTCACTGTGACTGATTACCGCCCTTGGTAAAGTAGACTGGAGCGAACATCAGAGCATCATTCCTAAATATTGAAGTTACGAATCGAAGCCTATCCTGATTTGACCTTGTATAACCAGTTTAACTAGAAATATTCTTAAAGTAACTTGGAGCACTCTGCATCCCCACAAAAGGTACACCTTTTCCCCTGTTTTTCATCGCAATATATGTGATTTGTATAAAAAGGAATTTGCTATTTTTCATAAGCTTTTTTCCACTTTCCTGTTGTCGTTGACTCTTGGATAAAGTGATGTTTACAGAAACATGAATAACTTCAATAAACATGAATAACTTCAATAAGCAAACAAATGATATACAAACAACACTAGTTTTCATTAACAGTTTTGCTATACTCTTATGAAAATGTTATAAATTAGAATTCCTGATTTAATTATTCTTGTTATAATAGTAAGTTCAATTGCCATCTAGATTAAAATAAGATATTTGGTGATTTATTTTTCCATTAAACGTAGAGCCTCTGTTAATAATTTTCATTTGCAGGTACGGCAGTGTATACAATTTTGCCATTGTAAAGTTAAATTGAGTATAATTGATTTGATTCACTGTAGACAAAGTTTCTGTGCAAATTAACTCGAAGAGACTGTAAGTAGAAATGCAGCTGTAATTAGGGTGAAGTATTTGTAGATGAATTAGGATTTTTATGGCCATGCCGTGTCATTCATGACATAACATAAATATGCCATTAAATCGAGAGTCGAAAAAATGTTTTCCTTGTTACGTACATCTATCTTTAAAAATCCCATTAGGTAGGAAAATATGCTTTTATTATTTCATGAAAACTGGAATGTGGATATCTTTGACAGTCTGAGTCAGA
>NC_089765.1:33554409-33574409 GCF_040412425.1 Macrobrachium rosenbergii
GTGTTATAATCAATCACGGTTTATAAGAGCCAGAATCACCTTGCCTATAGGCAAGGTGATTCTTGAAAATTAAATTGAATGGTTACCTGTCATCGGAGTAGCGAAATTATTATAACTCACTCATACCTTTTAAGCATATAAAAGTTTGACATTCAACTATAAAGTGTGGCTCAGGTGGTAACACACACACACACACACACGCACATATACATACATATATACACATATATGTGTATAACATATATATATATATATATATATATATATATATATATATATATATATATATATATACATACATACACACACACAATATTATAAAGGAAGGAGACGAAATCATCCTTAGTATTTTTATATCTTATTTCAAGCATAAAAGAAGGAAAGTTGATAAAACAACTAATAACCCTGATAACTAAACTTGCAGTTATTCTAAGGCATTTTGCTTGGAGTCAACGCAAATGGTAATAAATGAATAAATAAATGGATAAATAATAAGTGGGTTTCATAGGGAGGTCATCGTGTCAACATTTTCACAAATTACACGTTCGTGTTATTTTATTTAATATAATAATGACGTTCAGCTGATCTGACGAAAATCACGCTGGTTTCACCTAAATACATATTGCAATAAAACCGTCGAAAATCATTTTAAATGTAAATTCATTTAAGGTCACCGTTTAGTTTGAGTACATCCTATTCATTACTGATGCTGAAATTCGAGCTTAAGCATTAACAAAGGTCTTCCTCTTATCACTGTTTAGGTAATTCCCGAGGCAGACCGACTTTCGAGAATCTGCGCAAATGCAAAGAAGGATTACCTGTGGAAGTGATGAGGATGGACGCTACTTGGAACTGAACTTTGATCTTTCCTGTTTCAGTGCTTTGTAGTGGTGGTTTTTCAGTCTGGAGAGCGCACAAGACTCCCCTTGTTTTGTTTCGGTCGTGCGTTTCCCCTCTTCATTTACTTTTTGCCGAGGGGAAAGAACCATGCATGTTGGCATGTGGTTTAAACATAACGTTCTACAGCTTCATCAAAGTTTTGGCAATAATATGAATCTCGACGCAAAAATTTCAAATTACGACATTTGAAATGATTATGAAGATACTAGCTTTTATATATATATATATATATATATATATATATATATATATATATATATATATATATATATATATATATATATATATATATATTTCTTTGTAAATACCCACATCACACACACACACGTGTTATAATCAATCACGGTTATAAGAGCCAGAATCACCTTCCCTATAGGCAAGGTGATTCTTGAAAATTAAATTGATAGGTTACCAGTCATCGAAGTAGCGAAATCATTATAACTCACTCATACCTTTTAAGCATATAAAAGTTTGACATTCAACTATAAAGTGTGGCTCAGGTGGCAATACACACACACACACACACACATATACATACATATATACACATATGTGTATAACATATATATATATATATATATATATATATATATATATATATATATATATATATATATATACACACACACACACACAATATTATAAAGGAAGGAGACGAAATCATCCTTAGTATTTTTATATCTTATTTCAAGCATAAAAGAAGGAAAGTTGATAAAACAACTAATAACATCGATAACTACACTTGAAGTCAACGCAAACAAAAATTTGGCTGTAGCATGTGAAGTCCCCTATCACCCCTTCTAGCAAACTTGTACATGGAATATTTCGAAACAGAACTTTTGTCGTCTGTCAAACCCCGTAATATGATCTGGCTTAGATACGTAGATGATATCTTTACTTTCTGGGACAATAGCTGGGGGGACTTTCATGAATTTTTTAATAGGCTAAATTCGCTAGTTCCGACCATAAAATTTAAAACGGAATGGGAAAAGGACAGAATGCTGCCGTTCCTAGATGTACTGATCATAAGAGAACAGAACAGATATGCATTTACAGTATATAGAAAACCCACCTTCGCTGTTTCCTACATTCATTTCTTAAGCTACCACGACGTCTCCGTAAAAATCATGGTAGGGTGCAACTTATTCCTCAGAGGACTTAGGATATATTCAAATGAGTACCTAGATAAAGAATTCAACACGATCCGCTAACTCCTAACGCAACTGCTCTATCCACCACACATTATCGAGAGGGCTATTAACAAAGGGAATAAAATATACTATAGAGGTCCCACTCACAACAGACAAATAGATTTCAACAACAAAATAAAGCTTCCGTACGACGAAAACATCCAAAAAGCCACCGAACAACTCAGGTCTAACAATCCCTTCATTTTCCATTATCCCAAATCCATCGGGAGTTCGCTCATTAACGTATACTTAAATAACAAAGGGGAAGAAGCCGGAGTTTACAAGATACCGTGTAGCAATTGTAATGACATTTACGTAGGCGAGACAGGTAGATCGCTCTCGCAAAGAATAACAGAGCACAAAAGATCAGTACGTTACGCTTCGGAGAGTTCGGGGATTTTCCTACATATCAGAAATACAGGACATGTCATAAACTGGAGTGGGGCGGAGTTGGTTTTCAAAAGTAGCTGTCCGTACAAAAGAAAGATGCTGGAATCTGCTATCATCAATCAAACCAACAATATGAACCTGTCAGGAGGACATTGGAAATCGGACGACATCGACGCTTTAATCCTCAGACCGCTCCTGAAGAAGATGGCCCAAGAAACGCGACCTCCAGATCCGTCGCCAAACGGGAGCTAATGAGACCAAAAACCACTAGGGAATTGGTCATTCTTTTCCTTCTTAGGAAACGGTCACCTTCATACCATCGGAGACTTAAGGCCACACGTTCATGTTATGTATATATACCCTTGTAACATTTCATCTGTCCATATTCTACCAGTGAACAGGGGCACAGAAGCAAGTGCCCGAAATATATGGTTTCAACGTTTAAATAGTGTTTTATGGGCCTTCTTATATTCATATATATATATATATATATATATATATATATATATATATATATATATATATATATATATATATATATATATATGTGTGTGTATATATGTATACATCTATATCTCTCTATATCTCTCTCTCTCTCTCTCTCTCTCTCTATAATATATGTATATACATCTCTCTCTCTCTCTCTCTCTCTCTCTCTCTCTCTCTCTCTCTCTCTCTCTCTCTCTCTCTCTCTCTCTCTATATATATATATATATATATATATATATATATATATATATATATATATATATATATATATATATATATATATATCCACATAAAATATCATCACACGCACACGTGTGTGTGTGTCTATGTATTTCTCCTTTCTTTAAAGGGACGAATTAATATTTTTCTTGAATAGGCCATGAAATTAACAAAATTTGTTATTGCAGGACATTGTGTAGACAAGTATTTAGAATTCGTATGTTAAAGCTTTACATGATGTTATCTATATAGATGAATACGTTTTTAATTGTCCCTGTTTAAGGAGGAAATCTCATATTGGTGTACTGGTCAATGACACATTTTCTAAATAAGGAAAAATCTTTATTTCATGAAAAATAGTAGGCACAGAATTAACATCCATTATATAGAAAATTCGTGGACAACGAATTCCAGGTGTTGAAATTATCGATAAGTAAAAATGCTGTATACTTCCTTCTTTCTAAACTTTTATGCAACTGGTAACTTGATTTTTTTTTCTTTTTTGCTTATGTTTTCCTTTTTATGACCTACAGTTGCACAACCACGTGTCTGTAAATAACCAGACTTTCAAAGTAGAATAAAAATAAAGAGTTTTTTCCTATGAAAAAACGCGGTGGGCACAGAAAATGACTCCCGTATTTCCAAACTAAATTTGCGAACACTGAACTGAGATATTTTAATCAGCGAGGAATCAATTGCCAAAAGAACCCGATTGGAAATCTTTTGTGTTCATTAATTGGAACTCCTTCCGGAGACATTTGCAATATCGCATTTTGAAGTAATTTTCTAATATTTTGTAAACTTCCTAAAAATATGCGTTTTTAAACTAGTACCGTGGAAACAGGATGTATGTTTACCAGGAAATAATTTCTACAGAAAATCGAGTATTTTGGATAAAACTAATTTTTTCTGGTTAATTAAAATTAATCACATGAACTTAGACTCAGTTTAAATTAGAAGTCTTCCCGTATTAGAAATAAGTATTTAACAAATAAGAAAATAAAAATTATAAAAAAATTATCCCTTTCCATTTTCTCATTCAGACAAAGCCGAGCCTCCGTTATGAATAAAGCTAAAGCTGTAAACTAACGTGGCAAGCCATAAGTAAAACAATTACACCAGACGTTCGTGTTTGAATACTACGGGACGCTCACATAAAGAGATATAATTAAATTCATGACTTACTTATCGCACAGTTCGTGGTATTCACTGTCCACTTAATATAACGTGAAGTATGCAGTCCACTTAATGAAGTGAACAGGACTGTGGCTAATAGAGTTGAAAATTACTAAGAGGAAACAGCACTGTTCGTGCCGCCTTCAAATTACGTCTGATAAATAGGGCCTAACATTATTACTGCTCGTGCGTTTCTCATATTGTATGATTTACTATCGTTCTGCGAAAATGTGTCTCTGGCACAGGAGAATAAATTTGCTTGACCGGTATACAGGGAAGTGCTGGAGTTGTTTTAGGAAAAAGAGAAAATAAGAGGAAGATGCATTGTTCAGGGCGCTCTTTTGGAATGTGTTGTGAAAGAAAACCTGACTGAATATGTTCAAAAGAAAGGAGGAACACCAGGAGAACGATAGACATGTTCATAAGTTGATAATGCAGACAACTGACGTTATGAGTATAACCTTGCGCACGTTGGTATGCTGAAGTTGATGCAAGTTTATATACCTTTGGTCATTGGAAAATTGAGTGTATTACCTTTTTATAAAAGGCGTTTCTACCTCTTCACAGAACTTATTGATGTAAACTATGGTTACAGCGTATATTTCGTGCATAGGCACTTTGGGTTAATTTCATGTATGAGAAACCGCAAGGAGCAGGCAGTAAAACTGGAAGAATGTTATCCATGTCAGTTTGTATCAAGAGACTCATTTTATGGGGTGCTTTTAGAACCCAGTGAAATTCGGCTTAACCTTCAAAATCTAATTTCCTTATCCTGACCGGTTATACTTTGTAGTGATATAACATTGGTACTCATGTAAACAATTTTTTTCTTTTTGGTTTTAGAATAATTCGTTACTTTGGCACCAAGAAATAAACAATTATTGTCAGGAAATTCGTCACAGTACCTCAGTCGCGAGTACGGTTACCTAATCTCGCCGTTTTAATTGTGCAACAAGACAACGACAGATTTACTTAAATCTCGAACTTGCTCATTATTTATGTTCTTACTGCACTCTCTGGAGTCCAAGAGAATTTCAAAATGCTGAAATATGTTTATGAATGTTGAAGTAATTTCTGTTGCACTAATATGTGGTGGAAGACAATAATTAGTTTTTGGCCTTAGGATAATTTCACAAATACACAAGAGGAAGTTGAAGAAAACAGATAAATTTTGTAGATGGGAATATTCTCCATAAACGTAGAGTCTGCATTTCAGGTCATGGTTCCTCTTTCTTCTCTGTAGGATATATAAGTTCTTAATATACAATATCTTCTTCTTGAAGTTTTTGTGTGTAAATACATGTGTGTGTGTGTGTGTATAATCTTGCTGCAGACGGAATTGAGTTTGTTTTTTGTGTTATAAGATGTGTATGTGTTTCTCCGTGCGTGTATGTAGACCTCTACACATAGGTCCGAGCACATAACTTTCCTTTGGCACAGATGTCAGGGAAACTAAAGGGGAACTTGGAAGATGTCTCTCTACCTCTCTCTCTCTCTCTCTCTCTCTCATTCTCACTGCCTACCAACCTCTCTCTCTCTCTCTCTCTCTCTCTCTCTCTCTCTCTCTCTCTCTCTCTCTCTCTCTCTCTCTCTTAGTGAGTGTTAGACCTTCACCAAGAATATTGGATTCTTCTTCGCAAGGCTATTTGTAAGAGGATCTTCTCTATTTTTTCTTTTATATTGTCTTTTTCAAATATGAACGCATTATATCTAAGCATTTTAGACTAATTAAAACAAAAAAATTAAAAACAAAGGCTCCCATAATACTGTGAGTATTTTGTCTCATTAAAACTGACTCTCGAGATTAAGACATAAAAAACATAAATCCCCGCGATATAGAGTGAAAAACAAATAACGAATTGGGGTATGAATTGTAGGTCAAGATCTTTGTAAACCTTTTCACCACAAAACAATAGAGGTTCTCCTTGTGCAACAGGATCATTGAAACCTTGGCTGAACTTTGTAAAGGTAGATTTTATATTATTTCATTCTTTATTCACAGTAGGAAATAAAGCGGTCTGCCAAGAGAACAGTAGATAATTATATATAGTATGTAAAGATGAGTGTGTGCATGCATATATATATATATATATATATATATATATATATATATATATATATATATATATATATATATATATATATATATATATATCCCACATACACACTCCCCATGTTAGGAAAAAAAGTGGAACACAAAATCGTCGTGCCTCGGAATGCAACTTGTTTCCATCTTTCAGGATATATAACTTATAAACAGGCTCGAAATAAAAATTAAAAGATAAATAATCTTAAAATACAGGTTCAACAACATTAGAGTAAAACTGACCAACCGATTAGCACTGAAGAACTGTCCTCTCTAACAAAGAAGAGGCAGTATTATGTGGAAAATACAGAAGGTAAAACGGCCATGATTGTTTAAAGAACTAAAGAATATCCGGTGGCCTTCTTTCATGAATAAACAGCTTATCGCCATAAGTGCAATTTCCGTCTAAAACATCGTTAGTAAAATGCTAGTATTTTTTATCAAACTCGTTAGAACTCTGAATAAGGTCAAAATCAAGCAACCTCTTTGTTCCTGTGTTAATTTCTTGTTCGTTGAATATTACTAGTGATCTTCTGGTCGTTTTGATGTATTTAATGAAATGCCGTACTGTTATTAATATAACTTTCCTGATTGAATGTTTAACGTCTCTTTTTCGCCTCCAAAACCAAGTTTCTTTTACTCATATTTTCCCACAAACGTTATAAGGCATTTTAAATATGCGAAAAATTTTGTCGGTATGGGATTCATTATTGAAAGAGGGGTTTTCCTTCAGGATGTCATAATTTTTAAAGATAGGATATTGCTTTTAAATGACCAGTATTGTTCTTCATATTTGGTACGATAGCAGAAATTAATTATAATAATTAATTTTAAACAGGATTAAAATTCATATACTTTGACATTGTTATTATGCCTAGGGAAGGCATGCATATATATTTCTGAATGAGTAATCTTTGTGTAAATGTTGAATACCGGATGGTTATCTTGGGGCGTTTGCATACTTTTGTTGGAAATATAAAGAAAGGTTTCAGTTACAAGTCTCGATGCTTTTTTTTGCAATGAGGTAATAATTTTAAGCCTGTGGAAACCCTGGACAACTAAGAGTTTTGCAAATCTTATTTTAGAGGTAAAAAAAATCACTTTTCTTTCTATAATAGTTTCTGGTATCACAGGGGTAAAAATGGTAACAACTAAATACAGAGAGATCTCTCGGCACAGCTTTCGAATTGGTACGTAGGAAAAAGTAGAAACAATTCATAGTTGTGAGTGCGAGAAAATGGAGGGCAGGTACAAGGAAGCTCCAATGTTTTATCATATCAAAGTGAGCGGTGAAAGAATCAGCTCCCAGATTATGTACATGGTATTAGTAGGAAAGGAAAAAGAACCTTTTTGGAAATATGTTCCCCTAAAGTGGCTGTTCCTGAGAGCTTCACTTAAAACTTTTTATTGTTCATTTTGAAAGCCGTTCATATGCTCAGTACTTATAGGGAAGCATTATAGATTATTATAGATGTCAACAGAAACTACATCAAAATTTCTTTTTCCAAAAGAAATGAGTATGAGTACTCATGAAGAATTAATTATGTAAAGCATAAGCAAAGTCGTAATTTAATGTCCACGTGAGGATACTTTTTAGGATAAACTTGAATGTATGTTGAAAGTGACGAGAGTTTTTTTTTTTTATAAAACCTCAGTGAATTTCATTATATTATTATATATATATATATATATATATATATATATATATATATATATATATATATATATATATATATATATAGTGTGTTTGTGTGAGTTTGTGCACTTAGTAGTTAGTGCAGTGTGTGTTTATAAACGACTTAGCTTCATGGTGGATAATAAGTGGTAATAGCAAGGTTATGAAAAATAAATGATATGCATGACATTTTGGAATAATTAAAGCGACTGACTCGTGTTATAGGGAACTCTCTTGAGTAAATGCCACGGGCGCAGGTAGAATGGAAGAAGAGGTGAATTATAGAGTAGGCCAGTCTGGGAAGGTAGCGTTATCAATGCAGAAGTTTTGAAACATAAGTAATGGCCCTTAGGGAGGAGTGGGTTGGAAAGCCTGAATCGATGGTGGGCAAACTCTCGTTAATATTAAGCGGCGAACTGGCGAGATGAATTGGCTGCCTAAAAAAGATATGATATAATCCTTGGTCGAAAGGCCAGAACAGGTAAGGGGATCAATGTGTTTTGAAGTGTTTAGAGATTTTGCAGGTACTGATTTAAGAATGGGTGGAAGAATGGGTGGTAAGTTACAGTCTTTTGAGGATAAATTTAAAGGCAAAGAAAATATTCAAGATAAACATCGTAACCGAAGTTTAACAAAGTATGGCCACCATGTATCTAAATCTGGATTGAAAGGTATCAACCCAAGTCTTGATTTCAAAGACGAATTCGTGCTTTTGTTTATACCAGGTTTTTCTTTTGTTTTATAAGCCCATCCCTTTACGTAGATATAAAGTTATTCGATAAAATCTGATTGCTAAGACGGAGTTGCCCTGTGTCTTGCTTTCTAAATCAGCATTCAGTGTATCATTAATGTATTTAGAGTTCTTTCGTTTTCTATCTCACTCGTGACGATATTATTTTTATAGATGGTGTATATGGTTCTGTTACACCTCTCGTGTTTGGCGACGGCGAAAGAGGAAATGTAACATTATCATAAAGAGACTAATACTTAGATCTCAGGAACTTGAAAACAGTAATTTAGCGGCATTTATTGATACTCTCAGTATATAATGCCATTCAAGTAATACAGACGAGAGTGAGTATAATACATGTGCATGAAATCGGGCACGCCGTGAGGTAGACACAGTACGTTAATGAAACCTTCGGATATGTTTGAATTGAGAAGACGGTCAGTTTATATAGATATATATATATATATATATATATATATATATATATATATATATATATATATATATATATATATATGTGTATATATATATATGTGTGTGTGTATGTGTGTGTGTTTTCATGTATTTTGCATATTAAGATACAAGAGCTAACCTTACTTTAACACTGTTTGGAACTTGATAAAAAACGGGAAAGGAGCGTACAAAGTTGCATCATCAGTGGAAGATTCCACTGCTATTGATCTCTTTGTTTCAGAAAGAAAAATATGGGTAATAGCTCTGTTAAAACAATGGCCTTTGTGATTGTGAAAATCCTATAATGTGCAAAACTTTTGTTTTCCCCACTTCTTTTTTTTTCTACTATCTGCTGCGTTGCATTCATATCTTTTTGGAAGAGGGAGCGTTATCATGCTTACCCTGTTTTAACATAACGTTCAGAGAAAATGCTGAAATCAATCAAAAGAATAAAACCCCTTAAATTTACATCATTTTCGAAGGTTGGTTGTCTTATCAGTATATTGTCTTATCTGAAATGAAGCGCAATTCATATTTTCGGATTCCACTGAATGAAACTGGAAGATAGCTCTAAGCGAAACAAAAGGAGAACCGACGTGAATGGAAGCGTTACCGATAAGAGGAGTCGTAAGGAGAACAGCCAGACTGAAAGGGCAGCATGGATGATGTATCTCAATATCGACTATGGGCTCCTCCCTCAACAATAGTAGGGCGTGTAAGGTCATCGTATAAATAATAGATTCGTCGTGGCTTCTTGAGAACTAATATACTGTACTCTTGTTTTCTCTGCTATACCTTCTATAGGCGACAAAGAAAGCTGCTTAACCATTGTGATGAAACAACTAGAGATAGTTAATGTATAATGCATGGTGTTATTCGTATTGACGTTCGTGACTTACCAACTCAAAACATCTCGATCTAGGAGACGTATTTATAAGCATTCATTCACCAATGTTCCCCATCAGGACAAGCAATGCGTAATATTTCTTCTAATTCTAGAAATCCCTCAAAGTGTCTTTATTCCTCTGAGCAGTGAAATCGATATGTGGTAGTTATACAACTTTTTTGTGTCTTAACAAAGGTACTTTTTTGTCTCTTAACAAGGTGTGAGAGATTTATATACTATGAAAAGAACTTACCAATGCTATTTCAAAGAATTCCACAGGATTTGCTTATTCTTTTCCTAAGCATCCAGAGAGTACATTAGCAGATTAAGTATCGGCAAAGTTTTTCGGTGAATAGAAACAACAGTACGCTCACACACACACACACACACACACACACATATATATATATATATATATATATATATATATATATATATATATATATATATATATATATATATATATATTGTATATGTATGTATATATATGTATATATATATGTGTGTGTGTATATATGTATATATATTTATAATGTTTGTGTGTGTGTTTACGATAAACTCACAGGAACGCGTGAAGTTTAAATGCAAAACCCATGAGGAAAAATGAAACAAAGGATGAAGGATGGTATTTGGGAACAAACCAATAGTTAAATACGACTTTAAAAAATGTGAAGAGTCGGGATATGTCTTTCGACAGAGAGGGGGAAAGTGAGCTATTCGTGAAACTTGTTGTCGCAAGAAACGTGGTCTTGATTATCTCTTTAAGAACAAGCGTGTTTTTTTATCACTTTAGAAACAAGCGTATCGTTTTATTTCTTTAGAAACAAGCGCATCGTTTTATCACAAGCGTGTCGTTTCACTTCTTTAGAAACAAGCGTATCGTTTTATCTCTTTAGAAACAAGTTCCTCATGGGACGGGTCGATATCGTTCTCGGCTAGTACTGTGCTGGGCCCGCGTTCGATTCTCCGGCCGGCCAATGAAGAATTAGAGGAATTTATTTCTGGTGATAGAAATTCATTTCTCGGTATCATGTGGTTCGGATTCCACAATAAACTTGTACAGTAGGTCCCGTTGCTAGGTAACCAAGTGGTCCTAAGCCACGTAAAATAAGTCTAATCCTTCGGGCCAGCCCTAGGAGAGCTGTTAATCAGCTCAGTGGTCTGGTTAAACTAAGGTATACTTAACTTTACCACTTTAGGAACAAGCGCATTGTTTTGTTGCTTTTTGGGCGAGGGTTAACTTCACTCTTTAAAATTTGTACAATTTCATAAATCCTTTGAAAGAAGGGGTTAATTTTATACATTCTAAAGTTAATATTCTTTTTCTTATTAAGAGTGCCTCTTATAAAAGTAATCTCGATCAGATGGTTTTTCTGATATAATATTACAGTATATAAATATTTTAGCACCTGTCCAGTTAAAAGTATGATTAGTTTCCCGTACATGAAGATAAACTTTACTGTCGCGTATAAATGAACGTGTACGAAAATATTGGTGGGTTTCCTAAAAACGCTCAATTTAAACTCGCTGTCACTTGCGTGAACGCCGTAATTAAAAAAGGGAAAGCTTCAAATAATTTTCCATCCTTATATTGAATTTTATTGATGGCCTCAATTTATTTAATCTGTGAAAGAATGTGCTTCCATTTTCGTTGCCCGGTCAAAAACAAATAATGTACGTGAAGTGTATCTAAACCATTTAACATTTTGTAGAATAAATTTGCTCAGTATTCTGCTCTCAAAAAATTTCGTTTGATAATTGTTTACTGCAGGTGATAGGGGTTATCCATGCCATACCAACATTTTTAGGGTAAATGTCTTGTTAAATTTAAATAAGCATTTCTTGGCACAGAGCTGAATCAGTTCTGTTAAGGTATCGTTAAAGAGTAGCATTTCCAGCTGCCTGGTATTTTGGGTTTCCTGTTAAAATGCTAACAAATCAGTGGGTAGTTTTGTTAATTTTGATACTACATTGGAACTCATAAGCAGGGAATCAGTAGTTATATGTTCAATTATTTGTTTATTAGGTCTTGTTCCAATGGAACAAGAATTGCGACAAGACATTTTGTCAAAAAGAGCTATCTACTCCTCATTGGTTTCAGCGGACTTTTTGTAACCTTTTGCATGCTTGTATGGGCTCTGGTTTAATATCAGCATATGCAATGTTAATTTATTTTTCCATGTACCAGTCCTTTACAGAATTTCATAATAAACGAAACTGCTTATGACCAAGCCCTCTTGCTTCTTTTTTTCCTTACGGGTATAATACATACATACATACATACATACATACATACATACATACATACATACATACATACGTATATATATATATGTGCGTGCATGCGAGTTGAAGGAAAACTCACTTTAACATTCCTCTTTTAATTCATCAAATTTACTGTTTCATTTGTTGCTTTCGTTACTTCTTCCTTATATCTGTTATCTGTATTCAGCATCTGTATAATGTTTACTTAACCATATGTCAGCTGAAGGTGCATGGTCAGTCAGTTTTATCTTAATTAAAACGAGCTTCCTACTCGAGGCTCCACTAGTCTGAGCGCAGCTGTCAGTTTCCTTGATATACGTTATTCATCATGACTTGTGAACGCCATGTAGGGGAATGAACGTTGAAGTATCTCGTATGCCAGTTCCCTTGTGAGATACAACCAGGTGCATCTGTTGGTTTATTCTTGCTTTGTTCTCTGCTGGTCTCCTCTCAATGGGAGAAACATTAATGAAACAGGAAAGTAGTGAGTAAAATTACAGATTATGATGATAAAACGGCGTTTGTTACATTGCATGCATTATAAACAAAATTCATTCAAGATTATCAAGTGCATATTTCACTCCAAGTCTTGAATGATGATGGCCCCTGGTTACTGTCCGTGTGTCATATACTGAAAGAAATGAATATTGACCCCCGCTGAACGTGAATGACCATATGGGTAAAAATTGTTGAATATATACCAAAGAGGAATTTTATTTTTCGACAGATTTCGGTTATAAAGTTCAGCTGCAAAATATTTACTTTGTTGTACCATTCTTCCTTTAAAATTCATATGCTGTACAACATTGTCTGTTACAAAACGTATTTTTATTACAATGCCCCCGTATCGAACGTGTTCTAAACGGTAATTAAGTTAGAAAATCTTTATCTAGTATTAGAACAAACATTGCATCAGGTTTTCTGTAATATTTTCACATAGAGAGAGAGAGAGAGAGAGAGAGAGAGAGAGAGAGAGAGAGAGAGAGAGAGAGAGAGAGAGAGAGAGGAGGAGGAGGCGGAAGTATAAATTTATGAAGCCTGCAGCCTGCATTTTTTCTGCTTGCTTGCAGCTTATCAAAAATCCGACATTTCACCATTTTTTTTCCGTGAGCAACATGTTCCACCTTCTTTAATATGTTGCTTTTAGATAAAGGGCGATAACTGATGGCAGCTATATTTATTATTATTATTATTATTATTATTATTATTATTATTATTATTATTATTATTATTATTATTATTATAAACCTGCAATTTATCCCCCTTAATGAATATTGGACGAAGGGAAGTGAACGAATTGTTTGCTTCCAAATTTTCATATATTCATGGCTGATTCCATTACATTACATTCGTGGACATTATGCTTTTGGGACTATCATGAAAGGACATAAAGGCGACTCTTTAACAAGTAATGTTTGGACATTAAAGCCTTTAGGTCACTGGGTCAGTAATAGTGTCACATAATGTTTCCATTCTTCTTAATTGGAGGTGAGTTTATTTACGGTACTTGTTATAGGCCATTGTTATCGTTACTGATATCGTTATAGTTTTGTTTATCAATTCTCTTATTTATATTTTTCATCGTCGTCCAATGATATATGGTGAGGCATTTGTTATGTTTTAAGCGTTATCATTTCTCTTATATTCGTTCTCCATTTTGAACAGGTAGGACCTCAGAATCGATCTTACTGTAAGTGAATTTGGTTTATTTTTCAAAGGAACAAAAATATTTTTATGGAAAAATGCTAAACTTAGTCCTCAAGAAATTTTTTTATAAATGTTTCAGTGCCAATTTTGCTGAAGGCTTTTTGCATCAACAGTTAATTTTGATAGATGTAAAGACAGAATGAAGTATCATACTTAATTCTGTTATTTACATTTAAATTATGTTTATTTAAAATTAAGAAAAGTCATGTTTTTTTTTTTTTTTTGGCATAAAAGAGCCTGGTCTTGCATGAACAGTCATAAGTCTGGAATTGGCTTTTATGTTAGGGCCAGATGGTGCAAAACTGTGTCCTTGACCTGCTGTAGTCACCGCGTTCCGAGACCAAGGCCGGGTTCACCCTTCCTCGAGCCCGACCTCAGGCCTCTAACATTGCTTTTTTCATCCTCCACATTCAACAAATTTTAGGAATACTCATTCCTTCTTGCATTGTGCACAGACAGGCTTTCTGTCCCTACATCTTTTATTCTGAGTTTTATGTGATCATTAACCTCTTTTTATCTTGTGTAATTACTTACTTCTCTTCTCAGAACAGCATATTGTCTCTGGAGTTGATTAACTCAGTTTTATTACTGGACATCTTTTTCCTTCCTCGTCGTCCTCTTGCCTACCTCGAGCAATGATAGCTCATTAAGGAACCGAACAAATTTGGAACCCTTCAAAGTTTAATCTGTAATGAAGGCCTTTCTTAGACGTGAAGCTTGTTAACGTAATTCATCCCAGTTCTGATTACTGATATTTCATATTGTACATAACTTGATAAAATCCTGAGCCAGTTGAGGAGATTGTTGGATAATTTTAGACCACTTCGTATGGCTTTAAGTTTAATGTTAGCAACGTCTTGTCTGGTCAATAATTAGATGTTCGTGGGGGTAATGCGTATGGATGTCTGTGGGGGTGATGCATATAGGTGTCTGTGGGAGTAATGCGTTTGGATGTCTGTGGGGGTAATGTGTATGGATTTCTGTGGGTGTATTGTGTATGGATGTTTGTGGGCGGTAATGTATATGGATGTCTGTGGGGATAATGTGTATGGGTGTCTGTGGGGGGTAATGCGTATGGGTGTGTGGGGGTAATGTGTATGGATGTCTGTGGGAGTAATGTGTATGGGTGTCTGTGGGGGTAATGTGTATGGATGTCTGTGGAGGTAATGTGTATAGGTATCTGTGGGGTGTAATGCGTATGGGGGTGTGTGTGGGGGTAATGTGTGTGGATGTTTGTGGGAGTAATGCGTATGGATGTCTGTGGGGGTAATTTGTATTGATGTATGTGGGGGTAGTGCGTGTGGATGTCTGTTGAGGTAATGTGTATGGATGTCTGTGGGAGTAATGTGTATGGATGTCTTTGGGGGTAATGCGTATGGATGTCTGTGGGAGTAATTTGTATTGATGTATGTGGGGGTAATGCGTATGGATGTCTGTGGGGATAATGCATATGGATGACTGAGGGGGGTAATGTGTATGGCACTAGCAAACCCATCGAAAAATCCCTGCTTAGAAATTATGGGTGACATCTAAAGTAGCCACAGGCTCTCATAAGAATGGTATATTAAATAGGAGAATGTTCTTCAGAGTCAGTTGCTCAATCGTTATATAGCCTGGGTCACTCAACACCCCTATTTCCGTTCCGTTTTGCTTAATTGATTTGAATAACTGCGCTACTTGTGGGTGGTAGTTTATCATATTTGCCATGTTCATTTGCTAGATGGTGGCCATGAAACTAAATATTTTCAATTCTTGGAATGTACCTTTGATTTGACTGTCCTGTAATTGAGTGTCCTTGCATGAGAGTCCACATAAGGTCATTTATTTATTTGTTTATCAAATTTTGTATGTGGATGCATTGTTAATATTTTTTACTTTATTTATTGCAAAGTACTTACTTTTTTTGGTTCTTTTTTCACGTATTCAATTGAGGTTCACTTACGAAGCTCATGGTCTCTTGGCTTATTCCTCAAGAAGGACTGTTCATTAAGAACAATGAAAGAACGATGAGAAAGTATCTTAAAAAATATTTAGGATGAAAAGACTTACGAAAAGACAAAATTCTTTAGACAGTTTCGATGTGGTTTCTTTATTTTTCAGTATACTGTTATACAAGGTTTTGGATTTCGCAAGAAGTAAAAGCGAAGACCAAAGTAAATTTTCTTATCTTAGTAGGAAAGGTTACCGAAGTAATATAAGACTGTGCGTATTGTTTATTCAGTTTTGATAAGATCTTGTATAAGCAAACTCTCCTCTTACCATGGGCTTGTTTCGTTTTCCTATAATAGCTAATCTACATATGGATTTTTCGAAACTTTGCTCCTTATCGGAGTTAATATACAGGACCTAGAACTGAACATCTTAAAGAGATGTGCGGAGGACTATTTCAGCTTATTTGACATAGATAACAAGACAAGCATGGAAAGTTCTGAGATTTGTTAAATTCACAAGAAACATTCATTAATTTCACACTGCAGAAAGGGGACACCAGTGTCTTCCTTTTGTTCAATTATTTTTTGTTTTTAACGAAAGCTTCTTCAGTTTTTGCAGCTAAAATACGAAGGAAGGAAACCCAAACTTATTCACAAATTCATTTGTGTTCGTCTTACAAAGCTGTGTAAAGTATTTTAGTAGGCATTGTTGTATTCATATTTTCTCAAACCAGGATGTACGACAGAGTTCATTATTCTTGCCATAACGAAAGCCTGTTATATTCATTTCCTTCAGATAAAAAAAAAACTGGAACACCAATAAACAACAAGATATTATAAAACAAGTTCTCCCAAAATTCGAAGCAATTACCAGTAAGTCGAGGGTCCCTAATCACTTACTTGCCTTTCATTTTAATAATACCACAAGACGGAATGCGTAAAAAAATTATTTGAAAATTCTGGTAATAGAGCCACCTTTGGTGTATGTGTAGGACAGTGTGACATTTATAAAGTGCCTTATGTGAATAATTGGCAGGAATTAGGAGAAACATGTTTCCGAATCCAGACAGACCTTATATATTTTTACAAGAAACAAGCGATTGTCATAGTCTGATTCAAATTCAAGTTCCAAAGATTTGTTGAGATATATTACGTATACTTCAAGTGGAGTGTATCAGCATGCTGGTACCCCCACCAACTTGTTTGAACAATACATCGTTCACCTTCCAAATTATTTGTTTCAATAGAAATTGGGAAACCTTCATAATTTTGGAACCGTGTTATTTTAGGCCAATAACATACCTGCTCTGGAACTGTATCAATACTTCTATCCCTAAATTCTGAAAAATTATCAGTCATACATAGTTAGGATAATGACTGTAGCGTTGGCTTCAACAGCATTACTGTGAGACAACAATATTACGTCGAATATTCCTGTAATAATAGCCCATTCTGCGCAACCTTCCCCCTCGAACCCAGATAACAGGTCCTACTGGCGAAGATAGCCATTAATGGGCAGTCTTTACTTCGGATAAGGGGTAGACATACTGTAAGGCTGTTTGCTCGTTATATAAATAGTATCTGCAGTATTTTTTTTTTATAATCACTCCATTGTCTCCGAGGAAGGGAACAAGAGTTACCGAAAAACTGAGTTTGTTATTATTTTCACCAACACCCAACACATCATCAGTAATCTACCTTTTTATCTTCCATTTAAAAATAATTCAAACTATATTTCAGTTCTCCATTTCACTGGAAATGTATATTCAGGAATACTTTTCGTTATCTCTACTAAGTACTTTTTGCTATCCTGAGTCGTTGAATACTTCGTTAAGCATTTTTTTCCACTTGAAAGTTTTTAGCTCTGTCACATTCACTTTTTCAGGCACTTGACTGTCTTTTCAGTCTCTCGCGTTGTGCAACAGACTTGTCTTCCTTATTGTCTTTGTCACTTTCTCATTAATCACTCTCATTAATCACTCTGATCATTAATACTGAATGTTTTCCATATTTTTTACAATGAATAGAAAAATGTAATTTGAACCTTTTTCCGAACAAACTGGGCTGCATTTCATTAATGCATTCCTTGTCAAAAAAATGCAACAATACTCTTGCTAATGTTTCTCTTCTTGCAGTTTAGTAATATTCTCAGATTTCTGTGTTGTCCTATGCATTATGTAAAGTATTTTTTCAAGTTAATATTTTTACGGAGATCTGGAGCGTGTTTCTTCTACTTCATAGTGAATTTATGAACGTTTCTAGTCCGAAAATAAAAGAAAGTCTATGAAGAATGCATGAAACACTAATTAATAGCATAACAAATAAAGGGGGCGGTGTGATGTTGCAATGTTCATGTATTCAAAACATTGTGGTTTAGATATATTGAATTATTGAGTAAATACCTTGTTGACCTTCACTGCCGAATCTATCTGATTCCATTGTTGAGTCTAAGAAAAATAATGTATTCCGGACAGTTTTCCAGGGGAATCGAAGATCAAGAGGGAAATCATTACCTAAATTGGGTCGTTCACAATGCAATTTTTCACTGGTTAAGCTGCAGTTTTGTTACTGTTTATTCTCTTTTCATAATTAGCTTGATTGTATTAGAAGCTAATCAGAGTACTTTTTACCAAACATGAAGGAGTGAAACATTTTATGGCACTGACACTGAAGTTAGTATAACCATTTTTCTGCAAGAGTAAAAATTAAGATTGTAGATAGAAAATTTAATTAAGAATTACTCATGGTTATGGGTGAATTTGCGGTTCACTCTGTTGCTGAAGTTACTTTATAATGCCAGAAATTTTTCAGTTCATTTGCAAAGATCACAGCTTTTCTCATTTTAACAGAAAATGTTTATTACTTTCATTACAATGGGAAAGTTATCATAAGATATCATAGTTTTGTAGTAGAAATAAAGTTAAACTGTGGTTTAGAATCGAAGCAACAAAAGATTCTTTTTGGGTTAACATTGTTTTTTCTTTCCTTTTGGTTTAGGGCACTGGGATTGGCTGCGTTCGATGGGGAATTTATGGGGCTTCGCAGGCATTTTTGCAGAACTCTTGTAACTTTGTTTTATTTGTGAAAAACTGAAAAGGCGGTTTGCACATTGGCCAGTCAACTCACTGTGTATCTATCTGTCTTTTAAGGAAGTACAGTACATACTGTGGACAGTAAACATAAAATGCAATCTGAATTATACTTATATTTTCACAGTTAAAGAATATATAAATACATATATACATTATATACATACGAGTATACATATATGTATATGTATATATATATGCATGTATGTATGTATGTATATGTATGTATATATATATATATATATATATATATATATATATATATATATATATATATATAATGCTTATTTAACTACTTTAACCGCCGAAACAAGGTTGAACCCATTCTATAAACCTTTGGCATTGTCAACCTCATATTACACATGCATACAAGGTTTGCAATAGATCAAACATACACGCACATACAAACACACATCATCCACTTTGATTTCCCACAATGGGATTTGTGCCTTGATACGTAGAAAGGATCGTTGTGTAGGACAAAATGCTTTGGGACTTCTTAAGAATTTTACTGAAAGGTTTCTATTTTCTTTCAGAATACCTGTCTGAGACCTCTACCAAATACATATGATGAATGCAAAGTTGTTATGAATGCTGAACAGATATAGTGCCTCAATAAGTCATATTTATGACAGTCCTCTGTTTCAAGTTCAAAGGCAGTCAGTCATGACACATTTCACATAGATTCCACTCTGAACCATATAGGATGGCGGCGCTTATGGGTTTTTGATAGTTTTAATTCTGCATCATTATTTAGAATAAAGCATACCACGTGTGTGTTTCCTGTTAAGCGTTGAAATTTTGCTAATAATAC
>NC_089765.1:33579409-33594409 GCF_040412425.1 Macrobrachium rosenbergii
GTTCCGCTTACTATTCCACTAGCTGGGCAAAAAAAAAAAAGAGAGAGAGAGAGAGAGAGAGAGAGAGAGAGAGAGAGAGAGAGAGAGAGAGAGAGAGAGAGAGAGAGTGACAGAATAAAAATTTTTACCTATGATTTATTCCTTCTAATTGTACATCAATAACATTGGAGAGTAAGTAGACACAATCACAATATTGGTTGCAATATTAACCACATTTCTGGGTAATATTTTTATCAATGATCAAGCACCCAGCTGACAAGGGATACGCAATCTAGAAATTCAGATGAATTCTGCAGTGTTTGAAAAATGGTTTAAAACCCAGCTTCTTCCCAATATAGGGCCATCTGCCATCATAGTGTTGGATAACGCTTCTTATCATTCACTTCTAATTAATAAACCTCCGACAATGTCTGCCAAAAAGGATGAAGTTAAAGACTGGCTAATAAAAAATTAGTAAAGTTGCAAAGACATTCATGTAAAGAAAATGATTACGTGATTGACAGACTGGCAAGAGATCATGGACATAGTGGTTAGGCTGCCTCCATATCACTGCCAGTATAATGCAACAGAACTGATATGGGCACAGGTGAAATCATACGTGGCAAAGAAAATCATTTTTAAAAATCAGACCTGCTTCCTTTGGTCAAAGAAGCAATTGAATCCATATCTTCTGACAACTGGGCTAATGATGTGAGACATGCCGAAGATATAAAAAGAGATGACGCTTCAAGAGATGTTTGCATTGATAAATATATAGATTCTTTTGTTATCGATGTAGCATCCTCTGACGAGATTCTTCATAAGTAATGTCTCCTCATACTTCGATTGTAAATAAATTTATTGCTTTCCCTTGTTG
Source organism: Macrobrachium rosenbergii (assembly GCF_040412425.1). Taxonomy (NCBI): domain Eukaryota; kingdom Metazoa; phylum Arthropoda; class Malacostraca; order Decapoda; family Palaemonidae; genus Macrobrachium; species Macrobrachium rosenbergii. The sequence continues at coordinate 33,580,266 of NC_089765.1, forward strand.
TGTGATATCCTGTTGAACACTGAAATTGAAATAAATTGAAATATAGATCTGTTTTTTCGACAGAAAGTGGCAGAAATATCTTTAAAAATCTACATATAACAGAAATGCCACAGCAGTGATGAGTATCATATGACAGTGCTTTAAAAGCACAGGTAAATCTAATACTGTATAAATGTGTAATATATATATATATATATATATATATATATATATATATATATATATATATATATATATATATATAATTAATGATATAGTTTTGAGCTTTTGAATTGCTTTCTTTCATTGCATGCCGTAATCCGTCTTTACCTCCTTGCTGTATCAAGGTTGAATTTTCACTGTACAGCTATAAAATAGCTCATAATAAACATTCTTTAAATATTGTTACACCCAATATATATATATATATATATATATATATATATATATATATATATATATATATATATATATATGGGTGTAACAATATTTAAAAATATTTATTATGAGCTATTTTATAGGTGCACAGTGAAAATTCAACAGCTGATACAGCAAGGAGGTAAAGACGGATCACGGCATACACGAAAGAAAACAATTCAAAAGCTCCAAACTATATCACAATTATATGACTTCGATAACAGCAAAGGAACAGTAATAAAAAACTATAGTAGATGACGTAACTCAAGAACATTGCTCAGTACAGCATCCAAATAAACAAAACTGAAAATGAAAGCACATCTAGGTTTCCAAATTTCTTGCATCTATCATTTTCATATATTGAATTTTTTTTTTTTTATCTAAAATTTAAGTGGGACAACAAAACTTCATTCAGAACTTTCTATTATAGTACACGTGCTTGATAACAGGCGCAAACAATGAGAGCTTGAAGTCAGAAGGTTAATGGTCAGTTTAAGAGGGCAAAAGTCTCTTCCTAAAACGGTCGTACTATAGTAACCCCCGCCCGCCTTTCTTGTTTACTTGCTAACCTTGTTTACTCTTATTCAGTTTTCATCCTCTGGACTTTACTACTGAAGGTAATCTATTTCTTGTTTTGTCATTGTCATTTTCAATCTTTAAAGCATTTTAATTTTGTAAGCTCTGTTGTCAGTTTTAATTAGTGTTTTTGTATCTTTTTAGCCAGAAAAGATGGGATATGGGTGATCCCAAGCGCACCTATTAATAAATATATCAATGATGAGCTGACTGTTCTTCCTATCCGTACTCCTACTATATATATGTATATATGTATATATATATATATATATGTATATGTATATATATATATATATATATATATATATATATATATATATATATATATATATATATATATATATATATATATATATATATATATATATATATATATATATATATATATATATATATATATATATCTTTCTATCTATGCATCTATCTCTGTGTCTAACTATCTGTTAATACACACACTAACACACACATATATGTATACATACGTATATATTAACTTTATCACATACACAATTGTTCTGTGCATTAACTAAATTACTAAAAGGACCTCATTCAAACTGGATGGTATCTATAGATACCATGCAGTTTGAATGAGGTCCTTTAGTAATATATATATATATATATATATATATATATATATATATATATATATCATATTTATAAGGAAGCAGTAGGGAAAGGCATCCTCATCATCTACAGTTTATTTTCAATGCCGACGTTTCATGACGAATTCCAAGTCGCATTTTCAAGGCTATAAAATATAATATAATTTGCGAACATCAATAACAAATTAATGCAATGGCAACAGCTCTTTATGTAGTAAAAATATTTAAAACAAAACACCTCATTCCAAGACAAGTCAATAATGAGTAAAAGGAGTTCACTAAAATCTTAAAACAACCTACCTATATGAAAGAAAGAACAAGACTAACATAAATAAGTACAAACAGAGTGAGGAAAACCAGTTGCCCAAACTAGGCTATAAACAATTTCACTGAGGACGATTGAGTATTTAACGACGGCACAGTCTTCCTGATAATTATGGATTCTAGGATGGTTAAGTCGTTGTTGTTCTGCACTCGGCCTAGGATGGAAAAATCCTTGCTGTCAATATAAGTTTTACATAATTTTGAATGATTTCGTATATTTGATTGCTCAGGATTAGATAACCTGCTACCTGTTCTATGACTTATGCCCCTGTGGAATCTATGCGGACCTTCAACAGCCTCCTCGTGCATCCCACATATGTATATCCCGTGATCACATCCCGGGCAAGTGTACTTGTTAACAACGCTGGACGAAAACAGAGGACTGAGCCGGTCTTTGACTCTGAACAGAGACCCTATTGTAAAGGGATTTTTCGGGATGATTTTCAGGTTTAAAGCTGGAAAACTCTTTTGAATAATGGCTGTGCATTTTCTCCTAAAAGTATCATCATGCACGAAAGGGAAACTTGCATACATCTTTAGTTTCGGCACAGTCGATTCAGGTGTTGCCAGAGTCATTTTCTGTAGTAGCAGTTTATTTAGGGATCTGAAAAAAGTCGTGATGGAAAACAATTATTATTGAAATATTTCACTAAAAAGGATATCTCATCGTGAAACTCTTCCAGTTTGACGAGTGGGTGTAAGCCCTATGGAGGAGGGTTAAAATAGAGTTCAGTTTCAAATGAAAGAAACACGAACTATAAAAATTCATTCCCAAACCAGTAAATGTATTTTTTCTATACACACCTGTGTAAAAACCTGAGTCACCTCTGGAAATAATAAGATCAAGGAAGGGGAGTTTGTTATTTACCTCCTTCTCCATAGCGAACCTTATGTTTGGATGTTGTCGGATGACGAACTCCAGAAAGGACTCTGCATGACATTCATGACGAAATAGGGAGAGCGTGTCGTCAACATATCTTCGATAAAATAGAGGGCGGAACCAAATGGGACATTCTTCTATTATGCGCTCCTCCAGGGAGCACATGAAGATGTTAGCAAAAATTGGACCAAGTGGTGATCCCATGGCCATCCCTTCAGTTTGTTTATACAAACTGAAGGCAAAGGTCGTGTCCAGCACGGCCAGCTCTAAAAGTTGTTTAAAAAATGTTCTACTAAAATTATTAAAAATTGCATCTTCATCAGTAAAAGTTTGCTTAATATTATTATCAGTATTATTATTATTATTATTATTATTATTATTATTATTATTATTATTATTATTATTATTATTATTATTATTGGAGAAGCAATTCCACAGTTATGTATATGTACATATATTTACAGATAAATATACAACTGTGGATTTGCTTCTTCATTTTAAGACTCATGCTACTATGAGTATTTTTTTATTACTATTATTTTTTTTTTTAGAATATGAATCCAATTCATACGGACAAGCATACAGGGACCATTGACTTGAAATACAAGCCTCCAAAGTATATGGTAGACAGGTTTTCCAGGAATATTGGAAAAGTTTTCCGTGCGTCTTTAATAGTGTTCTTGAAGAATCTAAAAATTATTTCTTTTCCGAAGAAGAATTTTTCTTTAAATAAGACAAGCGATTTAAACTACTCTGTATCCTTCAAAAAATCTACTGTTATAATTTGATGCTGGTACCATAAAAAAACTATATATTTATAACTTACTCTGCTATGCGAAAAAACTTAATCATTCCTTGCTGGAGGCAGCCATCTCTCTCTCTCTCTCTCTCTCTCTCTCCCCCTTAATAAGGTGATCAATGGCAATGGAGAAGCCTTGTTAAAACAAAAAAGGTCACTTTTCTCTTGAAGCTGACTGGATTACTGGGCGCTAGTGATGACCATTTCAGGAAACAGAAATTCTTGAGACCACCTTATTTTTAACTATAGGGAAAAATTAACGCACACAGACGCACAAACCAGTGTATACACACACACACACACACACACACACACACATATATATATATATATAAAATATATGTATATATACTTATATATACATATATTTATGTATATGTATCTATCTATAATAATAATTTCCAAGTTGATCTTGTCCTCCCCGGGGTGAAATTTTCTAGAAAGCTTTATTGCCACGAAAATAGCATTTTTTTTAAAGAAATAAATGTAAATGTAGCGAAAAAATCATCATCATCGCATCCTTTTCCTCGTCGTCGGGAGGAGATATCTATCTATCTATCTATCTATCTATCTATCTATCTATCTATATATCTATCTATCATCTATATATCTATCTATATATCTATATGGATATATATATATATATATATATATATAAATATATATATATATATATATATATATATATATGTATATAATATATATATAATATATATATATATATATATATATATATATATATATATATATATATATATATATACATATATTATATATATATATATATATATATATTTATATATATATGTATATATATATATATATATATATATATATATGTATATATATATATATATATATATATATGTATATATATATATATATATATATATATATATATATATATATATATATATATACATATATACTATATATATTTATATATATATATATATATATAAAAATATATATAAATATATAAACATATATATATATATATATATATATATATATATATATATATATATATATATATATATATATATATATATATATATATATATATATATATATATATATATATATATATATATATATATATATATATATATATATATATATATATATATATATATATATATATATATATATATATATATATATATTCTCCCGGCGATATATATTTCTCCCGACGAGAAAAGGATACGATGATGATTTTTCACTAAATTTTTAATTTCTTTCTTTTTTAAATATTGATGTTTTCGTGGCAATAAAGCTTTCAAGAAAATTTCATACCTTCTGCTGCAAGAAAGAATCATTGTCGCCTGGCGCCGTAATATCTTCGTGTTTTTCCTGCAGTCGTTTTAGAATTCTTCCGGTCATGCGTATAGCGCCATCACTCAATAGGTGCACTGACACCAAGGACTACAGTGGCCATCTCAGGGATCCTCCAGGAAGACGTCTTGAAGCCTTCAGAGACAGCATGTGAGCAAAGAAGGCGAAGTTTATGGTTAAAATGAACTGGATGACGAAGCAGATCAACTAAAAGAGATTTTCAAGAGGGAAAAGTACATCACGAGAATGGCAGATAGCTTCAGTCTGTAATTGTTTACTGCTGAAAATATGGACTACTTCGCGGAGCAGTATGAAGTCGAGGTTCCCGCCTTCTGCGATTATTCGGCACCTCTACAGTCGTATTGTCACTCACGGACGCAAGCTCTTCATTCGAAATAAGGAAGGAAATAATCAAGAAGAGAGGAAGACAGTGGAACGGAGGAACTGAAGAATTTATACGAAATAAAAGGTAGAGAACTTGAGGTGTTTTCTAAGCTGATTGAGAGGGGATTTTGGATGCCCAAAATTACCGCTGGGAGCAGTTCTTCGCTCGAAATAAGAAAGAGAAGGAACAAAAAAGAGACGACATCGGCGTGGAGGTATACTGAAGAATGCTGACGAAGAAAAAAGTAGATAACCTGAGGTGTTAGAAACTACTTCAAAGATTTTGGATTCACAGAATTACTTTTCGGAGAAGCAAGGAAGAATCGAAGGGATGATCAATATCGTCAGTAAGAGGGAATCTCATAAGTTTAAAGAAGACGACTCCTTAAAGCAAAGAAGCTGTTTATGTGCCAGAAAAGAACTCCAAGTAATGGTTATCGCGATGTTGAAATGATCTAAAACCTTCGAGATTTTCCTTGAAGACATTTTGGAATCCTTCAGTCTCCGGCTCCTGGAAGGACGAGAAAATGCCATTCGCGCATGCGCCGAGCTTCAAAGTGTCCAAGAACAATCTCCGAGATGCTTCAAATCGTCTGAAGCCTTCGGAGACAGAAAGTGTCAGTTTTGAAAAGTAGGGTAAGAGAAAGCAAAGAGTATTGGTGAGGGGAAGGGTCCGACCAGAGGCCGCTTCCTTCCTCCAAGGAAGCAGCCTATGGGTCTGACCCTTCCCATGGAAAGGGCCCAAGCCCTTTAAGGATTGGCCCCAAAAGCCTACAAGGCTTGCCAGTCTTTGAGGGCAGCCTTGAAGGGAAGGGTCCAACCAGAGGCTGCTTCCTCGGAGGAAGGCAGGTATCCTGTCAGGCTGGGGAAGCGGGCCTGGAGAGGGCCCAAGAACTTCAAGGATGAGGCCCAAAGTCCTCCTAGGCTGGCCAGTCTCGAGGGCAGCCTTGAAGGGAAGGGTCTGACCCAGAGGCTGCATCCTCGGAGGAAGGCAGGTATCCTGCCAGGCTGGGAAGCAGGCCTGGAGAGGGCCCAAGAACTTCAAGGATGAGGCCCAAAGTCCTCCAAGGATGGCCAGTCTCTTGAGGGCAGCCTTGAAAGGAAGGGTCCGACCCAGAGGCTGCTTCCTCGGAGGAAGGAGGCAGGTATCCTGCCAGGCTGGGGAAGCAGGCCTGGAGAGGGCTCAAGAACTTCAAGGATGAGACCCAAAGTCCTCCAAGGATGGCCAGTCTCTTGAGGGCAGCCTTGAAGGGAAGGGTCCGACCCAGAGGCTGCTTTCCTCGGAGGAAGGCAGGTATCCTGCCAGGCTGGGGAAGCAGGCCTGGAGAGGGCCCAAGAACTTCAGGATGAGGACCAAAGTCCTCCAAGGATGGCCAGTCTCTTAAGGGCAGCCTTGAAGGGAAGGGTCTGACCCAGAGGCTGCTTCCTCGGAGGAAGGCAGGTATCCTGCCAGGCTGGGGAAGCGGGCCTGGAGAGGGCCCAAGAACTTCAAGGATGAGACCCAAAGTCCTCCAAGGATGGCCAGTCTCTTGAGGGCAGCCTTGAAGGGAAGGGTCCGACCCAGAGGCTGCTTCCTCGGAGGAAGGCAGGTATCCTGCCAGGCTGGGGAAGCAGGCCTGGAGAGGGTCCAAGAACTTCAAGGATGAGGCCCAAAGTCCTCCTAGGCTGGCCAGTCTCTTGAGGACAGCCTTGAAGGGAAGGGTCTGACCCAGAGGTTGCTTCCTCGGAGGAAGGCAGGTATCCTGCCAGGCTGGGGAAGCGGGCCTGGAGAGGGACCAAGAACTTCAAGGATGAGACCCAAAGTCCTCCAAGGCTGGCCAGTCTCTTGAGGGCAGCCTTGAAGGGATGGGTGGGCAGCCTTGAAGGGATGAGTCCGACCCAGAGGCTGCTTCCTCGGAGGAAGGCAGGTATCCTGCCAGGCTGGGGAAGCAGGCCTGGAGAGGGCCCAAGAACTTCAAGGATGAGGCCCAAAGTCCTCCAAGGATGGCCAGTCTCTTGAGGGCAGCCTTGAAGGAAGGGTCTGACCCAGAGGCTGCTTCCTCGGAGGAAGGCAGGTATCCTGCCAGGCTGGGGAAGCAGGCCTGGAGAGGGCCCAAGAACTTCAAGGATGAGACCCAAAGTCCTCCAAGGCTGGCCAGTCTCTTGAGGGCAGCGTTGAAGGGAAGGGTCCGACCTAGAGGCTGCTTCCTCGGAGGAAGGCAGGTATCCTGCCAGGCTGGGGAAGCAGGCCTGGAGAGGGCCCAAGAACTTCAAGGATGAGGTCCAAAGGCCTCCAAGACTGGCCAGTCTCTTAACCCTATCTGGTGCAAGTTGGGTCTGGCAGACCCACCCTACGGGATTTTTTTCATTTTTAGATAATTTTATTTAATAATCGTTTTTAGTTGATTCTATGATTACCAAAATATGGGAAATTATTAATTATTTTCATTTTCATTAAGAACACATTTTTTCTTGGTAATAGAATTGTCTCCGCAAATGAATATTCCCTTATTTTAAGTAGGCACAGGAGTTATAGGCACAAAAAAACCTTTCCAATATGATTCACGTTGCTGAAGTGTATTAAGCATATTTTTTTTTTATTCTAAACGTTGCCCATTGCATCGTAACCTGACTAGAGAATCACCTGTACCCTTATTATTTCCCAGACATGATGTTAACAAGCAAAGAGAAGGAAAACGTATTTCTAGTTGATATGAATAAGTCGTTACATTACCATTTACACTTACACACTAAATGTATATATATATATATATATATATATATATATATATATATATATATATATATATATATATATATATATATTGTATGTGTGTGTGTGTGTGTGTGTGTGTGTGTGTGCGTGTGTATGTATGTATATTATTATAATCACTTAAACACATGATTCGTTTATTACGCATTAACCACAAGTGAAAAAATGAGAGGCATGGTGTAGGCTCTGACCAGTTTCGATTTTATTTCCGAGCCATTGACGAAGGACTGATGCAGTGTTAGAAATCACATTATATATACTACAAAGACAGTACTGACAAACATACTCAATCCCTTGAGACTACAGATCCACCAGTGACAGGTGTCAAAGGAGGATTGACTTCAAAACTCATCAGGGCTAGTGGTAGAAATCACAATATACTCTCAGGGGAAAATACTGACAAACATGCAGACCGTAGGAGGCTGCAAATCCACACCTAACAGATGTCAGGGGCAAAATAACTCATTAGTACTACTGCATCCATACTGTGTTTACAAATATGATAATCCTTTTTCCATACATCTCTACTGCCTTCCTTAAAATTTAAACATTTTACAAATCTCTTGAAATTGTAGGATGAAGTTTATACATGCCTTCACTTACGTTCAAATTGTGGCCATAACTTTCTTTTATAAAGCTAGATTCAATGATATTCCTTTCCAGTACGTTATTAGAATATGCTCTCTCTTTTTTTCCCCTTTCCCAGTTGATAGCATGATCGTTCTCAGTATCATGTACCAAAATACGGAACTAAGGGGGAAAAAATGCATGCATCATTGAAACTTCCCGCTCCCTCAATGGTATCCACTGGACTCCGATAAAGGAAAGAAAAGCAGGCCTCATGGAATCTCCTCTCCATCAAAGAGAGGCCTATTCATTAAATACCGATCAAAGATTTAAAACGTATTATCAAAAATTTCTCCTTCACCAAAGTATTCGTCACACGGCAGTCAGGGGAAAAAACGCACCTATGAAAACGATTTCTTCTCTGTCAGATTAAAAAGAATGGGAACGTGGAAAATTCACTTTCTTCATTCTTTCCAGTCAAAGGTAGCCTATTCATACAGTAATCGAAAGAGGTAAAAAAGATGACATTGTTCAAAGTGCAGTATCCTCCCGACCTACATTCCCTTGTCATCATTATTACTGTCACTATCACTTATTCATCATAGGCATAGGCCTAGTCCTGACTCCTGCTTCAGCAATTCCGTGACGATGCGGCAGGACAGTTTGCGCTAGAATTCAACGATCGCAAATGAATGCCGCCAAGCAACATGTACACTACTTTCCTCATACGTAAAGCTATTCATTAAAATTAACTACATGCAGTCTGTCCACGGGAGATTTACTAGTTGAAGGGAGTGTAATGTTTTTCAATAACCTGCAAGAGAAAATCGTAATTAAAAGGCTAGCAATTGAGTTGCCTAACGCGCTTCATCAACCCTTCCCCCCATATCCCTAACTACTCACTCCGGCATCCCATACATACGGAATGAATAATACTGCGATTCTGACTGGAGTTCTAACATTATAATTATTATATAATATATATATATATATATATATATATATATATATATATATATATATATATATATATATATATATATATATATATATATATATATATATATATATATATATTATATATAAAATTAGAACTCCAGTCAGAATCGCAGTATTATTCATTCGATTTATATCTTAGTGTAGTGACATTTTTTCTGTATAAAATATAGTAAACAAATAGCAAAATAGCAAGATTTCTTATATGTTGACACCATGTAATTTACAATATTCTGATGATGATAACTGGTTTTTTGATGAACAACTGTCATGGCCGATTGTATTGAAAGATTCTAATAGATGAATGATCGTATTCTACAGATAATCGTGGACATTTTCCTTCCAAAAATTCGCTCGTGTCGGAATAACAAATATAAATAAATATGACCAAAAGTAGTGGTAGTAGTAACAGCGGCAGTAGTAATAGTATTAATAAAGTAGACACTTCCTCATAACGAGGCACAACTAATTGCTATCTTCTTCCATACAGCTTTTGCCATAACGAAGTAGGGATATTAAAGTTGCGTTGCTAGTAAAAGAGTGAGTGCTATTATTCTCTTATATTTATTGCTTGTTGGTTATCATTTTATTTCTATAAATTCTTTCATTTGTATATCAAGCATTCTTTTTATGATTTATTTGTAGATTGGCTGCAAGTCTTAATACATCAAAATTTAAACGGTTGCTGGTAGTGAGGGTACAATCCAATTTTTTTTTAATATTAGTTTTAATAACAACCCCCCTCCCCCCTTCTCCCACACACCCTTGGCCAGTGAATAGCTTTTTGATATGCTCTCGAATTACCGTCTTGTAATAGCAGTCAGTTGATCATCGTTGCTTCAACGAAGGTGATATATTATCTGCCTTCAGTAAACACTGAACCCTATGGAAAGTTAATTTTCTTGTAAAATATAATGAGCTCTGAAAGGTCCCGTTTCACAGTATTGGAGAGGAAGCAAGTTTTTACAATGAATTGCCGACAAAGTATTACGGACATATCTGAAGTAAATTATTTGGTCTTCACAACAAAATGTAAAGGATTGAGCATATCTTCTCGGATATTGTTATTTTTAACAGAATCATGGCGACATTATCTTCGAATGATGATATTTCTTAACTGTAGACAGAAAAAAGAAATTGATGTGTTTGCCAGATAAACAGTACCTCTAAAGTTGTTCTCTTTATAATACACTGGATCACTTAAGGAAAAGTTTTTTTTTTTTTTTACCTTTCTAGGAATTATGAATTATGCGTTCGTTGTTTCTAACGAATTACACTGAAATATATATTTGCCTATTACAGACTAAGAATTTCAATAAATGGTGGCAAGACAGCACGGAATGTAATAATGTATATGATATTCAATTTTTTTCTCATGTTATACAAATGATGAATTCGATTACTGGAAAAACGCTGATGATAAAAAGTGATTTCCAAAGATGAAAAACTTCTCAATATATAACCACAAAGAAAAAGAGCTCGTTACAAGGCTTTTTGTATTGGAATAATGTTTTTAGTTACATTTCGCCGATCGTAACGAGTACAAGGAAATGGCTCATTTCCTCCTGGTGCCAGTTTCCTGCAAGTTGTAAATCGATAAGAAGAAAGAGACTTCAGTATACCTTTTTTTCACTTAATATTCTAAGTAGTACTAGAGGAATAATTCCCGGGATATTCCTGATCATTATTTTTTTCATTGTAAAGACTTATGTATTCAACTTTATATATGTGTGTGTGTGTGTTTGTGTGCGCGGCGTAATATATATACTGTATGTATATGCATGTGTGTGTTTATTGGTGGATGTGCCTGGGTCTCCATTAAAAACGATGAAAGGCAAGGTGAGTATGGACTTAATCGATATAAATCTTAAGGTACTGAATAACCTAAATAGGTTTATGCGACATTTACCGGAATTAGTACTAACCTAGGTAAATCATGAAGTTCAGACAACCAAGACATTGGGAAGCCGTAACATTAAGCTAAACTTATCAGGTCAGGAAATTGAACGCATCCTCCAACCTACTAATTCTGTTATCATTGGAAGTCAGTGGCCTGGAGAAAGTTGGGCGATAATGCTTGGAAAGTTTCTTATTAGTTTGGAGGAAATTTGGTGAAAGTTTCCTGGTAGTTTTGTCTTGGAAATGAAAAGGAGACTGCAAGTCTTTCTGCTTATGCTGTTACCACACCTGTCCCTTTTGGGGTCACCTCTGCTCACTGGCCTTTCCTTGAGCTCTTTCTCATCTCTAGAAAGCATTCGGCTCCTGTCTTTCGGTCGTTAAATGGTGCTCGTAAACCCTGCAGACCGCCGTTAAGGCATGAGTCGATTTTACTATGCTTCCCTCTTTCGTGTTGCTTGTTTTTTTTTTCCACTACATTGCTTTCTTGTAGATTTCGATATTGGGGAAAAAAAAATTGTACATTAATTGTTTTTTGTTGTTTACTGTACAAACATATTACTTTGTATGTTTGTGTATTAAGTTGTCTTTAAGTTTTACTTTTTGTCAGGTAATTTTCTCTCTCTCTCTCTCTCTCTCTCTCTCTCTCTCTCTTTCTATATATATATATATATATATATATATATATATATATATATATATATATATATATATATATATATATGTGTGTGTGTGTGTGTGTGTGTGTGTGTGTGTGTGTGTGTGTGTGTGTGTGTAAATTTTGTGAGGGAAATTTGTTAGTCAATCAGCAAGCGAGGATAAGAATTGGCGGAAATTGTGTGTCAAGTCGGAGGCGTTGATGGTCGAGCTGGAAAGATGACAGACATTGCATCAGCGCTGTCCAATCAGCTGGCTAGGAAAGAGGACTATTGCGTTTTGATGATTCATGGGGAGATTTCCCAGAATATAAAAGCAACCCTGGACGTTTCATCTTCGAGGCATTTTATATTAAAGACGAAAACCTTCAATTACTCCTTGTTGGTAACATTAGAAGAAAACTTTCTTTATACCTTTTATAAAGTAACCTCGCGTTAGAAACTTAATTATGTCAAAGTTAGGTAACTTGGACCTAGCCCAGTTGTATTTTTGCAAGGAATTTATGTGGGTTCTTATCCCAAGGCGAAGAAAAACGATTTCTCTTTGTCAAAGCGAGCTTACACTTATTTTGTTATTTGATAGGAATCTATTTGATTATATGACTTCATACACAGGGGCAAATGCGTTGAAATCATGTGGATTGCACATCATTAACAGATTTAATGAATACATTTGTTTACATATTCATGGTTGAGCATATTGTATTTACGATTTATTCCTGAAGAATCACATTCATTCCGTGCAGATCTCAAATCGTGTTTAAGTGTAATGAGCTTATGGGTATTTATCAACGCGGAGGAGGCTGTCCGGTGTGTGTGTGTGTGTGTGTGTGTGTGTGTGTGTGATTTACTCCTGACGAATGTATTTACCTTCTTGGTTGAGTATGTTGAATATATGTGGTCTCTTTGCCAAGAATGGGTTTATTGAATGGTTGTGAAATTATTAATATAAACAAATACGTATTATTTCACATTCTAAAATAAGTTTTATAAAGGTAATACCTCTCTAGTTCTCTAGTTAAGTGCTTGCGTGAAATCTGGAAAATTTATTTATTTTTTATTTCCTTACAGTTGTATTTAAAACCTGTTATTTTGGAAGCCTGTTTATGCTTCATCTTCCGAGGGAAATGTATTATTTTTTTTTAATAAAATGACCTTGTTCCATTTCTGTGTGAATTTCATCATGATGCAGGAATGAGATTAAGTATTTCATGGACAGTGCATCCCTCCATGTTTCCGTTGTATAATCCCAGTTCCCAGTTTCTTGCCCTTGGCATAACACCATGGTATATTGTTCCTGGTGAACTACTAATCTTATCACATTCTGGTGTTAACAGTGATCATTTTGTATTTTATGTAAAAAGTAATTAACCGGTACCTTTTTTTCCTTTCTTTTTTCCTGGTAGTGATAATTTACGGTTTGTCAACGGATGCAGTTCGATTTGATGCTCAAGTAATTTATTCAGTGCGTCTGTCTGGCATATATATTCTCTTGCATTGCTCTAACAGGTTTGATTACTGTAATGTTTCTCTGTGAAATTATATTTTACTTTACTTCTGGGATAGATTTGATAATTTTTTTTTTTTTTTTTTTTGGTGGGAGTCAGAATTCTTTTTACTTTTTCTAAGGGAAACATTATCACACCATCTAAATTACAAAGTAGTACTCTTTGTTTTGAACCTTTCTAGAAATACGAAAACGCTTGAATAAATCTCCAAGGAAGCCATAACTTTCAGCTTTGAAGGAAGAGTGTCGTAAATGCATCTATCCTACTACGCTTATTCCTCGTTTCTTATATTCTCGAATTTTACTTTAATATTTTATTTCTTCTTGATTGATATATGTTTGTCAGTATGTTATATTCACATTTAAGAAATACCATTTTTATTTTTATTTTTAACTTAGATTTTTCATTTAAATTCAATATTTGGCGTATTTGTACTTGTAATAATAATAATAATAATAATAATAATAATAATA
>NC_089765.1:33596909-33606909 GCF_040412425.1 Macrobrachium rosenbergii
ATATATATATATATATATATTTATTTATATATATATATATATATATTATTTATATATATGTATGTATATATATATATATATATATATATATATATATATATATATATATATATATATATATTCAGAGAGAGAGAGAGAGAGAGAGAGAGAGAGAGAGAGAGAGAGAGAGAGAGAGATTGTTCATGTATCTAAATCTTTTGTGTGAATGATAATTGCCTGTAGCTTAAATCTTATTGTAAAATATATCCAAGAGAATTTACTTCATTGAATTTTACATGCGTGCTTTTTTGTGTTTATGAAAAGTGGAAAGTGAAATATTTAGTTGTAAATATTCTCTCTCTCTCTCTCTCTCTCTCTCTCTCTCTCTCTCTCTCTCTCTCTATATATATATATATATATATATATATATATATATATATATATATATATATATATATATATATATTATATGTATATACATATATATATATAAATATATATATATATATATATATATATATATATATATATATATATATATATATATATATATATATATATATATATATATATATATATATATATATATATATATATGTATACATACAAACTATTTGTCAACTTTGTGCCAGATATACGTGTGTATGCAGTAGCTGCAATGACCTCATAACTCCTTCACTAGTTCTCACTCTCTTGGTACACTTGTTATTACGAAGACTTAGACATAAATGAAGAAACATTTGAAGAAACTCTTACACCACTGACAGGGCTCGAACCTGACCTTATAGGTCATTTGAGGTTACCCTCTTCCACAGTGATACTGGTACCAGAGTGCCATAATTTAGATCACAGTATTTTTCATGGTGGGGAAAAAGCTCACTTCCACGGGCCATCAGCATTTCTTCATATGGGTTTATAGCTTGTACTTGGACGAGAAGACACTGACTGCATAAAGCATCAGAGTTTTAATTTAGGTCTGTCTTTTTCATGGTAGAAAAGAAAGTGACTGTCGCCGGCTGTCAGAATATTCTTATTTGTGTCCAAAGCTTTTCCATGGTTCTGCGGATGTTTCCTAGAAAGTGACCCGCAAGGGTTTCTGGAGTCGTTATCTGGGACTAATATTTCTTAGGGGTTATCTTTATGATATTTACAGTCTTTTGTTTATGTTTTTAAGGTAATCCCAACGGGCTTGTGCTAAACACGTCACAAAGGTGAATACATACCGGTTAAAGCCCTTGGGGGTCACCATCTAAGAAAGATCCGTTCTGGGCCATCAGAGTTTTTCATTTAGGTCTAAATCTTTTTCAGGCCAGGAAGAAACTTACAACCACGAGGTGTTAAGAGTTTCTTCATTAGGACCTAAAGCTTTTTCATGGTTTCGAAGAAACTGACTGCCATGAGGCGTAAAGGTTTTTCGTCTACGCCTAAGCCTTTTTCAAGGGCGAGAAGAAACTAACTGTCAGGCCCGTCTGAGTTTCTCAATTTGTGTTGAATGCTTTTTCACGATTGAGAAGAAAGTCTCACTTCCACGAGGCTTCAGAGTTTATACATTTGTTTATTCCATTGGTCTAAGGCTTTTTCGTGGCCAGGAGTTGGGTCTATGACTTTTTCATTGAAAGAACTCTGATTGCCGTGGGAAGACTTCAACCCGCATCCGATTTGCTAGAGTGAAGTTCTCCTTAACCATTCACTGACACAGGCGCCATAATGTCATCGTTTGTTGCTTCGCTTGTGTCTTTGGCTTTGTAATCACAGCATATCCAAAAAGTGTGAAGAAACCGAGAAGATAAGAGATCAGTCAGACTACTTAAAGTATAATATATATATATATATATATATATATATATATATATATATATATATATATATATATATATATATATATATATATATATATATATATATATATATATATATATATATATATATAATATATGTATATATATATATATATGTGTATATATATATAGAAATTATATATATATATATATATATATATATATATTTATATGTATATATATTATATATATAGAATCTACTGGTCAAGCTTTTCACCAGATATGTATGAAATATAATAATCACAGTGCCTTTTAACTTCCGGAATTACACAGACTTTTTGGATACTCTTGTCACAAGAAATTCGAACGCGCATCAGTAGTATCGGAAAAAGGTCACGTTACCGACCTGACCCGGAAGCGGACTCGGATCCTGTTACATACGTCAGAATTTCTTCATATCCTTGAGAGAGAGAGAGAGAGAGAGAGAGAGAGAGAGAGAGAGAGAGAGAGAGAGAGAGAGAGAGAGAATACTACATATGCATTGCAACATTATAAGTAATATATATAAATTTTAGTAGGTGATTATCAATTAAATCTTAGTTATATAGTAAAACCAAGAGATTATACTTCGATCGAATTTGTTTTTTAGAATTGGGTTTTTAAAGTTGGAAATGGGCTGTTTGATTGGAGACTGCATATTATTGTTGATATTGTTATGAACGCAATTAATTTGCCGATTATTGTTTTACCCATAATTTTCTGTGAACTCCATAATTTGTAACAAAAGTTTTTCGTTTGTAACGCTGCCTTTCCTCTCTTTTATTCATTCTGACAACTGTCCCTGGTTACAAGCTTACCTGTATTAGCCATATTATGATTATTATAGGTGCAGTTATTTTGTTTTTTCGCTTCGTCAAATAGTAAGGCAGATTTAATGGAGAAATATAAATACTTCTAATGAATAGTGTTTTTTATGTATATTTCCACTTCGCTCCACAAAATAGAGTTCAGTACAAAGGCAAATATAATCAACAACAATTATCCCATCCGCCCTCCGTAACCACGCTCTCTCTCTCTCTCTCTCTCTCTCTCTCTCTCTCTCTCTCTCTCTCTCTCTCTCTCTCTCTCTCTCTCTGACACGCACACACACAAAGTGTGCAATGCGATAGAGCGGTCTGTAAATAGAACCCCATTAATTAACACGTAAAAATCCGTTGAGTGACCGAATTAGATTTGCATTAATTATTGCATAAAAATTATTGATTGACCAATTAAGAGTCTGACAATTAATGGATCTCATATGGATATTCATTTTGGTTCAAAAGCCTGTGACATAAAATTTCTCGTTTGCACATTAGCTAACTACCAGGGTGAGTAACAATTATTTAGAACGTTCACAGTGTCCAAGAACTTTTTGATTGTCCACGAAAAATGTGTTTCAGAAATATCGCACCGTCCAGATTAGGAGAATTTTATGAGTAATTGTACATTTACGTTTTATGTAACAGGATATTTTTGGCTGTATAGTTTTGAGAGTAACGAGCAATCAGTTTCCACAATAGTGTGAGATTTTTTAAAACATATAAATTTCGCACAAAGCTTCTGGCCTCGTAGTTTGGCAGTAGCGTGATTAAGCCCACAACTGGCTGACCCAAAAATCCTGTACGCTTCTTTTTAAATAAAGAGTAAATTAGGCACCTAATTGTTTGCTGACTGTTTACGGTCGCAGCTTGGAATAGAAAGAAAAAGAGAGACAAAAAGAAAAAAACTCCGTCTAAAAACATACCATCAAAACAGGAGGTGCCTTGACGAGGTTATTCTCACCCCGCTAGAACAAATCCATTCACAGGCCAGAGGTATTTATTTCTGTCTTATAGAATAGTGGGAGACCGTGTCTTTTTGGTCATGGATATTCTCATCACTAAATTGCCAGATCCAGTAGTCATTTATACTATCTCTGAGAATTAGGTTTGGTTTCCCAGAGCTGTCACTGTATCTGTTTACAGTTGTTAGCCCAAATCCTTATGAGTGTCAGGACATTGGTGTGATGTTGGTTGCCCTGTTAATATTCTGTATACCCATGCTAATGTAAGAAAATTTTAAAAAATCAGCGATAGAACTTAACTGTGGGTCTTCTTGTAACCTAAAGTCGTGGAAAACATGTATATAAAGGAATAAAGGAAAATATCCTTAATTTTTAATCAAAATATAGGTATGTCTTTCAGGTCTGTGTTAAATGTACCCATAAGTTATGTCGTTCAAAAATGGCCCTTATTATGTATCTTTAAAAACAATTTTTAGTGAGTCCCAATAATTTCTGCCGATGGCAAGTGGTCCAGAATAATTAACAAATCAATCTAATTAGAAGGGATATTTTCTTGGACACCGACGAAAGAGAAGGGACGTTGTGAATAAAATAGAAGAGCTTTTTTTGCCATTTTTTAGGCACTCTGATTGGCATTCTCCGTAGAAAAAGAGACGACCTTCAGCTTATCAAATGTAGGAAGGGCATTGTTGTTTTTCTAGGAACGGTGGATTTCAACATAATCTGAATAGAAAATTTCAGTGAAGAGTGAAGAAAAAAATCAACGTTTACAATGTTTCACATTCGATGTATCTCCAATAAAATTCCCTCTCTGCAATACTAAGCATTCATGTTCTGTAATATTTTATATCTCTGTTCCTCTGCGTTGATTTCGTTTAATTTAACACCGTATCAACAGTGGAACGGGGAATTTGAGTTCCTTATCTTTTTTTCACTTTCAACATTATATATATATATATATATATATATATATATATATATATATATATATATATATATATATATATATATATATATATATATATATATATATATATATATATATATATATATATATATATATATATATATATATATATATATATATATATATATATATATATATATATATATAAGGCAAATGCCACGAAGGTATTTGACTTTATTTATACATTCATCACGTTCCATATCTTCGTGAATCAGTTATACATACATATATGCATATATGCAGTATATATATGTGTATATATATATGTATATATATATGTATATATATATTCATATATATAAATATATATGTGTATATATATATATACACGATACAAGATTATTTTAGCATTCTGCTTGGCCTTGAGGCACTTGAGATTTCAGATTTTTTAACAGTTTGGTGTTGGAGCATTCCTAATTTAGATAGCGCGTGAGGATTTTAACCGCTGTAGGGCATCGAAGATCTCACGATGAACTGATGGATTAGAGGCATGCATTAAAACGAATCAGATGAGTGTATAGTTAAGTTATACTTGCCTTCTTTAGCTCAGGATGTGTATGCTGTTCTTAAAAAAGGCATAGCAAGTAAGTATAGACACGCGTGTGGATACTCCATATCCATCTTCTTTCAGCATTAAATATTGCAAGATATTCCAGTTCATAATTCCTTTGCACGAAGGTTGGAGAGGTATAGTGCAGCACGCTAGATGATCTATACCATAAAAAAAATATAAACAGAAATCCCCTTCTCTAAAATTAGATTCCTAAGCATTCATGTGCCTAATATCCAGGTTAGGATATGTTGGTTTTAGGTAAACATTGACTCATTTTGGAAACAGAGAGTAATAATAATAAAAGATCATTGGGAGTGACTTCCTTATATTACAAACTGAAATAAAAAATGAAAAGTACCTTCAATGAAAACTAAACTACTCTTTATTGGTAACATTTTCATCGTGGGAAATCAAGCCTGATGACAGGTTATTGACAAACAAATCATGCAACATTGGAATCTGTCGTGTATTGAATATCGAAAGAGAATGAAATTGGGGGAGAAAAAGAGAAATTTCCATTAATAGTAGCTCTCTCTCTCTCTCTCTCTCTCTCTCTCTCTCTCTCTCTCTCTCTCTCTCTCTCTCTCTCTCTCTCTCAAAAGAATACAACTCTGGTTCAGAATTTGCATTCTCTCTCTCTCTCTCTCTCTCTCTCTCTCTCTCTCTCTCTCTCTCTCTCTCTCTCTCTCTCTCTCTCTCTCAAAAGAATACAACTCTGGTTCAAAAGTTCCACTCTCTCTCTCTCTCTCTCAAAAGAATACAACTCTGGTTCAAAAGTTCCACTCTCTCTCTCTCTCTCTCTCAAAAGAATACAACTCTTGTTCAGAAGCTACATTAAGGTCGACGCAGCACCGCAGAGTCAAAGCCATATAGAATTGGAAAGTATTGGGGAAAGTTTTGCTTCTAATTTCGTGTACCAGCTTTGCCCAGACACTCCCTGAGTAGTTTTCATGGTCTCGATACAGCTCTCTCTCTCTCTCTCTCTCTCTCTCTCTCTCTCTCTCTCTCTCTCTCTCTCTCTCTCTCTCTCTCTCTCTCTCTCTCTCTCTCTCATTCCCTTCCATCTGTCAATACTCGCTGAACCACTAACTCTGTATTAATAGTCGGGGCTTGATGCACTTAACCCCCTTCCAGCTTTTCTCTCACTCATTATATATATATATATATATATATATATATATACATACATACACACACTCAAACACATATACACACATATACAATATATATATATTATATATAATATATATATAATATAATATATATATATATATTATATATATATATATATATATATATATATATATATATATATATATATATATATATATAATGAAATACTCTTATATATGTATATATAACCAATGAAACGACTCTTAGTCTCGTCTCTCTCTCTCTCTCTCTCTCTCTCTCTCTCTCTCTCTCTCTCTCTCTCTCTCTCTCTCTCTCTTCGTGTGTTTGTTTCTCCGGCCGGCGATTACACTCTTTTGTATTTTCTTCTTTTGTGTCGGAAATGATTGCTTTGGACGATCAATATCGCATATTCACCAAGGGTTATTGCTTCTCGTGTTTGGAAAGTCAGATGTTTCCCGCACATCTGTTGATGTATTTCTTTTTTCATACAACCATGAACTAGCACAAAAACCGTGTTTACTCACAGAATGAACGCAAACGCGCGCACGTACACACACAAACACTCACTATATTATATATGTATATATATATATATATATATATATATATATATATATATATATATATATATATATATATATATATACATACATATATTTACACATACATACATATATATATATATATATATATATATATATATATATATATATATATATATATATATATATATATATATATATATATATATATATATATATATATATATATGTGTGTGTATGTATATATCATATACACACACAATGTATATATTGTTGGAAATGAACGCATGGGAACGTGTTTCAAACACATGCTCACACACACACTATATATATATATATATATATATATATATATATATATATATATATATATATATATATATATATATATATGTATATATAGTGTGTGTGTGTGTTTGTATGTATATGCGTGTGTGTGTCTGTATTAAGCCAATATATTTCGGCCAGTAAACATCAAACCTTGTTCCGGTGGAAAATTAGAGGTGACACAGAGATAATACTTATGAAGATTGTAAATGTGCCTAAATTAACCGTTTTTTGGCGGAGTGAATGCATTCTGTCCAGATTTTTTTTTAAGAGATTTCTTGTGTGCTGTTCACTATAGGGCAAAGATGTTGTGGTCTCTGGACCTGGATTACAAGATTGATTAGGAATTTATTTTGCGATGTTTATCAGACATTTGATGTGGCTTAAAAAAAATTCAGAACGGGTTTTCCAAGATATCTGCCTTCCAGTACCCCTCTGACAAGCACTTGTGATCAGTTTGGCTTGTGATAGCTGATTCCAGAATCACTGCAGTTATTGCGATGGACGAAATCTGGAAAGTGGTCGAAAAACTCTTAATTTTTTAAGCTATTACTGTAATCCAACTCCTGTCAAAAAAGCACACAAGAAGTGTCTTTGAAGAGAAAAAAATCCGGACGGAATGCTTTTATAAACCCAAACTGGTTCAATCTAAACACCCTCTGACCCCACGAAAATATTGCCTCCGTAATACCTCTCACTTTCCCCCGAGACGAGGGCCAACGTGTATTGGCCGACATATAATGGTTTATTGAGATTTCTTTTTTTATTTTATGGGTTTTGTTTATTAATAAAAATATTAAACTGCGAATCATAGGAAGCAGAAACACATTAAAATAAAATACATATATATATATATATATATATATATATATATATATATATATATATATATATATATATATATATATATATATATATATATATATATATATATATATATATATATTTATATGTATTTATATATATGTATATATAATTATGTATGTATAATTATATATATATATATATGTGTATATATATGTAATAGTGTGTGTGTACAAAGTTCATATCAAAATCATCCGACAAACAGTTGAGAGAACATCAAAGTTTAATACAATAAACCTTTTTGAAGATGAATATAGAGGGGCTTTCGCACTTGCATATCGAAATAGATTTGCAATTTTCGAAACCCTCTCTGTGAAGAGCAGACAGTCAATGGGGAGTGAATTAATATCAGGAATTTATATCACTGCTGGAAAGTAAGTAATAGAGGGCGTGGGTAACTAGTCGGAAACCTTTGATATCGGATGAAACCTGGGACACAATAAGTAGACAAAAGGAAAAAGTACACGTCAACAAATTTCGGGGAGGAAATGAAGGACGCATAGTAGAACGTTTTATGTATTATATATTGCAGTCTCGATGGAGGATCAACACCGTTTGGGATCAGTTTAAGAATATTACGATATATGCTCTGTCTGTTCGTCTTTGAGCTTCATCCCTTACATCCCTATATATCTGTAAATTTCAGATTTCTAAGAAATTTTCGTAATGTTTAGTACATTTTTGCCATAATGCGTTTGCGTATCACTGTAAAAGAGAGAGAGAGAGAGAGAGAGAGAGAGAGAGAGAAAGAGAGAGAGAGATCTTTCTGAGAGATAATGGTTTCTGGCAGTAACAATATCAAAAAGAAATTGTTAATCATTTGTTTTTTTTTTTCTTGATAAGAATGATTCAGTTTATTTTAATGGTTGTTTGTTATACTTGAAAACATCTTCCTGAGAATTATAATGGTTTATGAGCAGTAACAATATACTCAGTAAAGGGAAGATTGAACATATTAATCATGCCATTATATTATATTTTATGTTCATATTTACACTAATTTTTTTTGTATTTTAGCAAAAGGAAAAAAAGAAATACAAAAACACTGGTAAACAGGCGTTTGTATGACTTGTTTAAAATCCTGATCATGATAAGTATAAAGAAATGTTTCCGGGTCCTGTTTCAAAGCTTTTTCTTATTTATAAAGCAACATCTTTGATGATGATATCCTAACATCATTTAATTTTCACGTGTCTGTAGATTTCCATTAGCGCCTCTTCCAGTTTTTCGTGTTAGTTTGTTATACAGTTTGTGTTAGAATTTATGTTAATTTTTTCTTCAGTCTTTTGACTTGTTTATAGTTCGTAAACGGATGCTATAATGCTCGATGGCAGGCTTGCTGACGTAGTAGGTAATTGTTAATTTTAAAGGTTGAAAGAAAGAAAAGCTAATTAAAATCTATTTAATATAATTTGTTTTGTTTAAATATCATGGAATGAAATATAGTAGTTAATCCCTCATTTTGAAATTTGAAAACCATTTGTTGAGTATTAAAATTCATTCATTTTTAAATATAAATTTTGGTGATTCCTAAGTAATGAGGAATCATTAGGGCTATTTTATTTAACGCTCATTTTAAGGAAGGAAAAAGCAAATGGTAAAACTGTTGACTTTTATAGTACATACCTCTTTTTTCCTGATGAAAAAAAGTTTTTTCAAGGGAATGTTGATGTTCTGTTAAATTACTTCTGCACTTCAGTTTTTTACTTGTTTAATTGAAACGGAATTACAACAGAGAGAGAGAGAGAGAGAGAATTTTAAAAGAGAGAGAGAGAAAGAGAGAGAGAGATAATTTGTTTTGTTTAAATATCATGAGAAATATAGTAGTTAATCCATTTTGACCTTGAAAACCATTTAATATCATTTTTAGAGGTAAATTGGAATGCTGGAATGTTCTGTTTTTTTTTTTTTTTTTACCTGATATATAAAGTCATCACCTAATTTAATATCATCGAGTGCTTAAAGTGGAATGCTGGAATGTTCTGTTTTTTTTTTTTTTTTTACCTGATATATAAAGTCATACGGTCAGTG
>NC_089765.1:33609409-33611909 GCF_040412425.1 Macrobrachium rosenbergii
TCTTCACAGAAATGTTTCCGTTGAGATTCTCGATGAATCTCAATAATTCCTACGCACTCCTTTTTATGAATTCATGTAAATAGGATTTTCCTAAAGCGCATAAAGAATTCCATTCCAAGGCATTAATTATTCATTCGCCAGTTGGATACGATTCGTTAGTAATTATTTTCGTGCGGAATTTTTAGATGAAATATAAAGAATGGAGATAATGTTATTATCTCTGATTTACATGTTATGATACTCAGATGGATAAGAAGAACCATGTAACTGCGTAACTTTTATTTTACATTTAATGTTTACTATATTTCACATGTAGCATATTTTATGTATGACACAGTTTATATTATTCCCCAATTACTCCAAAGGTACTTATTGGTGAACACCTTTCCGTCATGGCCTTGTTGCAGACGATGAGAGAATTCAAGTTATTAATTTGATATACCGATGATTACCTTCTTTTATGATCCAGTGAGCCACCGTGGATAAGAAATGGTTTTAATGAAGCATATTCCAAACGACTGGTCAGTAATTATTATTCAATATTCCGTTTGAGTAATTACGCTTTTAAATGAGAGGGAAATGTCAACTTGTCTCTTTAGGAACGAAATGTAGGTTTGCTCGGAAACATTCACATTTGTGAATATAAATACAAATAAGCATTATATATATATATATATATATATATATATATATATATATATATATATATATATATATATATATACTGTGTGTGTATATGTATATATATATATATATATATATATATATATATATATATATATATATATATATATATATATATATATATTATATATATATATACACACGCATGTATATACATACACTTCAAACTCCTATCACCAGTATTCACCTTAAAAACCGCTGAAGTCCACATTGGCTGGAATCAGTCATACAACTACCACAGAATGTGCAGTGATTCAAGGGGACAAACACCGAAAAAAACCTTTTAATATATAAAAATCAGACAGAAGTAACACCTGAACCTCTTAATACAAAAGTACACAAAAACACAAATATACCCTGACATATAAATAAAAGAACACACTTATACCATTGACGAAAGAAGGCAACACACTTTTACTGAAAAGGGGCTCCAGAAACCAGGAGAGGAACGTAAAGAAGCTGAATAGTCTAACGATATACAGGCTAACTTCACTTAAACAAATAAGGACCTTTATATGCATTGAGATCTCAAGGCTGGAATAATCCACCTTCACGAATAATCCCAGGCAGGTTGGGATTTGCTACGGCCAGCCAGGCAATAAAAGTACCAAACACTCTTTTCTCATCTGGCCGACGACTTTAACAGGTATAATATACCTTACTGGACAGCCCAGAGTAACCCCAGGCAGTAAAACTGAACCAGAGTTGAAGATGTACAAGACCTAATCCTCTAAATATTTGGGAGGATGCCTTAATCAGCAGAGCTTGCTACAATCCACCAGGACAGGTAATCCACAATTAATTTCAGGGGTATGCAGTGTCAGCAACAGGTAATACAACAGGCAATCCCGTACAGCAACCTCAATCAACGGCTCAGAAACAGATTATTGCGCCCGTCTTCCACGGTCAGGACGAAAACTCTCCAGGGGAAGGAGGGAGCTAAGATGGCCAGGTCTTGAAAAGAAAGTCAAAATTGTAACTGTTGGTTAGAGATAAAAGGGCTGGTGAGGAGGATAAACAAAGTCCCTAAGAAACTCTGCCCAAATAGCTTAATATTAAGGCGTACAGAAAAAATATAGAATATTATTATATTAATGAAAGTAAAAAGGACAACATACTGACAATGACAATATATATATATATATATATATATATATATATATATATATATATATATATATATATATATATATATATATTGTGTGTATGTGTGTGATGTGGTGAATATGTGTGCATTCCAAACTCACGTCTAATGATTTTAATTCCCAAAGACTTTTATTTTCTGAATCTTCATAGAGTTTCTTGGATTAAAATACTGTAGACTGCAAATCGCATTCTGATCGTCTGGAAACGATTTGCTTTAATTGAATATATTGTAGATTTTCTTGAGGTGAACATATGTTTTCTGAGTCACCGATAAGTATGCGTAGCCGGGTATTTAACGATGCACGCATTTAAATTATAGTCCAAATTAGCTTATATTATGAAATTGCAAATTCACCTTCATAATGGATCTAGTTATTCTGTTCGTGTTATCAGTGATTTTATCCGCAACTTTTAAAAATAAGGTCAAGATGTCTTACAAAATATGTAGAGAATATCAGAGATAGGGTTGAAGCGTTGATTTTAAACCTTTCCATAACTCCAGCTTTAGAGCAATTTTCAGATTTTCACCTTCTGAAGTTCGTGCTTGATCTCGCCACGGACAGCGGCTGCTTTATTATTTCGAGATGAAAAGAATGTCTCTCTTTGATGTTTTTGAACTCTATTGTAAGTTCATGAACTTAATTTTTTTGTTAATAAAAGTTTTTATAAA
>NC_089765.1:33619409-33666909 GCF_040412425.1 Macrobrachium rosenbergii
CTGTACATGTTTGCCAATAAAAAGCGTTAATTGTCCTCTGGCTCTGAAAGCAAAGACCTAAACGCCCTATTTCCATATTATTCCTATAATTTTTTTTTCGTGTAATTTTATTTTTGTATATAACTCCGATTCCTGATTATTCAAAGATTCTGTCTAAAATAGAAATGAAATGATCTGCAGAAGATAAATGGAATACACATAACCCTGTGCCTCACAATTAATTGGCCTACCTGCACGTTATGTAAGACTAGAAGTATTATCCAGTTTCAGAACAATACATTCTTGCATATTAGCTATCTTGCGTGTTCGAGCTCTCTCTCTCTCTCTCTCTCTCTCTCTCTCTCTCTCTCTCTCTCTCTCTCTCTCTCTCTCTCTCTCTCTCTCTCTCTACGTAAATATGATATGATTACATAGCGCAGCTCCGACTCAGAACTAGAGAGAGACCGATATTCCGTCAAACTTTTTGTTTAAATACGATATGAGAGACCTTTTTTCGGATGTCCTCACATCTTATACTATATTTTATGTCGTGACGTTTATTGCAACGTATTCACTTCTTTCTAATACTGTGTTTATTTTCAGCTACCTTTCATTGCTGAAGCCATGCCTCTCTTTCTGTTCAGCATGATAGCACTGATTGTTTACTGTCCGTACATGGTATGTTTATTTTGCCAGTTTCACTACTTTACAAAGAAGTCTCTTTTGGATCCAGTTTTTGCCAAATTATTGTGAATATTTTCTTTTATTATTTTCTTAAATAATCGATACTGATTTTCTGTTATTGCGTACATACCTTATCACTACATATTGCCATACTCATCTCTCTGGATATTAATAGTTACTTGCCTTTTTTTTCGTTAAACCCTTGTTGTTTTTTGGCTTTATTTTTAATTTGACACAGATTGTTATTATCACATGAAGCCAAGAGCTTTTGCCATATCGGCGAATATCCACTTCTGAGCTTAAACTCTTTGGATATAATATGATAGCCAGGTGTCTCTTAACGAAAACTTTACAGGAAGTAATTAGTGTTTCGTAAGTATGTCATGTGAAATTCTTTAAAGTTTATTGGTAAAAACAATAGAGATGAAATGTCTTATCTTTTTGCACACACACACACACACACAGCACACACACATATATATATGTGTGTGTGTATAATATATGTATGTATGTATACATGTATGTACGTAACTTCTTTGGTTACGTTTAATGATGAAGCATGTATCGCGTAACTATTGTCTTTCCTTACTGTCCAGGATACTAAAGGATATTTAATCTCTTGACTTTGATGCTCTGTGAATTCTGACATTCATGGGCATTTTTGTCTATATCTTCTCTTATTGGCAGTTACTAAAGGGAAACATGGTGTCCTGTATTAGTTTTTCGCTGTAAAACATCCAGTTTCCCTTCATCTCAGAAAGTTATTAAATTCAAGCCTCTTTATAAGAATTTGATGGTAAAATGAACAGTATTTTTCTGTTTGCTGTAAGCGCTTTGATCTTCGACGGGTCATCTGAAATGGACGTAGTTTCTTCTTCCATAACCAATACCTTTTGACGACGCCTGAGAATATTTTTTATCTTCACCCAGTTTCTGAATTATTTATCATCAGCTGGTACCAAATCGATAGTCTGAATTTGCTGTGAAGTGCCATGTGTTGTGCAACTGTCGCAGTTCATACTTGTGGATTTGAGAAAACTTCTTACAATAGCGTTAAAGGTTCCTCATTGGATAGGCTGGTATCGTTCTCGACTAGCACTCTGCTGGGCCCGCGTTCGATTCTCCGACCAGCCAGTGAAGAATTAGAGAATTTTTTTTCTGGTGATAGAAATTCATTTCTCGTTATAATGTTGTTCGGATTCCACAATAAGCTCTAGGTCCCGTTGCTAGGTAACCAATTGGTTTTTAGCCACGTAAAATAAGTCTAATCCTTCGGGCCAGCCCTAGGAGAGCTGTTAATCAGCTCAGTGGTCTGGTTAAACTAAGGTATACTTAACTTAATAGCGTTAATCACTGAAAATCAAGCTACATCACAAGTAAATGTTCTATACACCAAGTACTTTTGCCAATGAATTTTCAATGAAAAAAGCCGGGAGTATGAAATTTTATTTAAAACACATTACATGGTAAAAAAACAGTACTGAATGTGTTAATACCCCAGAATTTCTCCTTAAATTTAAGATTATCCAACAGAACACACCCACACCTGCGCCCACATCCAAATGCACACACATGCACACACATATTTATAAATATATATGTGTGTGTGCGTGTGGCTTCATGTAATAATATCAATTTACGTCAAATTAAAAATGAAGTAAAAAATAACAACGGTTTAATATAAAAAAAAAGGCTGGTAAATATTAATATCCAGAGAGAAGTATAGCTATAGCTATATGTAGTGGATAAGTGTGTGTATATATATATATATATATATATATATATATATATATATATATATATATATATATATATATATATATATATATATATATCAACACTACGGCGTTTTTCTGACTAGGTGACGAAAGAAGAAAGACATCCCAATGGTCATCACTACGTTCATACTTTAACTGCTGAATCATTAGCCGCTTCATGCTGCTAAACTGAAGGCTCATGAAAGCAGGTCGAACCACCTTACACAATGCGCCATTTGTGTCTAACTCCCCTTTCTGCGTCTTCCTCTATTCTTCTCTCCAAACTTTTCTGAATTGAAATACACTCTCTTCACATAATGAAATACACTCTCTTCACATAATCAAACCATCTCTAGGCACTGGCCCATCATTTTATTTTTACCACATCTATGTATTTCCACATTTCTTACCCTTTTACTTGTTCTGACATCCCATATGCTACGAAAACAATTGCTTTCAACAATGTCAGGTTTTCAGTAAAATAAAAACTATTGTGACGGCTCTGTCTGTCCGTCCGCACTTAAAAACTACTGAGGCTAGAG
This sequence comes from Macrobrachium rosenbergii, assembly GCF_040412425.1. Classification (NCBI taxonomy): domain Eukaryota; kingdom Metazoa; phylum Arthropoda; class Malacostraca; order Decapoda; family Palaemonidae; genus Macrobrachium; species Macrobrachium rosenbergii. The sequence goes on from NC_089765.1 coordinate 33,622,372, forward strand.
GGCTGCAAATTGGTATGTTGATCATCCACCCTCCAATCTTCAAAACATACCAGATTGCATCCTCTATCCTCGGTAGTTTTTATTTTATGTAAGGTTAAGTTTAGCCATGTTTCGTGCGTCTGCCAGCCCTTTCCTTAGGCGTGCGGCGCACCTTCCTCTCAGCAGCATGTAGGGAGTAACTGAACGTTGCGAGATCGTAACTAATAGTTTTATATGGCATTATACGCTGTACATAAAACTCGACTGAGCCGAAGAAAATTCGGCGCATTTTTTACTTTTTCTTTCCTTCCCATTAAACACCCACACTTCCCCTCCATAAAGGGGGCGGCTGAACGGTTCTGTTTACATTCCAAACTTGGCTTCCATTGGCGGTCCAGGTTCTTCCCAGAATATTGCACACACGCTTTTGCCTTTCACGCTTCACCTATTCTCTGAATCACGTCTGTCTCACATCATCCCATCATTATTTTTATTCCTGAAAGCCAGTATGAATAACACGTTTCCATTTTCAATCAAATTCCTTCTCAACACTTCTCATGGTATGTGAAGGAAAGTTATACCCCAATAATTCTTACAGTCATCTTTATCACCTTTACGTTTATGTAGTAGATCAATTATTCGTTTCACACAATCCTTTACCAACTTTTCCTCGTCCAGGCATGCCTTACAACCGGTGGTCGTCCACTCATTTACATCATCACCACTGTATTGCAGCATCTCTTCCTTATTCCCTTAAACTCGTGGTGTCTTTCCATTCTTCAGCCCCTTAATTAACCTCATTTCGTCCCTAACAGTCATTTTCATAAGCAATGTCAACTTTACGTTAAACCTTTCCACTCGTGTGTCATTTACTTTTGGCTGTGATCTATCCATCACATGTTTAAAATACTCACTCCATGGAACCATGTTTGCGGTGGGTTACTTAACCCACTTATACACTCAAATACTCTCACTTGTCATTATGACTGCATCATGGTATTTTATCATTATATATATATATATATATATATATATATATATATATATATATATATGTATGTATGTATGTATACAGTATATATGTATATATATATATATATATATATATATATATATATATATATATATATATATATATATATATATATATATATATATATAATATTTTTACTTTTCGCAGCAGACGGACATTTTAATTATACTTTAATCCCGGGCCATAATATTTTAATTTATTTTTGGTTAGATTAAATATTTGCTTCATTTTTTTATTATTTATTTTACCCCTTGCTTATTTCCATTTATTGATAACTTGCCTCATATCTATAAGTCATATAAATTTTGTGTTATTTTTATCTTCGTATTAAAAAACTGCATTTTTACTTCCATTTATGTATTAATTAATAGAATGCCTAGCAATAGTATTATTAGAGAAGCAAATCTACCGTTATGTCTGGGTACAAATATATTTAAAAATAAATCTGAATAAAGATTTTTCGGAAATATGTTCGATTCCCCTTTTCGGAGATTGAAAAGGGGAATCGAACAGAATCCCGGAAGCTCTCAGTTTTGAATTATTTAAAAAAATATATGTATTCATGCATAACTGTGGATTTTTTCTCCATTTCAAGGCTCATGCTACTATGAGTATTTTTTAATACTGTTATTGCTGCTGGTACTATTACTAATTCCTGTTGTTCTTATTATTATTGGAATTTTTATTAATCTTAATATCATCATTATTTATATAAGTTTTTGTAATAAACAATATGTTATTGAAAAAAATTACGTTGCTAAGTTTTACCTATTTAGCCCATAAATAATCTACTCTCTCTCTCTCTCTCTCTCTCTCTCTCTCTCTCTCTCTCTCTCTCTCTCTCTCTCTCTCTCTGTTTGACGTTGACGAAACACCCCAATTTCGGAGAACTCGTCTTTCAAGATTTTGCTATTGAGTCATTCAGAGACTGGAGGATCTCTGCTCAAATGTTTACTATCGTATACACATCGTTAATGGTAAGCAGTTTGTATTTTTAAGGCAAACATGTTCTCAAAAGAAATCCTGAATACGCGCTTCTTTCATAATTACCGCAAATATTACCGACCCTCATGTCGGTATGACAACCAGGCGCCCCTGCAATTGGCTGTCAAGAAGGGTCAATTTCACAAAGATTAGGCTCAAATAGTATTTATTAATAAAAACGTTACTACCTCAACCAGAACGTAATAAAATCAGGAAAACACTGGAAAATTTGATGATGTGTGGTTCAGCGCACATCACCACATCAAGCTTTTTGATTTTGACGTACTTCACCCGAGTAGGTAGATTGATGTGAAAATATTTTAACTAAATCGTTTCAGACCCAAACATCTAAAATCGTCTACAACTAAATCAAACTTCAGTTCCAGGAACTTGTTGTCACTCTTCCGGGACATCATCAATCTATTTCCTAGTGCTGTTAGAAAAATAATGAGGAAAAGAGTTTCCAGTCCTTTTGAAGATGGTCTACGATATCGATTTTGAAGGTGTCAGTGAGATTCCTTTCATTCAGTATTCAGTATTTGTCATTCTTTTATTATCAAATTGTTCAAGTTTTTCTTATCTGCCTTTGTTTTATTTGCTTTGTTGCTAATGAGGCATATTGGAAAACTTACCAATGTTCCTGTTTTTGTCATTTGAAATACACCTAAATCTTCAATATAACTGCGAACCTTTAAACTATTTCAAGAGTCGCGACATGTTTTCAAAATTTAGTCTAGGTATATTACATACTTTTAGCCCCAGTTGGATCAATCAAGTTCATTAATCAGCCGTACTACGGATACGACTTTCCGGAAATTAAGGCTTCTGACAGGTCATAATTAGCATCGTGTACTAAAATAACATGGCATTGCCCTAGAAAGAGAATATCAGAAAGTACGTTATTTTAAGCTGATGTTACGTGAAGTGATGTTAAGATTTAGACCTTCAGTTCCATCTTATATTCTTACAAAAAATTCTCTCTCTCTCTCTCTCTCTCTCTCTCTCTCTCTCTCTCTCTCTCTCTCTCTCTCTCTCTCTCATTGTTCGGCGTCAATAACATATTAAGGTTTTCGACGCCAGTTTTAATAACCACAAATCAATCAATCAATCCCTCTAGTTTTAGTTTTGAACCTTTTCCAGTTAATGGATATATATATATATATATATATATATATATATATATATATATATATATATATATATATATATATATATATATATATATATATATATATATATATATATATATATATATATATATATATATATATATTCACCGTCGAGGTCTCAATTTCAGGTCCTTACAGTCTTGTCCTTTTGCTCTGTGCCATATGACGTTTGTGTTTTGTACCGAGGCCACTGTATGCGAAGGCACTTTCCGGATACCTAAATGTTGAGGAATGGGAAGTGAATGCATCTGACAGATTACAGTGTGAAAGGTTTCCAGCGTCTATTGTCTGTTTTATGATGGCAGAAGCGTGTAGTACGTTTATCATGTTAGTCTGAGAGTTACGCTAGTGAGGGAATGTGCTTTTTACATACCGTTGTTAGACACATCTCTCTCTAGTACATTTAGAATTTGTTTAGAAGCATTAAGAATAAATCATTGGGAGTTTCTATCAGGAACTTACAAGCGTCCTAATTTTCATAGTGTACTAAAATTACATTTCACAGCCCCAGAAATGGTATATTATAAAGTTCGTTAATTTAGTCAGATATTACATGACGTGATTCTCTCTCTCTCTCTCTCTCATGCAATCAGCTACCCACGTATAACGAAGGGAAATAAAGCTGGTGATTATAAAGATGATAGAAGGTTAGTGAACTAATAAATGAGGCTCAAAATCTTTTCGTAAATTAAGTAAATTCTTCCTCTATTAAATGAGTCTTCATACACATCGTGTCTTTGGAGTTCAGTGGAAGAAAACTCCTCCTAAAGATGAAAATGGGTCACCAGGTTCCCTTAATCACCAACTCATATAAAGCATTTTCTGTATACAGAGTGTTTTATACTATAATATTTTTACCTTCCTGTTGCCCCTCCTCCTTGTTAATCGATATTCTGGCACGTGTCAGGGCCTCGACACAGTGTGAACTAGCTTTACTCATTCGGTTCCAAAATTTGCTCTTTGCCTTGTGGTGTTTGATGCATAGTCTGTAACCATTGAAAATATGACTCATAACATGCTGTTTCCCACAGAGCGTTCATTACATTATGGGGTTTTCAAGAAGTCATTTTTAATTACTGTAAATCTTTAAAAAAAAACATTTTCAGTTCGGTTACATCATCCCTCTAGACTATACAGTAATGTAGGATTTTACACACACACACACACACACAGTATATATATATATATATATATATATATATATATATATATATATATATATATATATATATATATATATATATATATATATATATATAATATGTCCATGCAAAAGAAATACGCTATTTACAAAGTAAACAAATTTAAAAGGAAAGATCTTGCCAGCATTACAAAACGAGCAGCTTCCACAAACAGAGCTTCAAGCTTGATCGTTATCTATATTTCCAAGGAGATTTCCAACAACGTAAGATAGATTTGTGTATTCGAATTCTCAGAGCCAAAGAAATAAATCAGAAATCCCCTCTGACGTTTTCTCGTTTATCAGACGTCCACATTCAGCAAATCGGAAATCGTTTCGTGGACGAAGACTACAAGAACCAGGGAAGGTCACGAGAATTTCTGACGAACTGAAAACAGGGGAATTGATCAATCTTAATCATTTACGCATTCCCCTTAGGGGAACGATTCCCCCCCTCACGGGAGCGGCGGAGTCCTTGTGATGTCATTGCCGAAATGTTGAGAAGGACATGAAGAAGGGATTGGGACGGGGTGAATAAAATGTTTTCGTTTTCTTTCTTATTACGGTTATTTACATTTGTTGACATTGTCATCTTTCTTTTCAGGTTAAGTTGTGGAGTTTTTGTAGGCTGCTCCCGTAAAGGTCATTAGCTACAGACCTGATTGGAAATTAATAATTATCTAAACATTTCTCTCTCTCTCTCTCTCTCTCTCTCTCTCTCTCTCTCTCTCTCTGTGTGTGTGTGTGTGTGTGTGTGCGTGTGTGTGTTTGTGTATGTGTGCTTTAAAGTGATGGATGGAAGAAAGGAAAATATCCCATTTTATTTTCGTTTATGACTTTTCATCTTTTCTACAGCAAAACAAGATAAAAAAAATTTTTAAGCAGGTTGGAAATACTGGATCTTTTGTACATAATATTTCTTCCTTTCACTTGCAGAATAATCAGAATTATTTCCTTAAATGCCTCATGACGCTTTTCTTTCTCATGGAGAGGGTGTTCTGTTCAAGTAAATTCCTTTATAACCAGTTTTACGAAGAAGCCACTATGACATTCCGAAAGAATTCTTTCTGGTGGATTTGTTTGGAATGCTGTTTGATTCCTCATATTTTGGAAATTAATTTGGCTCAGCTATGATGTTGAAGGCATCCTCCACCCGTTGGTGACGAGAACAGAGAAAAAGTATCTGATATTATCTTGATGAAACCTAGTACACGGTTACTCTTACTCAGGCATATTACATATTGAAATCTCTGTCAGACCCATTACATTTTATGTCTTTCTTCTCTCCCTTTATTTTCGAAAGATGGAACTGAACGTCAAACTGAAGTAATGCTTCTTTGTCATTGAAAACACTATAGGCTTTCTTTGAATGCCTGATAGGAACTCCATAGATTACTTTCACAGCTCGAGAATTCATTGTACGATGTTGACACATTTCCAGTAAGTGATTTTAACTTTCCAGACAAGGTATCGCTTCTTCAGGAAACGGGAATGCTGAAAACAAATAGAGATTCTCTCCCAGCTTTCACTCCCATTTCATTCTCATACTGAATGAGGCACCCGTCATTCTGATGGAGACACTGGTTGATTACTGTATAATTCAGAGCCGTTATACCGCGGCACAACGCAGTTTAATAATATGTGATTTATGAACGCTAAAAATATTTTTGACTTTTACAAGGTAAAAATGCAGATTACAAAAGATTAATCGGAATTCATTTATATTGTGATTTAAATTCTAAAGGATAGCAATTCCAGGATTCCTAAACCAGCAGTAAAAATCCTCGTTCTTTCACCTGGAGTTGCTCACCTTTGATTTCATAATAGATACGAGTATATCCTTTACTAATATCATTTGAAATGTAGTATTATTTTTATAATGTATTTCTTGCAGTAATGCTAAGTTTGATTGGATTTTGATCGTTATTTCCAAATATTTCTTGAATGAAATTCGTTTTATGTTTACAGAAAAGTTTTATATTTTAAAACTGGGTGATGTATATCTTTCAAAACTGTCGGTGGTTGGGTGGTTGAGATCAAACCGGCTCAAGCCGGCGTGACCTTTTCCCTGTGTGTGATAACGTGTGAAAGGGAACAGAACGCCCGATGTGGAAACCCCCCACCCCCCACCCCGCCCCGACTCTAGTCAACTTCACAAAAACAATTATAAAACTAGTTTTTGGTTTTTGAAGTTTGGCCTAGTAAAACTCTTTTCGTACCATACATTTTTGCTTCATACAGGGAAAGGATATTGCGTTGTCTTTTATTTACCAAGTCGATGTACTTTTATAGAGTGAATATTAGAGAATGTTGTCGGTGAGGGGATTGCGAAATATGCTTGACAATGAAAACTGTGACAATGAAAAGTCATAAATGATAGGTAGGGATTAAATCTGTAGAAACGTCAGGGAAACACAAACGTAATGTGTTTATAAGATTCAGAAAAATGTAGTTAAGGAAATTAGAAAATAAGGAGAATAAAATATCAAGAGATAGGAGGAAAATTGAATTATTCTCCTTGCAAATACTTGAAAACTAATATAACTGTAAACATATAAGGAAGTTAAAGGGTCTCCGGAACACACACGATGCTAAGAATTGTAGGTTGATTAGTAATGAATAATGTTTCCGGTATCATTCACAAGAGTATTTATTTATTTATTTTCTTATTCTGCAGGACAATGAGCCCTCACTGTTCCGAGGAGAGGGCGAGGCGTCCGACTCGGACACCGGGGAGGAGCCAGGACCTCCCGCGTCAGCGCTCACTCGAAGGAGAGCCTTGGTGCCCCCAAAGCTTCTCACCGATACTGCCAACTATGACCCCCAGGAACACGACTCACCAACTGCCATCAATGGGTAAGTTTTTCCCCTTTGATTTACACTTAGTCAATAATACCAATTCCCGCGTCATTTCAATACAGTACGACCTCACTTCCTTGAACTTTGTTTCGCATAATTTTTTTTTATATACTTGGTAATACCAGTTCCCAGGTTATGCTAATGCAGTGTGACCTTATTTTCTTGAATTATGTTTTGCACGTATTTTTTTCACTTGGTAGTACCAATTCCAACGGCATGCCATTGCAAGATGATCTCACTTCATGCAGTTATGTTACGCATGCTTTAGTTCATGTTCACTTAAGAACAGAACTAGCATTTACTTGAACAGGCCTTTAAATGTTAACCAGTCTGCGTCGTGGACTCGAAATTGTTGATGAATATTTGCCAGAAGTTTTACTCTCTTTCCAACTTTACTAACTCAGCTGATTTGATGTAAGTTTAATCTGCTGTTAAACATAAACATACATCCCCATGCTAAACGGATTTGTCGTTATTTTGAATGTGAGCTTATGAATAAATTGCAGCCATTCTGATTCAAACAACTGAAAAGTCACCCGTTTTTACCCGCAAACGTAATATTCAAATAAACACAAATTCTGACATTTTAAATTTCGTAAATATCTAATTTTGAGGCCGTTGCATCTAATTGTCACGTTAAATCCTAGTAACTTAAATCCAAGTACAGTATAGAAGATTTACACAAAATTACTCTTCACTACTGATTACCTCTTCGGTTTCTCCATTGATAATTGTGCCGGCGTCACAGAGAGAGAGTGAGTCCAAATAACTCTTCTTTGGAAATCTCAGGGTCTTCATGGGTTAAATTTATCTTTCGGGAGCATTCCATTAAATCGCGAAGGATTCAACAGGCAACCTTGAGTCCCTCAGTTCCTTGTCGCGTCGTGCGAGACTTCATTTAGCTCAGCCTGCTGACCCATTAAAGAGAAATTTCGATTGAGGCTGATAGATATCGCCTTTAGTCAATCCGTTGCCAGTTGAATGCGTGGAATACACAACATAAGATAACATTAAAAAGAGTTCCTTCGGAGAGAGATCGCCTGGTAGTAATGAAATAATTTTTTTACGAACAAGTTCAAGTACGACTGGTAAAGACAGATAATATACAACATATGAATTTATTGGAATTTTTTAAAATTTATAAACATTTGATATATGTATATATATATATATATATATATATATATATATATATATATATATATATTGTGTGTATGTATGTTTTTTTATTTCGTGTTTGTATAATTTTACAAATTTTCTATACTATTTGATTCAAGAAAAGTTCTTGAGAAGGCCAGGTGGAGGTTGAACTGTAAGAACAACCAAAAAAATATTCTTTCATCTTGCCAGTAATGTAACTTTGATATTTAGTTTCAACAGCTTCCTAAAATTGTAGATGATGTTTTGGTTATATATCCATAAGACGTTTCCAGGCTTCTCTTAATTTGTTTCCGTATCTTTAGATTAGTTGGTGACGTCAAGAAATCACTTGAGAAACCTTTGAAACTGAAATAAGCTAAGACACAAAAATTGTGATAAGAAGAAACAAGTATTAGTATGAGCTCATGAAATATGCTTACAAATTTTCTTGAAAGTAGTGACGACAGTGAACTAATGACAGCCGTAGTGCAGTGTATAATTTACGAGAATGATTCGTTCGTTTGTAATCATGCACAGAAACAAATAAACGGTCTGAAAGAAAAGCATAGACTCTATAAATATTGGTTCTTAATTCTGATCAAAACTTATGCTGGAGATCATTTATCTTTGCGTATTTTTCGATGAAGAATTCTCGAAAACATTAATATGGTATAAAGTTTAAGATTTCTCAAAGATGCGTCATATTTTGCCACACTGTAAAAGTATATTATATATGGAGAATTCGGCTCGTCTTAGCGAAGAATAAATGTTAGAAAAAACTTTGTTAATGATTTAGTGTTTGGAACTTCATAAAAACTTATATTATAATGGTTTTTCACGCCTTTTGAAGATCACATTTAAGTCAGGAAAGACAATTTCATACAGAAAGCAAATAAATCTAAAGTTAATGTAAGCATAAATAAGGCGATTACTATAAAGAGAAGATGCTAACATCATTATAAGACGTAGACACCTCAAGAATTGAATTCAGATCCATGTGAAAGTTAATACTAAATGTTGTAAATCCCTTACAAAATTTGTGTTAGAAATAAGTAGAGTGAATATCGGAGCTGTATTTCGAAACTTTATCTCACCTGTAAAACTCGTAAGTAGTAGTGCTGGAAGCGTGGTATATAAATTCTTCACGTATTTTTTGAAAAGTATCTGTAACTCTAGGTTATTTGGGTGTATATCACGTTGACGAATAAAGAATTCGATGGGTCATGAAAAAAGATAAAGAATAGGAAACTGAAAAGTCATGAAATTATGCTTAGACTTCATGTAGCTGGTTTAAAAAACTTTGTATTTGTGGACGTCGTGTCAAGTAAATGTGTCTTTAATTTGACAAAGGAATATGTTCTAAGGTGGATTAGAGTGTGCAGTAGATACTTTACTTAAAAGGCAAGTTTTGCTAACGTAAATTTGGTATTCTGTGGATAAGTGTCGCCATTTTGTGCCATTTAATAGTTACTAGATTTTTAAGGAATCTGCATTGCTAGTTTCTTTTTATTAATTTTTTTTTTAAGTTGAAATATGCCTATAATTCTTTTGAATGGTCTTGAACCTAAAACACTTATTACCGTTAACTACAAACCGTTAACTACAAATTGTTTCATGTTCCTCGGTGGAAGAGTCGGTAGAGTTCTCGGCTAGCACTCTGCTAGTCCCGAGGTCGAGTCTCCGACCGGCCAATGAAGAATTAGAGGGATTTATTTCTGGTGATAGAAATTCATTTCTCGTCATAATGTGGTTCGGATTCCACAATAAACTGTAGGTTCCGTTGCTAGGTAACCAATTGGTTCTTAGCCACGTAAAATAAGTCTAATCCTTCGGGCCAGCCCTAGGAGAGCTGTTAATTAGGTCAGTGGTCTGGTTAAACTAAAGTATACTTAACTTACAAACTGTTTACCATGCGCTTATATCTTGTTAATCCGAACACGTGGATGGTGAGGTAAACAACATTAATGCCGTATGCATCGATAATGGGTAGTAATTTCAGCGAATGTTTCAGTACGGCCGAGAAACTTCACATTTTGGATCGGGCTCTTTCAGAAGCAGCAGCAGAGCGAGAATCAGCCTTCCACATCGACCCATCTTTGAATATATCATTTAGCCACTTGCAGCTCTCCACGTTCAAGTCATTTTGTTCATTTGCATGCGTAATAGGTGAGATATTATATATTCCAGAATATAATGGACATAACGCTTGCCTGATGCCACGTTCTTGTGATAAATTTTGTATTGGACAGACGGGAAAAAAGTCTTGCGATGCGTCAGTATTGTTTACATATAAAGAATAGTATGGTGATATAAATGGTCATAAGTGATGACGTGGCAGAATGATATGAAGTATAAATAGAAAAGTTTATGAAATTGCATTAGCGATCATATCAGCTTTAATCCTAAATTAGGACGTTTCAAGGTAGACTCCTTGTTTTTTTCCTATTATTCAGCGGTACTGACAGAGAGGTTTTCCTCTCGGCGACCATTACATTATGTTGCACAAGCATTTTTACCTTTGATTATTCTCATCGTAGGTTGTTCTTATGTTTCTGTATACTTTTAGATTTTTTGTACTTCAGTCAAGAAAAACCCTGAATGGAGCAAACCTCCACCTGAAAAGATTTTATATATATAATATATATATATATATATATATATATATATATATATATATATATATAGATAAATAGATATCTTATATACATATATATAAAATATTATATTATATTACGTTATATTATATTATATTATATTATATTATATTATATTATATTATATTATATTATATTATATTATATTATATTATATTATATTATATACCTTCACCTGCCTTGAGTTCATTCAGAAGTTGTTGTCCTTAAGCTCTCTGAAAGATTTCTTGTAATACTGTTGTTCGGCCTATGATCATCCCAACCAAAGGATTTAACAGATCACCTTTGGACAAGGCATTAAGCTAAGGAAGGTATCTTCATCTCTAAAATCTTCTTGGGAACGGTGGTGTCTGCCCTTGTGACGCCAACCTTTTTAAAAAAAGATATGCATATAATGAATATATATATGCGCGCGCGCGACAATATATACAGAGCATATCATGTATTGACTATCACTGCCCGTATGGCGATCAGACATTGTTTTCTAAATTTCGCAGATATTATCTTGACTCGTATCTCCTTTTGATTTTTCGTCTTTTATTTTTGTGCTGTTTCTTTTTCTCGCAAATTCTATTTGGTTTTGTATTCTTTCTCTGTCGATGTCTCGGCTATCCCTTTTTGCCGTACCTTGTTTCTGACGTTCTGAGAATCGTCAATTTTCCTTCTCTTTCAAATCTCAGAAATTCCATCATAAGTTTTTCTGCCCCTTGCATTTTTCTTCCCTTCAAACAAAACAGTTCTGCTTTGCAAAACATTCAACCTAATTTTGCTTAGCCTTCCTGTGATTGCATCGGGGGGAGGGGTAGTTGACAGGAGAGGCAGGTACGTAGGGGGCTGAATAGCAATTTCCTTTGGTTGTCCCGACGGGGTGTAATAACTGGGGAATAAGATCAACGGTGGATTTGGAGGATGCTTTTGAACGTTGGATCTTTGCCCTGAGGAGGAGAGAGAGCGTTGTCGGGATGTTTCATCAGCCTGGTGGGTTTTGCTTTGTTTATTCAAGCACTTCAATACAAGCGTTCTTGAGGCCGTCAACTCATCTTTTCCCTGTGGAGGCTGTGGTACCAGTTGTTGCTAGCCTTTTTTTGGGAAGAGGTTGCTAGCCCTATGCATATTGCTTATGTTCCAACGTCGTCTGAAATTTATCGTTGGTCACCTTACCAAGTACTGGCCAGACCCAGCGTTGTTTAACTTAGCTCACACAAACATATATATATATATATATATATATATATATATATATATATATATATATATATATATATATATACACACACATATATACATATATATGCGTATTTGCGCGTGCCTGTTAGCCTCAGGATATCCTCGCGCTTTTTTCTTATACACTTGTCAGAACAAAGCTTTGGGCCCTAATGAAAAACCATGACGTCGGTGGTATATCTGCACCCACACACGGATGTCTGAGTTCTCATGTGTGGGTTCAGAAACTTCCACAGGATTTTGCGTGGTCGTGTGCGTGTGTATATGTAATTAGGTACACAAAGAAGAAGAAGAAGAAGAAGAAGAAGAAGAAGAAGAAGAGAGAGAGAGAGAGAGAGAGAGAGAGAGAGAGAGAGAGAGAGAGAGAGAGAGAGAGAGAGATGTAACTGCTGATGTTATTACGCCCTGGTCTCGCCAACGCCACTTTTCCTTCACCTGAGTATTCTCATGAAAATTCTGAACTTCCCTCATTATAACTTTGATTAATTTCTTGAACAAAAGCATCAAAAAAGTTTTGTAAATTATGTGACGGTGTGGGTATGAACGTGTCATTGCGGTTTTTGTTTGTTTCAAGTAAGTAAAGACATTTTTTCATGGCAATTTAATTGCATTTTTGAATTTTGAGGCACTCACATTGGGTGCTTTCTTACTGCCGAAGTTGCGCAGAAATTTCTTTTTAGTAATTAGTTAATTCTTTTTTTTATAGATCTTGTAGGAATTATCTCTATTATCTATATATATATATATATATATATATATATATATATATATATATATATATATATATATATATACACACCCATATATACATATATATATATATATATATATATATATATATATATATATATATATATATATATACACACACACACACACACACACACATGCATATGTGTGTTATCGGCAGTTAACATTACACGATAAGCATAACTGTTTTTACTTTTCATGTCACTACATTTATAACCAATTTATCGCAGATTTACGTCACTTTTAGAAATGATTAACCATTGTATTCCACAAGAATGCAAAGATAATAAGAATGATATTATTTTACGTACATTTTCTTTATAACATCTAATCGTATTGACGACCGAACGACAAAGGAAATAACAGAGAAGAAACCTTCATTCACGTTTGCATTTTCATCCTTATCTATGTTAATTGAGATGCAGTGAGTGAACATATTGAGAAAAGTGATTGTCAGACAGAATTTTATGTTTAGTAATGCCCTAATGAAGAGCGGGGTTTCGATTATTTCAGCCTTATTCAGCTATGGAATATGTCGTTCATTCAGCAACATGAGAATTACTTTCTGTCTAGATTGTGCAAACACAGAAAGATAAAAAGTTCCCAGGTCTAGAAGGAAGATGAAAACATTATTTTAAATATATTGAGTTTGGGGGGGGGTTCACTCTTCTTTATACATGATTGCATATCACGGTCGTACTTGTATGAGCGCATCCCGATATATAGCTAATATTAGAGAGAGAGAGAGAGAGAGAGAGAGAGAGAGAGAGAGAGAGAGAGAGAGAGAGAGAGAGAGAGAGAGAGTCATATACTTATATTGTACATGAATTTTTATAATATGCATATTTTTTTTTATCAGTAAACTTTCAGGAAAAATTACAACACAATGGCTTAAAGTACCCTTAAGCAGCTTAAGGGTACCTAAGGATTTTACTGTATATATTACTCCGATTTTATCGTTTTTATCATTTGATTTTGAGACAAATTAAGAACTCAGGATAAATTTAAGCATAAAGAGTTGATTTTCATATGACTATTCAAATAAATATGCGCGAATGTATATTATCAAGCTTCCAAAGATTAAGGAAAATTAAGAACTAACGAATAAAAGTTCTCAATAAAATGAGCCGATTCTGGGATTAAAATCATGAGCTGCTACCTAACACAATCACCTTTCTCTCAGAACAGTCGTCAGAAAACTTCTTGGAATAATGTAATAAGAGAACAAACATAACTTAACTGCATTGTCATCAAGGAAAAACGGTCGTCGTTGACCATACTGTTCTAAAATACACATTTTACGAAGGCCGAGAAAGAACTCGAAAGTTGAATATCAAATGAGCCAGACAAATACAACCTTCATAGAATACTAGACCACCAGCAGACCCAGCTGTGTGTGTGGTTGACTAGTTTCATTGAAACTGAAAAGGTCATCAGACAATTTTCCTAAATTGCGTAGAGTTGAAGCCCGCATCAGAAGGCATCGGATAAATGATGACAAGGTTATCAAGTTCATTTCAAACTACATCGCTAGTAGCAGTGAAAGTACTGATACTTCCGGCTACTTACATCCTGATCGTTAAACCATATTCACACGTCAAAGGGATCTCAGGCACAGTGACCGTGAACTGTTCATGAAAAAGCTGGCAATAATATATATACATATATATATATATATATATATATATATATATATATATATATATATACATATATATACTCGTATATATATATATATATATATATATATATATATATATATGTGTGTGTGTGTGTGTGTGTGTGTGTGTGTGTGTGTTTGTGTGTGTCAGTAATTTACTGTTGTTAATAGTTGTTACTATAATAGGTGAAAAATCTTTCTGAAAAGCCTTGTCTCAAAGAGTATATATATATATATATATATATATAGAGAGAGAGAGAGAGAGAGAGAGAGAGAGAGAGAGAGAGAGAGAGAGAGAGAGTGCGTGTGTTTATGTGTTTCGATTTCATTCATCATTGATTTGCTACCCAAATAGCTGTAATTTATTGTTTTTCTCTTCCTGTAATCTACTGTTTATAACAAACACTGAAATTAGTTTCGACGGCCGTGGACCTAAATTAACTAATAAAGTTCTTTAAATAACCAAGTAAGAGACATATATTTCTCTGAAAATCATGCAATATTTGCTGGTGAGGGCAATTAATTAAAACAGACTTAAATGAAATTTTTCAGTTGACACATGTTTAGAATAAAAGGAGATAGTTTTTCTTTCAAAATCAAGTAGCGCTGCCAGCAGTGCGATTATGGTTAACTTGAACTTTAAAGAAAATAAAAACTACTGAGGATAGATGGCTGAAATGTGGTATGTTTGGTGATTGGAGGGTGGATGATCATCATACCAATTTGCAGCCCTCTAGACTCAGTAATTTTGAAGATCTGAGGGCGGACAGAAAAGGTGCAGACGGACAGACAAACATCAATCTCAGTAGTTTTACCGAAAACTAAAAAAAAAGGCATGGTCATACGTAACTGATAACCAAAACTCAAAGTTATGAAGTAAATCAGTTTGAAGACTACCTTCATAATATTTCTGTTATCTCCAATAAGCTGCATTTTCTTGAATATTCGGGAATTTCAAGATCAATGAAGCAAACGCTTGCTGTATCGGGATAAAATGTATAGAAAATGTTACATCCCCAGGAGAATTTTTTCTGCGTCTTTTTTAGTCCTGGAATGAAAAGGAAAGAAAATTATATATATCAAATAACTGAAGGAACTGCAGACCCCAAGACAATGCGAAGACATGATGATAATCTGCATAAAGCAGAAGTAGCCCCGATGGCATATAATCTCAGATCATAGCAGTTCTAACAGTTTAATTGCAGTACGTTTACGAAATTGAACGTTTCATGAATGAATTACAGTTTTTAATGAGTAAATGATGGCAAGGTTATAGCGTTTCCTGGCTTAGATAAACGTAAAGAGCGTGCGCTGCTATAATCAGTTTGTAGAGAATGTTCGGTAGAAAGGAAACTCTTCGTACTCCAACTTGAATATTACCATAATTTGTGATAACGGTCCTTGAACGTGGAACTTTTGTAAGGGTCGTAATTGCAGCACAGACAAGGTAAATTGCAGCCAATTTCAAATGCTGCGGAATGATACTCCAGCTTTGGAATCCAATTACCTTCTGTAATTATTTATGCGAAGGTAGTTAAAGATAATTGGTTCGACCTGTGGCTAGTCGAAGCTCATGTCATGTCAAAGGATGAAAATTAGAAGTCTGTCTTTGGGGCGCTTTGGGTATTTCAGATCTGTTTGTATTCGTTTATCTTTAGTCTGTTACAGTTACATGCAGTGCATAAGGATTTGTTCAGTTACTGGTATATATATTATTATTATTAGTTTGTTTGTTGATGTATTAACAATAGGCTTCTTCACCGCGGCCAAATATAAACAGATTTGTGTCTCTCACTCACATCGTATTTACCCTTTGAATATTATTCCCTGTATATTTTTTGGCTGCCTGTTAAGAACAGGTAACCCAGTTTACCTTTATCCAAATGGAAAATAATGAAATACAGTAAATGCAAAATAAAAGACAAAAAGAAATTACGAAGCATTGATAATGCCAGATGGTGTTCAACGTTGAAATTTTGTATATGGCAGAGTGGTCGCCGTTTTCTGTAAATGTAATCTGAGAGCACTCGAGTTGTCTAGGTTTGCGGATATTCGACGGCCATAAAAAACTTGGTACTCATTTAATTCCCAATTACGTTATGCATAAATCACATTTTCTAGGAAAAAACATTGTAGCATACAATATAAATGTGTGGAAAAGTGCGAAACTGAATTAAATAGAAGAGAAACGATAACAGTAGTCAATAAAAGGGTTAATGAAATGTTTTTAAATCACTGACATTTCCTGCCTTCCTCACATGGCAGTATGAGAGCGAACACTAAGGGGAAAAAATAGGTAATTGCATCATTAACGTCAACAAAAGCAAAATGACCTCGTGAAATTAATAAAGTTGTAATTGATGAGTGATGACTCAGTAGAGTGGTAATGCGGGTAAATGAAAATATAACCACGTATGATTCATTAATTGCAGGAGCCGGGACATTGTGAAAGTCAGTGAAGGTCTGGATTGGCCATTCAAGACCTTTCTATTAGGGAAACATTGCAATTATAAAAATGGAAGGATAGTAATATGGAGACCCGCTGGTTCATTTTCATTTCTGTTGTGATGATGAAAGTATGCAGCAATGATCGAAAATTCCTGCAGCTTTGAAAAAGTTTTAGGAAATCTCATGTTCGAGGCCTACGAGAATTGGCTCATGAAACTGAACTAACGTAGAAACGAAAGGCGTTAGATAGGAGGATCATTATCAAACGGAAATATACAAAGAAAATGTCATCATAAAGGAACTGTAAGTGAGGAAAGTCAGTGACCAGATTTTTGGTAGGAGCGCAACTCATATTACGTAAATGATAATTAGTAAATAAAGTACAGTTAGTTTTGCTGAGTATGACATGTGACATAAGACTACTAGACGAATCATTGCTAATGTTGTACGAACGTGAGTGACAGTGAGTCATTGTTATATAAAGTTCAATATAATCCCTTACAAGGACGGAGCCATGAATGACTTGTCTGAAACATTCACATTGAAAGACTAATTTGGACAAGGCTTAATACAGGAAAATGCTCACCAGTATTATGAAATTTAGTTATACTATATATGATGATAAAAAAAAATTATGATAATATAACAAAATCGTGAAACCCCATGTTAGAAGGAGGTTTTTTTTAAGAAGATTGTAAGTTTCAATCAGCAGCCAGAAGTAAAATAGTTTATTGAAACAAAGAGGATGTTCAACATTTGGGTCTTTTCAAAGGTTGACCAGATTAGCTAGTTTTCAGTTTAAAAAAAATCCTACATACTGTTTGGGTGGGTGGATGTGTGTGTGTGTGTGTGTGTGTGTGTGTGTGTGTGTGTGTGTGTGTGTGTGTGTGTGGGTAAAAAATCGGTGTTTAATCGTAATCCTGGAGTCAAAGTTCTGCTAACAGATCTCTAGAGCAACGCCTAACGCAGAGGGAGGCAACTTGACTGCAGAGATCAAGTACTACTCAAGTGTGATGTCATGCCGCAGTCGTCTGTATGGGAACACAAAAGGATGAGAGCTGATGTTGACAAAATATGAGAGCAATACCAAAGGGAAAAGTACTCGCGACCTCTTTGTTAGCTTGTTGGTAAAAATAGCCATTCTTGGGATATGATCCGTTGAAAATTGGTTACTATTCACATATATTCCCAAAACAGGCTGCCCTCGTTAATATCCCTAGATAGCAACAGTCTAAAGAAGAAAATATTTGAAACGAAAATATTTGAGGGAAAGACTCTTGTGGGTATGAATAACCTGGACGAGGCTGAGAATGTAAGAGGTCAGTGGGAAACTCTTCTCTGGGGAATGTCTTGGAAACAGCAGACGGAGCGGAAATAGACGCAAGAAATCTGCTTACAGAATTAAATGCCAGAATCGTAAACAAGGAGTAACATGTCGAGAAGTTGAGACTCACCAAGATTCAGTAAGTCATGTTCGTATGCCTAAATTATTGCAGGAGCTGTGTCGGTTAGTCCTCTTTATTTGTAACCGTGTTGTTCAAGATGCTGGACTGGAATCACAGAATCAAAAAAAAGAGTATAAGCTAAGATTGGTTTAAAACTCCTTAGGTACTATGAATATAAAGGGGTATAGACAGGATTTGTTTCCCGGGATCCGGGACAATTTTCAAGGTTTAATAATCCCGGGATAAAATTAAGTACAAAAATAGGGAAAAATTTGACTGCAGGATGGTTGTGGACTTGTCGTTCTGTGTATATTTTTATATACCGTAAATACAGACAATTACTGTTTCCAGAGAATGAAAAACTTATTTTGTGTTGTTTTACTTAAGATTTTATTATAAAAGTCCAAAAATGCTTATTAATCAGTTTAGTTCATATATGAGTGCAGAATATAATTTTCCTTTTAATTAATTCATTTTATTAAATTTGCTGTAATTAATTATTGTTTATATTTTATGCAAAATTGTTCGTGTTATTTATGATCTGTTATCAAAATTCCACACATGCTCGTTAATCATTTTAGTTTACATATGAATGCCGAATATATGTTTCATTTTGATTCATTCATTGGATTAAATTTACTGTCATTTATTATGGCTTTCATTTTATGGAAAATTGCTCGTGTTATATAAGATCTTATTCTATGAGAAACTTCTGAATCATTTAGTTCATGTTATAAATAAAGAATGCATACGTTTAATTTTTCTTCATTTATTTTTACTACATTTTCTGTCATTAAGTGCTCTTTTCATTTCACTGAGTACAAATGAAAACAAATGTATTATTTTTTATCAATGATAATGAACTATAATTTACATTGTCATTCGCACTTGAATTTAAAAGCAGAACAAAAATCAAGTAGTAAGCGTCAGCTCTTGTTCTTATTCCTCTTACTTTGTTGACAAACAAAGTGTATGCTGTAATTAAAAATTAGTTGGAATTAATAAGACAGTCAATCTACAGTAATATTTCTGCATTCTAGTAATGCTAAGCACATCAAAAACCTGAAAGGGAAACAAGGTATAATGTGTAATTTTAGACAATTGAAAATCCAGCGAATTCCCGGGATCCCGGGATTAGGACTAATTTATCCCGGAATTCCTGGACAAAGAAAAGGCTCCAAAACAACAATCCCTAGTATAGAACAGAAAGAGATTGGAAAAGCGACAGTCAGACCCTTACCATGTAGTGCCACTTGTTTTCATTATATATTTTGTATATTTAAAGAAGTGGAATGGTACTGCTTTTAACATCATTAGAAGGCTTTTTACATAAGCCGAAATGAAGTGTGGTAGTGTTACCTGACATGACTCGCAAACGGCCAGTTGGAGAATGAAAAATGCACCGATTAACGAATATTATTTACATTTATTTTTGTGTACCCTAAAAATAGTCTTGCCACACAGTATGTATCATATTTATTGACAAATAGAGAATAAAAGAAATCCGCATTTGCTACACTATCAACTGAAATAATAAATATAGATAAAAAATTGTTAAAATATTTGATGAAAACTTCTTAATTCATCTTTAAATTATACTACACGAATTAAGATTAAAGAAATAGAAGAAGTTGAGAAATAATTGATTTATTCTTACAGGCGTAAATACTATAGAGTTGCACTTCATTGCTTGAAATATCCATCGAACTTACCTAACTTTTACTGCAGTAGAGTCACCCTGTTCTGTATTTATATATTCTGTTACTGATGTTACTGAAGAATGGTGCAATGAAAGGATGACAAATTCTGTCATTCATATCATGAAATCATGTAACCGTTGTAAATCCCTGGCTATAATCCCTTCATAAATCTCTCTGCGACATGATCCTGCCTCGGTCCGCCATGAAAAGTGGTCTAGTGCACAATAGACTAAGTCAGTGACAAGTAAAACTTTTGGCCAGAGAGAGAGAGAGAGAGAGAGAGAGAGAGAGAGAGAGAGAGAGAGAGAGAGAGAGATCTTATATTAACATTATTTATTTTTAGTATTATACGCTTGTCATTCGTTTTCTTTACTTTCACTATCGTCTTTACTAGTAAGGGTAACAGTGTTTGTTAAATTTGCTCAGGCATAGTGTGCATATATATATACGCTTTGCTCATGCTGCACAAAGAGAGAGAGAGAGAGAGAGAGAGAGAGAGAGAGAGAGAGAGAGAGAGAGAGAGAGAGAGAGAGAGAGAGATTGAAATAAAGAAAGAGAGAGGGAGAGGGGGACGTTACCAAGAAAGACTCTAGTTCCACATTTCTTATAATTATCCATTAAGAAAAGTCACAAGGCAACGCCATCTGCTGGTTGCAGGCAATACTATATTAAGTTTTACATATTCAGTATTTACGGTGTCTGACACTTAATTTTAGGGCTATGATTATTCATGAATGGGGTACAATAGAGAAAATGTTGTATAATCTATATATATATATATATATATATATATATATATATATATATATATATATATATATATATATATATATATAAATGGATGTATGTTTGTATGTGTGTGTGCATGTGTATGTTTCAGCATAACTCTGAAATGCATTGAGCAGATTCAACCAAACTTGGTATACACATGACTTACTGTCTAGAAAAGAATACTGTGGGGGTAACACATCACTAGGACCAAAGGGCACCAAAAGGGGTCGGGGTGGGAAGGGCTTCCATGAAATGGGGCTGGTTCTTCTTGTAGACTAGTAACTAAATAAACTCTATGTGTTTATCATACCTCATTTCGGTATACATATGACTTACTATAGAGGAATTTATTTCTGGTGATGGAAATTCATTTCTTGCCATAATGTGGTTCGGATTCCACAATAAGCTGTAGGTCCCATTGCTAGGTAACCAATTTGTTCTTAGCCACATAAAATAAATCTAACCCTTCGGGCCAGCCCTAGGAGACCTGTTAATCAGCTCAGTGGTCTGGTTAAACTAAGGTATACATAACTTACTATCTGGGAAAGAATACTATGGGGGTAAGACATCACTGGCACCAAAGGGGGTAGGGGTGGGAAGCGGGTGACATGTGAAAATAACCGAGAACAACAGAAATTAGTGTCTACTCCATAATTTTCGAAGTCGCTGAGACAAATAGTGACACTCCCAATGCCCTGTAAGTCCAAGTTCAGCCCCAATAGGAAGAGGGTGTAAGAATGGGTGAAAAATAAAATGTAAAAAATGACAGATATTAGTGTCTAATCCATAGTTTTCAAGGTCGCTAGGATGAAT
Organism: Macrobrachium rosenbergii; assembly: GCF_040412425.1. NCBI lineage: Eukaryota > Metazoa > Arthropoda > Malacostraca > Decapoda > Palaemonidae > Macrobrachium > Macrobrachium rosenbergii. The sequence goes on from NC_089765.1 coordinate 33,644,181, forward strand.
AGTGACACTCCCATACCCTTTAAGTCCAAGTTCAGCCCCAATAGGAATGGGAGATGAGAAGGGTGAAACATAAGATGTCAAAAATGCTGGGCAATGTTATTGAAGCAACTATCTTAACAGGACAGGGAAAAGTGAGAGAGAGAGACTGAGAGGGAGAGGAAGTGAGAGAGAGAGTAGGGGGTGTTAGGGAGGAGAAAGAGGGAAAGAGTGAGGGAGAGTTGGAGAGAGGAAGTGAGAAAGAGAGAGAGAGTAGAGTTGGGGGGAGAGAGAGAGAGAGAGAGAGAGAGTAGAGGGGTGTTAGGGAGGAGAAATAGGGAAAGAGTGAGGGATAGTAGGAGAGAGAGAGTTTAAGAGAGAGAGAGAGAGAGTGGGAGGGAGAGGAAGTGAGAGAGAGAGTAGAGGGGATTATTAGGGGAGAAAGAGAGAGAGAGTGTTTATTGGTTGTAATTCGGAGTTTTCCCAGGCAGCGCCGGGTTGGTCAGTTAGTTGTATGTAATTTGAGGGGAGAAATTTTGGTATTGCGCACTTTACAACCGAAAGAAGAGTGGAAAAGACAACGACTGATTTTAAGTTGATTGGCTGCGGGAAGCAGGGCAAAGGATTCGTTAGAGCTAATGGCATCAGAAGAATTTGGGAATCTTGAAAGAATGCAAACATATTAGTCCCTGGATTTTATCGCTAAAAATGAGTGCAGTCAGGAACGATGAAGAGTTGGAACGAAAGATATTTTTCAGGGGATTGCAAATGTGAAAGTATGCTTGTGCTGTAAGATAAGAATGGAAAGATATATGTCAGAAAAGGTCGTGTTATACTTGAGGGCTTTGGGTGCTTGGAGATGATAGGAATGGGAAAAATCTGGAAATGTGTTCTCAGCGAGCCTTGATTCCAGGGAATTCAAGATTCCAGGAGAGGCAAACCCATAATCATAAACTTCTCAGGGGGAAAATGGCAAATAAATGTGTATTATGTTATGTGTTAGAGGAGAGTCGATGAGAGGGTAAAGTGAAATACTGATGCATGTAAAGTTGATGAGTGGCTTGTGGTATGCGTCATCATTAACTAATTAGAGCAAAAGGGAAGATTAATGGTAGTTTTTGTTTCGAAATGTGAATAACGGAGGGTAATGGAAGATTTACGGCAAATGTTCGGACACTACATTGCTGAACTAACATAGTTATAAGCAACTTCATAAACCAAGAAAGGGGTTGAGAAGTCAACGTCAGGAAAGGAACTGAAAATCATTATCAACTTTAACATTGTGACGAGGATAATGTAAGCCGAGACTTTCATGTGATGGGCCTTGTTTTACGAACAAACATCAAAGTAAATGCCGATTAAATGAACATAATTGCAGAGTCAGGAAGAATGCTATGTTAAAAATAATTATTTGAACGTGGGAATGAAATTTAAGCTTAATTTTTCAAAAAATCTTTTATGAAAGGCCGTGTGCATGGAAGAATATTAAACTACGTATTCAGCAATTAAGAGATGAAAATAACTCAAAATGATGGTGTTTAGAGAAATTATGAAAAAGTGGGCACTGTTAAAATAGCGTCACGTTACCTTAGGTTTGTAGCCATTTGGAGAGAAATTGAAAACGGTAAACTGAATAAAAAAAAAAATATGTTTATTTCTAATAACTCCCAGAAGAAAAAAATAGCCTGAAATGATAAAAAGGAACATGTGGCAGAGAGAAAGGTGGTGAAATAGAAGAAGCGTAATGGAACATGAAGCATAAATTGCACCGAAATTTATATGCAGATTGGGCCAGCATGCGAGCGTCAGATTTTTCGCATAGTATTGAATGACCTTAATTATGTTGGAGAATTTTTGTGGCCTCATCGTAAATGTAACTGTCGCATGGTGGCAAGAACGTCACTTGACTTTTCCTGTTTTTATGGCACAAACAATTTTCAAAAAAAAAAAAATAAAATAAATATGACACATATATATTATATATTTATATATATATGTATATACATACATGTATAATTATATATATATATATATATATATATATATATATATATATATATATATATATATATATATATATATATATATATATATATATATATATATATATATATATATTATGCACACATATACAGTATATACACATCATCTTGTGTATGTGTATTTCAGATTACACATTACACGACTACGTACTATACTATATACTTCAGCTGACGTCTCTGAAAGAGAAGGGATGCTTGAAGTGTATAATAGAAACAGACACAAGTATTGTATTTACATACAAATTGAAAATGGGATTTTGGATCTCGAACTCAATTCCATCCTAAATACCTGTTTTCATTAGAGGTTTTAAAAAAAAACAGCCCTGCATTTTCTAGCTTTTTTTTATTTTTTCTACTGAACTCTTTCGGCTGTAAAAATCAGTGGGCGTTATTTCTTTTATGTCCTTACTTCTAGATTGAATATTCGTTTGCCTAGGGAATTACAACTGACCCCTTTGGATGTCGTTTCAGTAGGGGAAGACGCGACTTTTAAATGAAATTAAGAAAGGATATTCACACTTCAAATGAAAACGTTTTAGGTTTCTTTACTCGCCTGAAATCTCTTCGGAAGAGCAAGTCAATTAACGACAAGTAACTAAAGTAAACATTCCATCATGAATTTGGTCATAAGTGTCTTTGGCGTTTTGAAACTTTACGTTAATGGAAATATGAAACATGGATTGTTTTAGAGAACAATTGCATATCTTTCTGTGGGAAATTTTTTGTATAGACAGTTCTTCAGAAGGAAAAAACTAAAATAAAACAATATTGATTTCGGAAAGGAATAGCATCTTTACTAATTTGTCACCAAGTGCATTGCTAATCAATTTATCGTTGAAGTACATACTATTTATCTGGTATGAATCTCTTTACCGTCAACAGAAGTAAAGCATAATTTTTACAAGTGCATAGTATTCAAATTTCTTTTAATTAGCGGCTTATTTGTTTCAGTGTGTGCGTTTTACGCCCATATATATCCCTTTCGGTGCTTAAAAAGTTAACTTGTGCTGTAATTTGAATTTACCAACTCCAGCGTCATTTATTTTGGGGTAAATTTTTCTCTTCTTAAGTATTTTAATTGTGATTTTCGCCTTTGATATTTTCTTCATTGTGTACACTACTTATTAAGGTGTATGTTATTCTCCCTGTCTGGATGGTCCGTTGTTGCCGAAAAAGTATGTGGATTGCGAAGAGATAAAATATTCGCTTTTTGTGAGTTTCCGGAATAAAATCACTCCTAGTTGTCACAATCTGGCCATTGCTGGGATTTTTCAAGAGTCACGGAGATCATATCACACTGTCGGAGTTTTGTAAGGAACGGAAGAACTTTATTTTATGCCCAGTTTGATGCCCCTGTTTCCATAAACATGCTTGATGTTTTATGTGCCTTGCGTAAACCAAATTTTTCATTTCTTCCGTTTTTCATGATAGTAACTCTTGAAGGAGACAGTTAACTCTCAAGGGATTGATCGTTCATACTCTTGTGTGGTTGCAGTTAAATTTTAATTGGGATACTATATCTTTATGTTTAAAATCATATTAGGAATTGATTTATGGGATCGTCAAAAAATGTAAACGTGCTGTCAGTGCGCAGGACGGAATTTGAGCATCGAAGAAACTAAATTAGATGAACGTTTGTCATTTTATTTCCTTTTCCATTAGAGGGTATGAATGAGAAATAATTAAAAGAAGTATACTATAAGTTAATTCAGATCATGATGATTAAAGTCTCTTGGGCTGACAACTTTTTTTACTTCGTATTAATGATAAGCATCTTGGAAGTGTTGAATGGTAGTTCATTTTTACCTATTGTTGAAACTACTACTCTTGCCTTCTACCCGTCATATACAAAAACGAACCAGTTAGGGAATGTCAGATATTTTCTTGCGCTTTTGATGCAGCCTTTAATTCCGAGACATTATAATTTTTTTATATTTTTGAGAACCTAGATCTTTACTTAATTGCATTTCTGAAACTCCCACATTGTAGAGGGCACTTAACAGCATGACATCATACCACCTCAGCAGAGAATTTGTGCTGACCCTTCAAAACTTGTTGTGTTCTTCAGTGACAATATTGGATATCCCTTTTTAACACAGAATGTTGTAAAAGATTATTGCTCATTTTTTAAAGAAAATTTCGATTCACCTATGAAGTCATCTAGGACGTTTCAAGATAACCTAAGGACCTAAGGACAGTTCAGTAAGCATGTTTGTAAGGATTATGCCAAGAAAATAGCTGCTGTCATTTAAAAAGACATTTTTTTACTTCTCATATTTTCTTGGGAAAAACTCATCAGTATTAGCTGTGAACCGAATTTGCATCATTATCATAATCATAATTTTCATTATTATTATTATTAGTATTAGTATTATTATTATTATTATTATTATTATTATTATTATTATTATTATTATTATTATTATTACTACACTGCCTAGAATATCCACACATTCTTATGTTACCAGCCAGGAAATATGTCTAAATCTAAATGTGAAAAAGAACAGTAGTGAAAGAAAGCATAACAAAACATTAATAAAGATTAAAACCAAAATACGGAAAAACAAGAGAAAATTAAATATATATGTCAATACCAGGAACCGAGTAGTGTGCCAGTAAGCATATGTAATAAAGGTCTTACTGAAGACGCCCATGTTGGGTGAGCAGGATGCCTTCCAACGGCGCTCTAATCAGGGATACCCTCGTTGGGGATAAATTCTCACCACTGTTAACACCCAGAAAGGAGATCAGTATTCCAGCGACGGGAGAACTTAAGCTGCTATCCATTGTCTTGATCGTTGAGGCCAGTAGGCCTGCTGCCACCCATATAAAACCCAAAAGGCTTAGCTAACATAGGTTGGAATCCGGACCAGGCGAGATGTGCTCATCGTGTATAATTCCGGATGTACGTTGGTCTCAAGAGATAATATTTTAGTTATGAGTGAGTTGTTTGTGCATTAAGATTTAATAACATAAAATACATGTAAAGTTAGTAACAAGTTATATCTATATATGTATGTATTTATCTTTATATATATGTATGAACATGCACATATGTATGTATGTATGTATGCATGTATGTATGTATGTATGTATGTATTATATATATATATATATATATATATATATATATATATATATATATATATATATATATATATATATATATATATATTTTTTTCAGTCACTTTTACGCGTGCGAAAAATAATTAACTAGCTCCTGGAATGCTCGGAATCTTCTCTCGAAAATGGCTTAAGGGGTGAGGTAGCATTTTAAACAAGTACACTTATTGTCGACAGGGAATACGTATGCTCATAGGTGGCACTGCCCTTTTGGTCGATAAACCTGTATTTACGTCACATAAGTGTGCGCGCGCCTCAGCGGATATTCCATGTAACATTAATAGAAAGGCCAGAGGCTTCATTATTTTGTAATGATTACCATTTCTTACGATATGTCAACAGAAGCTAACCGTTTATGAGATGAAAAAGTTAGAAAAGTAAAACCTATACATACAGGAAGAGCACTCAGTTTTCACCACTGTAAGAGATAGCGAACTCATACGTGCTGATTTGCCCAGATTTATTTCCTGCCAAGTCGTAATATTTCAAATCTGCCATTTTCAATGCGTGTCAGAACTTTTTATTAGGTGTTACATTTGAATTTCACACAGGTTTATAGCAAAATCATACGCGCGTAATACTTTATAAATGCACACACATACATACAATATAATATATAATATATATATATATATATATATATATATATATATATATATATATATATATATATATATATATATATATATATATATATCATATCATGCATTTTCCCCATAGGGAGTATGGGTCGAGATAATTTTAACATTCAAATTATAAAAAAGACTTTTTGGGATAAGATTGCTAGCCTTATCGACTACCCCTTAAGGTACTTATTTCACTGATTAGGGGAACAGATCATATTATACAATCAATAAGAACCATAGGTTTGATTCTGATCTCTTGAAGGGTGTTAGGAATAATAATAATAATAACAACAACATCTAACTGGAATAGAGCTAGTATCACTAAATATGTCTCCTTGGTCATTCAGAGAAAGGAAAAATACCTATGGCAAAAAAATTGACTTGATCGACCACACTTAAGAGCAAAGGAAGAGAGAGAGAGAGAGAGAGAGAGAGAGAGAGAGAGAGAGAGAGAGAGAGAGAGAGAGAGTGAGTTCGGTACAAACATGTGTGAGCTCATACATATAAATATAGGAATACCAAGAATGGACTCATATGTATGATTACAAGAAAAGCTCATGTGTTTGCTCATATTGTATTTGTATTCATGTGACTTGCCATGGCCCCCTTAACAGTTTGGGCTGCCGATCGGTAGGAAAATGGGGAGAGCGATTTCACCTTTCATTACCATTCTGGAGACGTTGGTTCTTTTTTCTTCCAAGGGAAGATAGAGTCGGTCCTTTGCCCGGCTTTTTTGTCAAGCCCTCTTTTTCTTAGTGTGAGTAGATTTGCAAAATGTCCGAATACAAACATACGTTCACTGCCTGAATTTTTAAAATCAGTGTAGGATAGGGAACGTTTGTTTACTATAAATATTCTTTTATGATCCTTAGAATCTATTTCGGAAGATAATACACTTAGGACCGGAAGGTACAATTTAGGAATGTTAATCAGATTCGACATTGTTTTAGCATCATCTGTTCTCGTAAACATTACGTTTTATAAATTACAATTGTAACTGGATTGTAATGTATGCCAGAGAGCAAACGGTCTATATATACGAGTATATATATATATTTATATATATATATATATATATATATATATATATATATATATATATATATATATATCATACATACATACATACATATACATATACATATACATACATACATACATACATATATATATATATATATATATACATGTATATATATATATTATATATATATATATATATATATATATATATATATATATATATATATATATATATATATATATAGCAGGGAAAGGTTTGACAATATCTCTGGAAAGTAAAGGTTAAAGGTTGTAATATAGTAATGCTCTTTAAGGCAAAACTAATTGCGTCAGTTTTCATTTCAACATTTTCATGTGTGATTTTTGTCATACTTGAGAGTTAGTTTTATAATCATCACCTGCATATTCTGAAATTAAATATTTACCTTTCAACTCGGCGATCCGTAAAAATCTACGATCGCTAATGATTGTTTTTCATCATTCGTCTTGTTTATCCTTGTTGCCTTCTTTCTCTGTCACAAACAGACATGCACACACGCTCACTCGTTGGGTAATAATTGCGGCACGATAATACCAGTTGGAAAGTGAATCGATTAGGTATTGACGTCACGCAGCTATAATACTGTATGTTTGACATACCAGATAAAGAATGCAGTGCTTACACCACCCCTATGTGGCATTGCAACTTTCACTGTGATTTGTGTAAATAATTGAGTTTTACGTCTGTCTAACTTCACTTTGCAACTGCTAGTTCTGTGTCGCAATTACGCGTGACCTTCTGTTCCGCTGGAATAACCTTTGCGAATGAGTTTCATAAAATTACTGAGTAGATATGCTAAGATGTGGCTTAAGAGAAAAAAATGGGCACTGCATTGGTCATACTTTAACTGCTGAATATTGGATGAACCGAGGTGCAGGAAACTTCAACAACATTGGAAGCTCATAGCAACATGTTGAAGACTCTCACACATACTGTGCCATTCACCTCTGTCATTCACAGTTTCACTTATCCTGGATAATCAGAATCTTCCCTTACCCTCTATTACACCATTTTTCTAGCACTCTCGAGGTTTTCCTTCACTCCACCTTCCTAAAAATGCTTCATTGTACACTCATCCCACGTCTGTCCTTCTCCATTCCTCTTACACTACCAAACTCTCTCCAAACGCACATTCATCTTTACACCTGTGTTGATTTTCAGGTTTTTTTTTTAATTTATTCACATTCAACATCTATATTTCACCTTCTTAAAAGAGAGTTGGCTTAATATTCCGAGTTCCTTCCCGACCTTTTCCACCTTCGCACATTACTGCTTCTCTTTCTTCTCTTATTCTTTGACTCACCTCTTCCCTTTTCCTCCATTCATCCATTATATTTACTCCCATATAATTATATGAATCAACAGCTATTCATCCATTGTTCGAATTAACATACATTGTTCTGTATTGGTCCCATTGATTCTCAACGAGTTTCCGCAGTTTCTCGTCTCCCTCAGTAGTATATCTTCTAGAAACACCAACTTTTCTGCAATGAATTCATTATTCGTTTATTTAACCACAGTGCTGCCTTTTCTGTCGTTTTTCTGACCTCTCATATTAGTTCTTCTATCAAGGTATTAAACAGCCAGGGATACAGAGCCCACCCTTGTCTGGGACCCACTTTTGTACCAAAATCAGTCCTTCCGTTCACATACTAAAAAATCTCATAATCGCATTCAAAGCCTTTTTTTTTTTTTACACCATTCGTCTGCAGCACCCTATGCATTGCATCTCAGAAATTTTCCATAAGCATGTCTATCTCTAAAAGCTTTTTCCATTTATGTGCAGACTTCTTATGTACACCTTCCTTGGTATACTAATTTATTTTATGGCTGTATAATTCTTTCAGTTGTCTGTATCGCCTCTGTATCGCACGCAAAAGGCAGAGCTTCTAATCCTGGTCGTAGCAGGTGAAATTTATACCTTAGATAAAATTAATGTGATGTTAACGGAAATTTGTGGCTTAATATTTGAGACTCTGAAAAGTTGTGGACTGATTACTTATATATATATATATATATATATATATATATATATATATATATATATATATATATATATATATATATATATATATATATATATATATATATATATCTCGCCTTCCAAGTGAGAGCACCAAGGTTCATAATCTAGAATAGAACAGGTTGAGGACACCAATCATAAAAAAAGGCAATTGTGTCTCCGTTTATCTAGAAGGCATCTCGGCGCCACTGGACCATGGAGGGTTCTAACCAGGAGGAAAAATGCCATTTGGCAGCATAAGAAAAACTAGGTGAGAACAGAACATCAACATCCTCGGAAACAGATGTTTAAATAGACAGTAGTTCTAAAATATGATTTTTTAATTCAAGATTGTTCAATGAAACATTTGTCATATATATATATATATATATATATATATATATATATATATATATATATATATATATATATATATATATAAAGCATATATCATATGCCTTTTCCCCGTGGATGAGACCCACCGCAGTCGGCTGTCCCCTAAGGTACATATTTCAACGCTTAGGTCAACAGATTAAAATATATACATCATTAAGAACAGTAGGTTCGACTCAGCCTCATGGTTAGTGTTAGGAACAAAATAATAATAATAATAATAATAATAATAATATCATCTAACTGGAATAGAATCAGCATCTTTAAACATGTCTCCTTGATCATTCAAAGAATCTTGTTAAAATTTTTTTGATGACGGGAAAAATACTTAAGGCAAAAAAATTACGATGTAGTCGATCACATTGCTAAAACCTCATCTGTGTGAAGAGCAAAGGACGTGAGAGAGAGAGACTCATATGTGTGCTTATAAGAAAAGCTCATGTGTTTGCTCATATTGTGTTCGTATTCATCTGGCTTGCCATGGCCCCCTTAACAGTTTGGGCTGCCGATCGGTAGGAAATGGGGAGAGCGATTTCACCTTTCATTACCATTCCGGAGACGTTGGTTCTTTTTTCTTCCAAGGGAAGATAGAGTCGGTCCTTTGCCCGGCTTTTTTTCAAACCCTCTTTTTCGTAGTGTGAGTAGATTTGCATGATGTGCGAATACACACACGCTTTCACTGCGTAACTTTTCTAAATGCATTTAGAATAGGGACACGTTTCTGTAGTTAGTCTTTTATAGTCTTCAGAATCTTCATTTCGGAAGATAATTTATTTTTTATGAAGTCGGAAGGTACAAATTAGGAATGTTAATCAGATTCGTGATTAGCTGCTTTCGTAAGCATTACAATTGTAGCTTACAACTGTAAATTGATTGTAGTGTATACCAGAAGGCACACATTCTGTGTGCATATATATATATATATGTATACATAGTCTCTCTCTGTCATATATATATATATATATATATATATATATATATATATATATATATATATATATATATATATATATATATATATATATATATATATAGATAGATAGATAGATAGATAGATATATACATGTACATACCGATTATTATACTTTTCTTTTTACAGAAATTGTGGTCTAACTGTTTTAGTGTACATTTTAACATCGTTATGTGTCATTTTTTGTAAAACGTTAGAGCTTTAGTTTTACACTCATCTCCTTAAATTAAATAGATAATAACCTTTACCGTTCAACCCGGCGTTACGTAAAAAACTACGATCGCTAATGATTGTTTTTCCTCATTCGTCTTGTTTAGCCTTATTGCCTTCATTCTCTGTCACAGACAGACATGCACACACGCACACTCGTTGCTAAATAACTGCGACACGATAATACCAGTTGGAAAGCGAATCGATTAGGTATTGACGTCATGCAGCCGTAATATGTTTGACAAACCAGATAGAGAATGCAATGCCTACACCACCCCTATATGCCATTGCAACTTTCACTTTGATTTGTGTAAATAATTGAGTTTTACGTCTGTCGAACTTCACTTAGTTCTGTGTGGCAATTACGTGTGACCTCCTGTTGCGTTGGAATGACCTTTGCGAATGAGTTTCATAAAATTACTGAGTAAATATGCTAAGCTGTGGCTCAAGAGAAAAAAAAACGATCAATGCCATAGTCATACTTTACCTGCCGAAAACTGGATGAGCCCATGTGCAGGAAACTTCCGCAACATTAGTAGCTCTATCATCCACACACAAGCTCATAGCAGCAGGTTGAACACTCTTACACGTACTGCGCCACTCACCTGTCTTGCACATGGTCGCACTTAAAGCTCATAGCAGCAGGTTGAACACTCTTACACGTACTGCGCCATTCACTTGCCTTGCACATGGTCGCACTTATCATGGATATTCTGGCTCTTCCCTTCCAATACCCCTTTTACGCCATTTTTCCAGCACTTGCTAGGTTTTCCTCTCCTCTATATTCCTATTGCTTCCGAATTATACACACTTCAATCGACTATCCTTCTCCATTACTCAAACATTACCAAACTATCTTTCAAAACTCATCCCTCGTCTCACCCGAATTAATATTAAACTTTTTTTTTTATTCATTCATTCACATTCAACATCCATATTTCACTTTCATGAAGAAGAATTGGCTTAATAGCCTTCTTCGTTCATTCCTTAATGGGTTTTCATAGATATTCCTAGTTCCTTCCCATTCTTTTTTATATAAGCAAATTATTACCTCTCTTGTTTCACTTATTGTATGACTCACGTCTCTGTTCGTAGTATTATCCATTATATTTACTCCCAGATAGTTATACGAACCATCAACTTCAGTTCATTCACTGCTGATTTTAACATGCGTTGCCTTATGTCGCTCACATTTATTCTCAGCTAGTTTCTGCAGTTTCTTTTCTCCCTTGGTACCATATCATCTGAAAACACCAATCATCCCATACTGAATGCACTATTCATTTTCATAGTTCGCAATCCTGTGTCTCCTATTCTTTTCATGACCTCTCTTATCAATTAATTTATAAAGATATGAAACAATCAGGGATACATAGAGCACCCTTGTTTAACAGCCACTTTTACACCAAGCTGGTCTTTCTCCCACCACGTACTCATAAAATCTCGTTATCTCCCTCATTAGCTTATTTTTATACCATACGTCTGCAGCACCTTACACGCTGGATCTTTATGAATTTTACCGCAAGCTTTTATACCACAACAAGATTTTTCCAATTACTTGCAAACTTCTCACATAACTGTTTCGTAACCCTTTTCTGTTATCTGTCTTACTTTTGCAACCAAAATCCAACCATACACCATTCTTGTTATACTAAGTTATTTTATACGCCTATATTTCTCTCAGTCGTCTCTTATACCTTTTCCTGTATATAGTAGTATATATCAAGTTCATGTTGCAACAGGATCACACCCGAAAAGCATACATTCGAATTCTGGCCGTAGTAAGTGCACATAAATATCCCTCGTGGGTGTAATTTATTTCCAAGGCAAAGTTAATTCGATTTTGAGGGGTATTTGGGCTAAATATTTAAGGCTATAAAACCTTGCGGGCTCACCAGTAATAGACTTGTATATATATATATATATATATATATATATATATATATATATATATATATATATATATATATATATATATCAAATATTTCATCGAACAATTTTAAATTAGGATAATTATCTTTTTGAACAATTACTTTTATGGAATAGTTGCTTCCGAAGATTAAGTCTTCCGTTCCCACAAAGTTTTTGGTACTGCTCCATGGCCTATCAGCCTAGTTAGAACCCTCCATAGTCGAGTGACTACTAGATACCCAACAGGTAAACAGAAGCATAATGGCTTTTAAATTAATTGTGTCCTCAACCTGTTTTCCTGTAAGATCCGACCCAGGTAATCTAATTTGAAAGGCAAGAATAGTACCATTACACCACGAGGCTTATATATATATATATATATATATATATATATATATATATATATATATATATATATATATATATATATATATATATATATATATATATATATATATAGCCTCGTGGTGTAATCAATCCCATCCTTGCCTTTCAAGTGAGATTACCCAAGTTGAATCTTACAGGATATATATATATATATATATATATATATATATATATATATATATATATATATATATATATATATATATATATATAATATATATATATATATATATATATATATGTCTCTTTCTTGTAATCAGTCCCATTCTTGCCTTTCAATGAGATTACCCGACCCTGACATATACATATATATATATATATATATATATATATATATATATATATATATATATATATATATATATATATATATATATATATATATATATATAAAGTCTCGTGGTGTAATCGGTCCCATTCTTGCCTTTCAAGTGAGATTACCTGGATCGAATCTTACAGGACGACATATATATATATATATATATATATATATATATATATATATATATATATATATATATATATATATATATATATATATATATATATATGTCTCGTGGTGTAATCAGGTCCCATTCTCGCCTTTCAAGTGAGATTACCTGGGGTCGAATCTTACAGGACGACATATATATATATATATATATATATATATATATATATATATATATATATATATATATATATATATATATATATATATATATATATATGTGTGTGTGTGTGTGTGTGTGTGTGTGTGTATATATATATATACAGTATATGTATATATATATATATATATATATATATATATATATATATATATATATATATATATAAAAAGCCTCTTGGTGTAATCAGTCCCATTCTTGCCTTTCAAGTGAGATTACCTGGGGTCGAATCTTACAGGTTGTGGACACAATTCATTTAAAAGCCATTATATTTCTGTCTACCTATTAGGTATCTCGTCATCACTCGACTATGGATGGCTCTAACCAGCCTTAAAGGCCATGGAGCAATATCAAACTCTTTGTGGGAACGGAAGACTCAATCGTCGGCAACAAATGTTCCATGAAAGTAATTGTTCGAAAATATAATTATCCTAATTTAAAATTGTTCGATGAAACATTTGCTAGAATGGACAGTTATTGAAAGAGTTGCCATTTTCTAAAATTGCAAAAAAAAAAAATATATATATATCAGACGTGTTCAACGTTCAATACTTAACAGCTGCGCCTTAACTAAATTGGCTGAAATGAACAAAGTAATGAGGAAAATAGTGTTGTTAGTGAGTGGATACCGATTCGTTTAAAAATGAGCTAATGAAAAATAAAGTGCATCATAAGTGCCAGAGCTCCTGATGATGAGGGTAATTCAGTTCCTTCTTGAAAATAATAATACCGGTGATCCACTTTATATTGAATTGCGTCAGTTTACAAACAAAACAAAAAAAATTTACTCTGAAGAGACTCGTGACTCACATAATTATATATTTTAAGTTGCAGGTTCAGATATTTGAGATATTACAGCTCTTGAGCTGCTTTTATTATGTAATACAAAACAAACTATTTGACGAGCGCTCCGACAAGAAGTTGCTTAGTAGAGGGTGCCCAAGAGTTATAAAAGTGGGGTTTATATCTGTTTTCAACACAGGTCAGAATGAAGGTGGCATGTTGATTTATTACAATATCAGTATCGAAAACCAACCTGCAACATTAGTTGGAAGCACTGTACGCACAATAGGGAGAGCAGCAGTGTAAGGAAAAGGCAGTTATATAAATTATAAAAGAGAAATAAGAAAGAAGCAAAGACAAGATCAATAATAAAGAATGATAAATAAGACAAATAACAAATAAACAAATAAGTAAATACGGTAGACTCGTGTCAGAAACCTCAACAAAAAATTGTTTACACAAACTTTGAATCCAGTCTACTGCACTCATCCAACTACCTTACTTTATTTCACACACATATCACATCCTGTCGTCATTCTAAATATGTATGTCCAAATCTACTGTTTCCATTCTTCCAACGTCCATTATTAACCCTACTCTTACTCACATTTACCCAAAACTTTCAACTTTTGCAACCCTCTCACTTACATCTGCAGTTTCTCTGCTATATGCAGTCAGGTCTGTATCAGCCATGGCGCGCTATTCTCAAGTTAAGTATATCTTAGTTTAACCAGACCACTGAGCTGGTTAACAGCTCTCCTAGGGCTGGCCCGAAGGATTAGATTTATTTTTACGTGGCCAAGAACCAACTGGTTACCTAGCAATGGGACCTACAGCTTATTGTGGAGTCCGAACCACATTATGACGAGAAATGAATTTCTATCACCAGAAATAAATTCCTCTAATTCTTCAATGGCTGCCCGGAGAGTCGAACGCTGGGCCAACAGCATGCCAGCCGAAAGCTCTACCCACCCCTCCAATGAAGAACTAATGCTTGAGTTACCCTAAAACTTTGTGTAGTCTAATCACTCTCCTTTCTAAAAAACTGTAACGCATGCCTCACTTGCACAAGAAAAATTTTGTCGCATGCATCAACCTTTGTAATTTTCAGCAATTACTTATATAACCCTCCCAATGCATGCCTCCATTCTGTTTCACCTTCCTGGCCACTTTTTTTTTTTTTTTTTTTTTGTCTGTCCTCGTGTATTCCTAAACGCAGTCCTCCCTTCTGTGTTGCAACTGCCCAGGAAATATTCTTTCCATTAAACTTACTTCCTCATCCCATCATGCGCTGTTTTATTCATGCTTACCACCCTCTTAAAACCACGAAACACTCCATGGAGACTCTAAGACTGCATCCTGGCATTTAATGCGCTCTCCTTACTGTATATCCACTCGACTCCTGCTTCTTTAACCCACGCTCAGCTTTCATCTACGTTCTCATTATAAAATCTTCTTATTTCCTCCTCATTAACTCACTGGTTTTGTTTACTCTTGTAGCTACATATTAACCATGCCTCTCCAGCCTCAGCCTCATTCCTTCTTAAGTTTTGCTTTATCCAAGTAGTGATCAGATATACCAACATCCGTTTAGCTTCTCACCGTCACATCCATCAACTTGCTGCTTCATCAATTCCAGTGTCCCTTTTCCAAGTATGTATATATAAACGTTATCATATGGAAACCATGTATTTACATCAATAAATCCCTTTTCCAAATACCTTTCCACACGATTCTGTATTTACTCTAGGAACTACAGTGCATATCTGTGCAAAACCCCATCTCGTAATGTTTCATTTACCTTTGCATTTAAACGACTAGCATAACCACTCATTCATTTCCTTCAAAAACTGCTTGGGACAGATTTAGACTTTCCCAAAATCACCCTCTGTCACTTTCATTCGTGTCCGGTCCCTGACTCATGCATATCGACCGTTAATCTTGCCTGTGTGATCCTGCAGCTAACACATTTGTACTTTTTCACTCGTCCCCAGTCCCTAAAACCGCAGTCGCTACATTCTTTACATTTCTACCATTTTGCACGGCGAGTAAGAGCATTTTGAAAACCAGAGAGCTAATACTTTCTTGTTTTGAGCCAGACTATGGGATTAGGCAGCTAGCCACACGCCGTCCCCAAATGTGTTCAAGGGGCTTAAATGCTGATGGTGTCTGTCATTTTCTAGTGGCCATTTATCAAGGAGCTGAATACCATCGTCGTTCACTTGCGTAACTCATACGACCATACTGCCAGCAGTATACGAATGTGAATGTTTGTAGGAGGGTGAGGTTGACTTCATTTTAATGGTATTTCTCTTTTCGCCTTTATTCCTCAAGCAACTTGCATCTATATTTAGTGTCTATGTCTTGACACTGCCTAACATTCAACATTTAATGTAATCCTCTGAGACGTTATAAAGGGGTCGTAGTCTTGTCTCTTTAAACCATCAGCTCTTAGTTTTCTAGAATATATAAGAGGCTTCATCCATTTTTGTTCCGTGACTTGTTTCACAGGAAATTGCTGTTACTTTTCTTTCTTAATCAGTGGCAAAGTCACTGGTTTTCATGAATATAATTTCTATCTTTG
Organism: Macrobrachium rosenbergii; assembly: GCF_040412425.1. Classification (NCBI taxonomy): domain Eukaryota; kingdom Metazoa; phylum Arthropoda; class Malacostraca; order Decapoda; family Palaemonidae; genus Macrobrachium; species Macrobrachium rosenbergii. Next base: position 33,660,901 of record NC_089765.1, read on the forward strand.
GCATTTTTTCTTGAGAGAAACTCATGAAAAAGAGAGAACTGCGTTTTGCACGTAATATACAATATATTGATAGTGAAAGTTATGTTATTTTAATAATATTGTTCTATGAAGGAAACACTTTAACACTAAAAATTCATATGAATAAAGTTAATTACTGCAAAGGACAGGTTCATCTGTCTCATTATTATTACTGGCCTCATCAACTCCACTGAGTGCAGTTCACAAACAAAAGTGTAGTTTTGCAACATTAAAGTTGGTCAGCTAAGTGCGATAACCATGAATGTCAAGTCTGTCTGTGTGTGTGTGTGTGTGTGTGTGTGTGTGTGTGTGTGTGTGTGTGTGTTTTGCTGAGTCTCTAATCAGAGGGCGCAGTCTTTAAGTCTAATAGTATTTTTTATTCCAGCTTCTTTAATAATAACATTTTCGTATGCTAAGATTCTTATTTTGGTTGCTGCTATCTCTATTTTATTGTCCTGTTATTCATCGGCCAATGAAAAGACTAATTAACAAAATGTAAAATATGAATAGTTTCACAATATTTTGATTTTTGTTAATATAACGAGACGACCTCTATTATGAGGAGTTTTAGTTCTATAGGCTACCTGTCGAATTACTTTGGATGAATAAGTCCCTTCAATCACCAGATCAAATTCAGGTTTCGACTGCGATTTTCAGTGAAATACTGAATCACCTAGAAGTCTTTTGTTTTGGCGAAACATAGGTAGGTATGAGTGATTTACAATTCCTTAATGAGCATGGAAATATATGTGCTAAGATGTTGTCGTTTCTTGGTAAATGTGAGGAGCCGCGGTGTTCACAATAAATTCTGTGTGAATATGATGTGCCGCACTTCCGTAGAAGTCACAGGAGTGACAAATCAGGCCTTTGATCTTCCATGCCATTGTTTTATTTCTTTGTGTTGGACTGTGGCTCTTCTGAAGGAAATGAAAGAGGTCTATTCTTCTGTACCATCATATAATGAAAAGTACTTCAGAAAGTTAAAAATATTTTTGTTAAAGTATAAATCTTACACTTGAATGAAAAATCGTGGGAAACGCTGCCCAAACTGGTGTTTCATCCCCTTTAGGTGTGCCCTCAACATCTTTTTCAGTGGGCTCCTGTTTCTGCGTTCGAATATCCGTGAGAGACCCTTTGTTGAAGGACGGACTTTAAAGGATTTAACATCATAATGGATACGGGCCTCACGTTCTATTTATGATATTGCAGGGGAATATTCTTTGACTCAATGGTATTCTGCGGTTTGGCAAGGGATGATGGCGGTTATATATAATATGTGTGGAACTAATGGATGGATGACGCTGATATCCAAATAGAGAAAAACAGGGCCAATGGCTTAGAAATACAATCGCAGGTTACATTATGGCACAGACGATGCGAAATGTTTTTGAAGCAACGAGAAGTTATCTGCGATTCTGAGAGAGAGAGAGAGAGAGAGAGAGAGAGAGAGAGAGAGAGAGAGAGAGAAAAGAGAGAGAGAGAGAGAGAGAGTATATTACATTAACAAAAGTTAGTTTATTTGTAACACAAGAACACGAGATAGTGGAGATTTTTATGGTGTTACGGTCGTCATATAAAGGCTGGCGTTAACAACAGCACTTTGATTTTTCGTAACGTTTTTTTATTGCTCTCTGAATATATATATATATATATATATATATATATATATATATATATATATATATATATGTGTGTGTGTGTGTGTGTGTGTGTGTGTGTGTGTGTGTATATATATATATATATTCAAGAGAGCAATGTGTGTGTGTGTGTGCATGTATAGTTTTTGTTTCCAACATCATATACGTAAGCGCTCTTACATAAGTACAGTATATGATGTTAGAAACAAAAGCTGAATGTTTTGAAGCTCTCCCACCGTTCCCATGTCTAGTCACACATTTCTGAGCGAATATGAATTTAGTATATTTATCGTAAGTTTCCTGTCGAGATGCCTTCATTTCCTCTTGACATCTAACTCTAGTTTTTTTAAAGATCTTTTAATGTAATCTAGAATTAAAATCCTATCCAACATATAATATAATCTTTGGAAGGTGCGTACTTCCCCTGGTGTATACAATTATCCTAAAAATGAGTAGAAGAGGAAATAAACCTCAGGGCCCCCACCCTTTGGGGAGTGAGCTCAACAGATTTTCCAAGTGATATTCAGTCGATTCTCTGTAAGGTCACCCTCACCCTGAGGACGAACCTATCAGATTTTAACATTATAAGGGAAGCGAAGAACTGCTCTGTAAAACTGAAGAAAAACACTCGTTCGCGTGATAGTACTGTACGGTCTGGTTAGGAGCGGGAAAAGATCGATTTTGTCGGAGCAGATACTTGGATGGGTAATATGAATATTCAAAAGTTAAAGGTGATTGATTTAAGATTACATTTGAAGGTTATTTGATGAAGACGGCCGTGAAATATATTTTATACATTTGGAAAGAATTTCTTAATCAGAGCTAGAAAGTACCAATTGATAAATATTTAGATACTGTTGTATTGTACAACAATAATATAATTTCAGTGACAGGTATAATAATGAATATTCTGGCTGTTCGTTTACTTTAGATAAAATTATATCTTGATAAAATTATATCCAGATTTTGATAATATCCATGAAAAATGGAGAGCCACAGTTTTATTAAGCGTGTGTACATTATATCAAGTTGAATTATTTATTTTCGTATACATTAACACTAATCTCTCTCTCTCTCTCTCTCTCTCTCTCTCTCTCTCTCTCTCTCTCTCTCTCTCTCTCTCTTCTACACTAGATGTACTAATGGTATCCACCCGTGCATGTGTGCTTGATGATAATACATATATTGTAGTAGTTTAAAGCCAAAATATAATCAGAGCTTTACAGGCAAACATGAACTTCAGTAAAGGTCAACCATTCATTATAAAATATCTCGTGATCTGTTTTGATTTCATCTCAACATCCTACGTATTCAACGAGTGTTTCTTGACAGTCGGAAAATCATATTAAATGTACAGGGAAAGTCTCTATGTTTTTATTTTTCAGTTTATGTTTGCACGTTTTCAATTTCCAAGCCAATGGGGGAACTGCCCGGTGCCTCTTTTTATCCCTGTTGTAGATAAATTAGAAAAAGGAAAAACATGAAAAATGAAAATGGAATGGGACTAGCAACGAAAAAAGCGATAAATAAATTGCCTCTTGGAGGGAGAGAGGTTGTCAGGTTAGTAAAAAGAGAAGCAGAAAGAGAAATATAACGTTGATGAGTAGGTTTTAGTAAAAACATAAATCCTGCAGCTTTCAATTCACATTTTATTTTATACAAAATCATAAAATGTGCCTTCACGTGTCTCGGTCGTGAATGGGAAAGGTTGAAAAAATGCAAAAGCCTTTGTCTTATCTCCTTTAGGTGAGCGCTCAACAGATTTCCCATCAGACGCGCCTTTTCGTCCAACTGAGAATCGTTCTGTTTTCTGTGAGATTCCCCTTGGTGGCAGGACAGAATGATCAAGATTTGACGGAACAATGGGTGCGAATTTCCCGTTATGAGTATGATATTGCAAGAGAGTATTCTTTGAGGCATTGGGATGGAGGAACTTATATATAACATAGATTGATAAAACGCACACTCCGCTAGGTTTGTTCTTGAGTGTTCGTGTATGTGTGAGTTTGTGTGTCTGGGCTTTGACGAAGGTATTTCAGGAATGGGAGAAGGGAATTAGATCCCCCTCTTTTAGATTGATGTATCTTGCTATCAATCATTTCAGCTTTTTGTGGCAACCTTTCCAGAGTATATGGCGAGTTCCATTTATAATAACGTTTTTCATTCAGTCTTCACTGTAGCTTATGTGCGCTCTAAACCAAGTGTTCCTCTCATTTGGGATTACATTTGAAGATTGAGTGAAAAAAGGCAGTTTGATAGGTGTTCTTGACAAAGGAGATAATCGGATATTTAAAAGCAAATATAGTCCATGAAATTAAGTTACGTTATAAAAAAAAATAAAATATCTTGAGCTGGTGAATATATATTGAGGATATTTCTTTTCCAAAGAGAAATGTCATCGTCTGGAAAAATGGTCACGATGAATGAAAAACAATTCTTGGAATAAAAGTGGTGAGGCTAGATTTGCTTAAATTGCTCCTGTAACATTACTTATTGTCTTAGACCCTGTAGCACTATCTCTCTCTCTCTCTCTCTCTCTCTCTCTCTCTCTCTCTCTCTCTCTCTCTCTCTCTATTTTTAATTGACTCTCTGCCCGTTACAATATTCTACATTCTTGTTATTGTCAACACCTCAGTTGTTACAGGTAACTACCCTGACCTTTGGAAACATCTTTACGTAGTTCCCGTTTACAAAAGTGGAGACACTGAAAACGTTGGAAATTATAGACCAATATCTCTGTTGCCTGTCATCTCAAAAATACTCGAGAAAATAATTGCCATTCAACTGATGTCTTACCTGGACTCAAATAATTTACTAGTTAACGAGCAACATGGTTTTAGACCCAATCTTTCAACAGAAACTGCGTTACTTACAGTTACCAATAAAATATATGAAAATATAGAAAATAAGAAATTATCTCTCCTGTTATTATTGGATCTATCCAAAGCGTTTGACAGCGTTAATCATCAGATTCTAATAAATAAATTAGCTAAAGTCAATGTCGACTCTTTTTGGTTCGAAAATTATGTGAGCAATCGCTTCCAATCTGTTCGTGTTGGATCAATCCTATCCTCTCCTGAGGAGATATCTTTTGGTGTACCCCAGGGGTCGATTTTGGGCCCATTGCTGTTTTTGATCTATATCAATGATCTACCACAACATATACGGGATGGACTTCTTGTTATTTATGCTGACGATACACAGATTTTGCTGACTGGGGACTTGAAAAAGCTCGATGATTTGATAAAGAGAGCCGAAAATATATTGACTATTGCAAAATATTATTTTAATAGTAACGGCCTATTACTTAACGAAGGCAAGACCCAGGTCATTTTCTTTGGATCAAGACAGTATATCTCTCGCATCCCGGAGAACACGAACATAAAATTCGGTAATGTGACACCTGTTCCGTCACACACAGTTAAAAACCTGGGAGTTTTCATGGATTGTACCATGACTTTTAATGCGCATATTGACGAACTACGCAAAAAGGTAACTGGCATCCTGTTATATCTTAACAGAGTGAGTGATAGATTTGAGCCAGACTGTCGAGTCATGGTGGTACAGTCGTTGGTACTGAGTGTCCTGAACTACTGTTTGCGGGTCTGGGGTTCGACCAATAAAACCCAGTTGGAAAGGGTCAAGAAAATACAAAATTTTGCGGCAAAGGTCGCCGTTGGAGGTGCCCGAAAACATGACCATGTTATTCCAATATTTGAAAAACTGAATTGGCTGCGAATGGAGCAGAAGTACTTTTACGATATATGCCTCTTGATTTACAAAATCAGAAATAAACTTCTGCCAGAATGGCTCTTTTCCTTGCCAACGGTAGGCCAGAATCGTACTGAGAACATTAACACGAGGCACCAGGATCACTTATCTGTTCCGAGAACTTTCACCGATACGGGAGCGAGGCGTCTAGGTGTGTGTGGTCCCGTGTTCTGGAACCGTCTGCCTGCTGATATCAAGCAGCGCGAAACCATATCTTCTTTTAAATCTCATTTGATTGCACACTTACTCCAAAAATGAGAAACTCTTCATTTTTAACCTTAGGTTCTCATCACTGTCATAAGTTTTAGGAGCTTTAGAAGTATTCTCTTCTATACCGAATATAAGTTGTGAGATTTTATCTTTGGTTGTAAACTCTGTTTACTTTATCTTTTATGAGAATTAGCTAATTTATTATTTTACTGATTTGAAAGTTTTCACTTGATTGTTTTTAAGGATCGTATTCATTTGATGCCTATATTATTGTATGTTGTTTATCTTACTGCATTTCTGTTGCATAGAGTCGAAAATTTTTATTGCATTTCCGTTTTTATTGATATCAGTGATATTATATTGCAATATGTCA
>NC_089765.1:33669409-33689409 GCF_040412425.1 Macrobrachium rosenbergii
TTCATTTATTATGCATTTTAATCTTTGCTTTGTTTTATTCATTTCTTGTTGGGTTATTTGAATAATAAACCTATTTTTGTAGAAACTATTGCGTTTCTTTAAATGGTCCATTTAATTGATTTGGTGAGAATGAGTGCGATTCGGTGGGTGAACTTCGGAAAGCGATGAGAGAGAGAGAGAGAGAGAGAGGCGAGAAAAATGGATGTAAATGTTATCGTGAGCGAACCTTCATACGCCTCTTTTTCATGAAGAAAGATCGTAGAGCACGTTACGTACACTTTCAAAAAAGTGTTAATTCTGTGTCCTTGTTACATATATATATATATATATATATATATATATATATATATATATATATATATATATATATATATATATATATATATATATATATATAATCGGACTTATTCTTCGTTACCAAACACGGTGAAAAAGTTTATCAGAGAGGACAGTTTCCCGAGTTCCGCATGGAAACATGTAACTCTGTCCTCTTCTCTGTCATATGCAATATGATTCTCTCTCCCCACACTGAATTACTGTCGAATTGCGGAGGACTTCATACGCAGAAATGCTGGGAGTCATTACATTAATGGTTCAATTGATAGCTTGATATTTTTTGGGTAGTGTGGACTGAATGTAATTTCCTTTTAATGTTACCAAGCGGGCAGTACGTTCACTTTCTGTCGATTCTTTTTGTCAGCCTTTTTTCTTGTATCTTGAAACCATTTTCAGTTATAATTCTAAATGAATAAATGAGTTTTGTTGGGAATAAACTTCTAAAGAGAGTTTTTCCCAATAAAACTCCCTTTAGGAGGTTACATTCACAGCGTGCTTTGCGTGGCACACAGTAGGCAAGTAGCAGAGGTTCTTTGCAGTTTCCCTTGGGCCGCAGCTGCTTTGCTTTATGAGTGTTACTTTTCGTCTGTTCCCTTCAGGCTCGTTCTGTTGAGCTGTCTAACTTCTTTCATGTTACCATACTGCAATTTTCACCTCTTCATCTACTTCTCAGCTTAATCCCTTTTCGGGATCGTCGCTCCATTTTTTTATCCTGTCAGTTTGTATAAATCCTCCGACGATTCCTATGAGTCTAGAAATATGATTCGTTGTCTCGTTAAAGTAATATACTTAAATAATGATTTATATAAATACTAAAGTAATATATTGCACATGCTATGAATAAAACCACGACATTTTAATAGTAACTTTGTTTGAATTTCCATGAGATATTTGACGCTTCAAACGACCTCTATAACACTCCTGTATTTCAGGTGCTTACATTTAGTTCTGTCATTGATACAATCGTTTTGAAGGCAATAGTTTGCTTGATTATAGTTTTTTTTTCTCCGTATGCTTCTCAATCCTGTCGCTGACTGTTTCTCACGAGCACTGCTATTATTCGAAGTGACGGAACCTTCTCGCAAATTCTGTCATTTGCGTCATACACAGACTGATGAAATCAGGGGACAGTATGCAGTGATGCCATGGAACCCTTTTCTGACAATGCATTCTGTTTCTTTTTTTTCCGGCGTTCTTGTACATAACCCCATTGTCATGTCATTTTTCAGAACAGTAGATTTCTTCTGGGTTGACAGTAATTGTTGATAGAAACGTTTAATCTCTTGGGAACGGTCCATTTTTATCCAGCTCCCTCCTGCTTTTTTCATGAAATTCTATTTTTTTTTTTTCTTTTTCTCTTTTGTATATTTCCCTGTACGCTGTCCCCTCGTTTTCCCCACGGAGTTTATAGCCGAGCTTTATATTTCTGTTCTTTGTTGTTTTGCAAGTTTAGATTCTCTCTTTTATGCACAGGAACCCCGAGCATAAAAAAAATGTATGGGTCAACATATATGTATATATTTAGACGTGACCCCAAAAGAGAGAAGATAATAGTCGAGTAACTTCAGTACCTCTAATCTTGTTTTGCAGGTCATAGTGCAACAACCCTCTGTATATTTGGATTTTTCCTAGATATTGAACATCGATGCCAGGGTGTGCAAAGAAACTGTCTGACAATTATCCCTCAGTTTTAAGAGAGTGATTTGAAGTTGGTGATGTACTATATGCTGCAATACGTTTATGTGCGAACATTGTTATGCCTCGACTTCTCTAGGTTTTCTGTATTTATGGAGTTCCTTATTTAATTTTTAATCTGTGTTCTTATTTTTCCGTTTTCTGATATATAGTTTTAGGCTACTTATCATCTGCTAGTAATTCATTTTGTCCCTGTATGATACAGTTCATGTACTTCGTACTTCGCTCACAAACTGTCTATATGGGACTAACCCTGTTCAGATTTATTAAATTTGTTATACAAAAACTAATTTGCGCCCACTCACCACCTACCGTTCTCTCGAATTTTCGTCGTTGGTTCCTTTTCTCCTCAAGTTTCATTGCCTTTCATTTACATGAACTTTAATCAATGTGCCATTTTGACTTTATTTTAGTTCTTATCCAGGTGTTCTAATTGGCGACTATAGACTATTATTTATAGGCATATGGCGCGACCCATTTATGTTATTTTCATAGTTTCATCTAGTCTTAATGATTCATCTCCTTTAGCTCTTTTATGTACGTAAACTGTTGGCCTGCTTACTCGATTAATAATGATAAATCGTAGTAATTTTGTTCCAGTGAACAGTTTTTGTTCATTTTATTCAGTTGTACTGTTCTCAAAGTTCTTTGAGTGAGGGTGCTACAATGTCGTCTTTCCAGTGCTGCATTTTCCCATTGTCACACATCGCATCCAACGACGTCTGTTGAGTTGGTAACCTGATGGCAGTAAAACCATCTTTTACCTTCCAGGCCAGGAAGACAAAGAATTTCGTCCCAAAAATAGCACTGGGCCCCGACCAGCCGAACTCCAAAACAGACGCACTTGACGACGTGAAGACTGAGGGTTGCACAAAGTCTTGTATATCAGGAAGACGGAGACTTGTCTGTAAAGTCGCCCCAGCAGCCGTCTTCAAGAAGTCACCATCGAAATGCAGATCAGGACCAACGCGAACTACGCCTCTCGATGGGACTTACAGACTACGAAACCAACCCTGTAACAACCTCGTATGCGTCTAAGAGGAAAATCCCTCGATTAATTTCCAGTATGAAGAATTATTCACTTGTCGTACCTAACGACATTTAGGGGTCCCCGTAGCAAACCTTGCTACTCGACAAATGAATGGCTTCCTGTCTGCCTAACTTTGTTGCAAACGATTTTGGTCTCTGCCCGAGTTAATCCCCAAGTCTGAATTTTTATTCGTCAAAATTTTTCCTCCTAGCACTCTGATTTGTATATATATAAACTTTCCATTTAATTCTGCTCATTCATCCGCTCATAATGAATCTGCACGGTTTTGAAACGTTCGAGAAAATGCACAAATATTCTCTAGTGATCGACCTATAGTTTTCCCAACTTACTGTTGAATAGGAAACATGAAGAAATAAGCAAGAGAATAATTTGCTGTCAAATTTCAATATATTAATTTCAATATATATATATATATATATATATATATATATATATATATATATATATATATATATATATATATATATATATATATATATATATATATATATATATATATATATATATATATATATATATATATATATTAGATGTCTGTGATATTTTAATTCTGCTTGTCACCCACTTCACAAGGCTCGGAAATCTAACGGCGATATTTATGTCCTTTTTTATGAACTGTATTACAAAGTTAGATTAATGTGGAAACATATACTCTTTGGAAACTGTGGTTACTTAGATAAATGATACATCGTTTACTGGTTTTATCATGCAGTAACTATTAAAGCATTTCCTAATTTGTGACGATCTTGCCCTGTCCATTTAAAAAACTTCAAATGGCACTCATCAGTTGGATCCCCAAAAACTCTTTACTCATTAAAAAAAAATCTGTACACATAGCTTTTAATCTATATGCAAATGGAGTTGGGCCGTCAAGAAATCAAGTGAGTCTTCTCTAGAAATCCCCAATTACTGGTGCTGTCCAATAAATCTATGATTTTATTTACATCGAAAACATGGTTACTTACGGTATTTTATTAGTGTCTGGCAAATTGTTCTACTAATTAAGATAATCAAGAACTACAGTATATTATCCTAGGGGGCCAGATAATGAGATGGTAAAGCATATGACATCTGGGTGCAGTGACGAACGCAAAACCTACTTGAGTTCGATTGTTGTTTAATAGGGTCTGATCATTAAATCGCGTAAAAAAATTGTATTATGTAAAAAATAACCACCGGTCTCTTCATTATCTTGAGATTTGTTAGTCTCACCAATCTTCTTGTGGAGATTGTAATTTTTAGATTTGTTTTTCCTTACTAACATCATTCAAGTGTCCGTATTTTTATATCTTTTATTTTGTGCTATCTTGATATAAATGTTGCTATGAGAACAGAACTATGTTCTCAGGTTAATTTCGTTGATTTCAGAACTAAATGCACTTGTTTAGGCTTTTTTGGAATATATATAAGCCCTATCGTCGATTTTTCATATAGTTATCACACAATCAAAGGTCCTTTATCCCAAATTTTATATGCAACTTCGAAACTCGTTAATATAAAAACTATTTTAAGTGATAGTAACGTGCTTAAACGATATGGCGTAAGTTGTATTCCAGGAGAAATAGGCCAAAAAGGTTACGAAGTTGTCAGAATAAAAAACCACAATTATTCTATAAAAAAACCTTGCAAATGAAACATTTTACTTGTTTAAAAAAAAAAGGAAGGGTGCTGTGAAGCCCAAGTCATGGAAATGGACGCAGATGCTTTTTTTTACTGAGCAGGTTGACATAGATTTAATTTCATATTGTAATTGTTTTATCTTAATTGTTTTCCCCTCCTTCTGGTATATAGTTTATTCTTTACTTCTGTATTTCTTTTTTTCCATATTGAGCCAATTTCCCCGTGAGAGCGTAGGTCTTATTACGTTCTGCTTTTACAGCTGTTGCTGCTGCTTGGCTTGTTATAGTAATAATAACAAGGAAGAGACACTTAGTACGTGCAAATAACATGAAATTGTTTTGATGCTATAAACCAGAACACTATACCTTACTGCGCCTTAAAGTGAGGATATGCAAACAATATTATTGTGGTCGATGCAAGGTGCTACTCACAAAAAGTGACTTCAGAAAAATTTTTCATTTTATGCAATTATACTGATATCAAGAAATCAACTGAGCTTAAAACTAGTAAAAGATAACTTTGATATCAGGCAATCAACTGAGCTTAAAACTAGTAAAAGATAACTCTGATATCAGGAAATCAACTGAGCTTAAAACTAGTAAAAGATAATTTTGATATTAGGAAATCAACTGAGCTTAAAACTAGTAAAAGATAACTTTGATATCAAGAAATCAACTGAGCTTAAAACTAGTAAAAGATAACTTTGATATCAGGCAATCAACTGAGCTTAAAACTAGTAAAAGATAACTCTGATATCAGGAAATCAACTGAGCTTAAAACTAGGAAAAGATAACTTTGATATCAAGAAATCAACTGAGCTTAAAACTAGGTAAAGATAACTTTGATATTAGGAAATCAACTGAGCTTAAAACTAGGAAAAGATAACTTTGATATTAGGAAATCAACTGATCTTAAAACTAGTAAAAGATAACTTTGATATTAGGAAATCAACTGAGCTTAAAACTAGTAAAAGATAAATTTGATATCAGGAAATCAACTGAGCTTAAAACTAGTAAAAGATAACTTTGATATTAGGAAATCAACTGATCTTAAAACTAGTAAAAGATAACTTTGATATCAGGAAATCAACTGAGCTTAAAACTAGTAAAAGATAAATTTGATATCAGGAAATCAACTGAGCTTACTAGTAAAAACGTTGATATCAGGAAATCAAGTGAGCTTAAAACTAGTAAAGATAACTTTGATAACAGGAAATCACCTGAGCTTAAAACTAGTAAAAGATAACTTTGATATCAGGAAATCAACTGAGCTTAAAACTAGTAAAGATAACTTTGATATCAGGAAATCAACTGAGCTTAAAACTAGTAAAAGATAACTTTGATATCAGGAAATCAACTGAGCTTAAAACTAGTAAAAGATAACTTTGATATTAGGAAATCAACTGAGCTTAAAACTAGTAAAAGATAACTTTGATATCAGGAAATCAACTGAGCTTAAAACTAGTAAAAGATAACTTTGATATCAGGAAATCAACTGAGCTTAAAACTAGGTAAAGATAACTTTGATATCAGGAAATCAAGTGAGCTTAAAATTAGTAAAAGATAACTTTGATATCAGGAAATCAAGTGAGCTTAAAACTGGGAAAAGATAACTTTGATATCAGGAAATCAAGTGAGCTTAAAACTAGGAAAAGATAACTTTGATATCAGGAAATCAAGTGAGCTTAAAACTAGTAAAAGATAACTTTGATATCAGGAAATCAACCGAGCTTAAAACTAGTAAAAGATAACTTTGATATCAGGAAATCAACTGAACTTAAAACTAGTAAAAGATAACTTTGATATCAGGAAATCAACTGAGCTTAAAACTAGTAAAAGATAACTTTGATAACAGGAAATCACCTGAGCTTAAAACTAGTAAAAGATAACTTTGATATCAAGAAATCAACTGAGCTTAAAACTAGTAAAAGATAACTTTGATATCAGGAAATCAACTGAGCTTAAAACTAGGAAAAGATAACTTTGATATCAGGAAATCAAATGAGCTTAAAACTAAGACAAGATAACTTTGATTTCAGGAAATCAACTGAGCTTAAAACTAGTAAAAGATGGCTTTGCATGACTGCGGAAATACTGTTCACGCTTAAGAAGTATATATAGAGGATGACAAATAACGGTTGTCAGCAGCCTTTAATAACATCCTGGCTAATTACCTTGTTTGTATCTCCCTGCGTATTAAGATAAAAGATTTATCGAAGTTGAACCCTCTCTGGGCTTTTATTAATTACTGTGCGATCAGTTTTTCCTTACTTTTGTCAGGCTTCCTTCCCGTGTTCTTAAATGACGACAGGAGAACTTCCACCCCTTGGGCAAATTGTTGTGTTATTAGATTAAGTTGGCCTCATGCCAGCACGAGCGCTTTCTCTTGGAGAATGCGTGGAGGGACAGAATGAAAGAAAAAAATAGACTTTATCACAGTTTTTCAACGAAGACAGTAAATATCTGCAACTCTTTTTCTGATTAGCTGATGGATATAGTCAGTGATCTCTCTCTCTCTCTCTCTCTCTCTCTCTCTTCTCTCTCTCTGGATTCTAGGGATTAATTGTTGATAGCTGTAGTATAGCTTTTTCTTTCCTAATCGTTGACATTTTCTTTACTGATTGGCATCCTCCTCTCTCTCTCTCTCTCTCTCTCTCTCTCTCTCTCTCTCTCTTGCTTTTTGTTCAATTTACATTTCTCGTTGTCAAAGGTGTGTTTTAGTTGGACTGTATTTGCATATTAATGTGTGGCCTTTGTATGTTAATTGAAGCAGCTTCTGGTATAAGAAATCATTTAAGCCCTGACTCGACGTGGAAGATGTCAGTCCCTCCGAATAGGAGTGGAATGTCAGGCCATTGATCGTGAGGCTGAATAAAGTATTGAATAAGGACTCTAAATTCTTTTGATACTGTACAAAACATATCTAGAGAAGTGGTCGATATAGCTGTTTTTGAGGGCTTCACAATTCCATACTAAGCATGTAAACGGTGATTACTAAACGTCCCATATCTCTGCGAGGAGTAGCACTGTTTTTCATAATTGATAATAGTACCTAATTCTAGTAGCCGGTGTTGTTATTATAATATGTAAAGCAAAAATTAAACTTCTTTAACAGTCGTAAATGTTTCGTCCTAGACAGGCAGACATTGAAATCACAAATGGAAGGAAAGAGGGAGGAAATAATGCAATAAAATGTTGACACAAGAATAGAAAGAATCAGGAAGAGCCTGTGGCAGCGCAGACTGGCTCAGTCCAAAATGATAACAAACTCTTGCCATTATGTGTGCTTGCGAAGTAATACACGTGGTAGCAGAAGGACAGTATAACCTGATAACAAAAGATTTCTGGCACAGTATTCATTAAGGAACACGATGAAGAGGGTTCTAGGTAGTTTAACTGACAGAGTCCCCTACCATTCACATAAGCCTTTCTAGGTGAACATTAGTATTTCCTGTCGTAATTAAAAAAGTGATGGAAGGAAATCCCATACATTAAAGTGTAATCAGCTTTAATGTATAACGCAGATGTGCTGCCAAGAAAACAATGATTTGCATATTGTTTTATCAAGTTTCTTTGCCTCCTTTTGAGTGCTTGGGATTGGTTAGGATAGATTTGACTGTTGAATAAAATGGCGAGGTTTCATGTTCCTATTAATGTTTGAAGCATTGATTTGAAAAAGATAAGTGAATCATTTGAAATTTAAATAAAATTATTTATAGTTATTGAACAAACACACACACATACACATAACATATATATATATATATATATATATATATATATATATATATATATATATATATATATATATATATATATATATATATATATATATATATATATAATTTGTCTGTCAGATTAAACACAAGTGGTTCGCTTTCTCTATTACATTTAAAAGCTAATACTAAATCAGTCCTTTTCACAGGTTCGAACTTGATGTTTTATCATAGTTATATATTGGTCATTTTCATAACCTGTATTTACTCGCATTCTATCACTTCTCACTTGATTTTTTTTTTTTCCTGCGCAGGTGCGCCGACAGCAGCGTGGCTCGCAACAAGCGCCGATCGAGCATTGTGGTCATACCGCCAATGCAAATCTGTCCTGGCGATCTCCTCGTCTATTCTAAGGTGCTCACTCAGCGGACCAACCTCTTAGGTAAGCTGCCTCACATTGAAAACGTTTTGTAATAAATCCGTATGTGTCTTTTGATTTAGGTCTAAAGATTATAAAATCACTACAGAAAGTGTCTGGATGTGGTGAATTTGTTTATCTCTCTCTCTCTCTCTCTCTCTCTCTCTCTCTCTCTCTCTCTCTCTGTCTGCAAGGCCCATAGTCTATAATATTTACTTTCTCACTAAAATCATCGTATTTATACTGTATTCTAACTGTATAATTCTTATGGTTTGGTTTCTATCAGCTATCAAGAGGTAACTAACTCTGAGAGGTTGCATTGGATAACTTATCCAGGAATGTTGAACTTTTTAAGGGAAATTAATTAATGCATGGGATAACCGTTAACTGGCTTTGTTATCTTAGGACGGAATAACTTATGACTTTGTCTTTGCCATTTCATTGTTGACAATCCTTAAAACACATGCTGTGTTTCTTTGAATTTGCATTTGTAATATTTTACTTTTCAAGAATGTGTTTTTGAACTTGATTCACATATATGATTGTTAAGATTCTACTTAAAATTTTCTTCAAGGGGGTTTCATTTACGATTCACAAGTTCCAGTATGACTGTGCATGCTACATGTGATTTCGTATGCTTAGCTAAATAAATGAATATGTTAAGTAGCAAGCTTTGTATTAAGATGAACATTTCCACTGTGATTCGCTTTTCTGAAGTGATGAGGTCAGTTTGGAGAACCACGTCTATTTTGGTTTCATAATTACGAGCAGTCATTAGTTCAAGAATAATATTTTTCACATCATTGAGCAGTCTCCACTACATAAGACTGCATATGTAGGGAAGGCATGATCACTGCCACATACGTACGTTAACTTGTTAATCGTATGTGAAACCCCTCTGCAGAAATTTGGGCAACTAAGCAGAAGTC
The DNA here is from genome assembly GCF_040412425.1 of Macrobrachium rosenbergii. Lineage (NCBI taxonomy): Eukaryota > Metazoa > Arthropoda > Malacostraca > Decapoda > Palaemonidae > Macrobrachium > Macrobrachium rosenbergii. The sequence continues at coordinate 33,679,174 of NC_089765.1, forward strand.
TCATTACAGGCACGGCAGCCTAAACACACTTCTGGCTTTTAAACACATTCTCCCTCTTCCTAGATTTTGAGGCGCTTGCTTTCCAGTACCTGTTTCAAACCACCTATCCAGCATTTTCTAGGTCGTCCCTTCTTCCTTCCTCCCAATACTCCCGAGCTGTACTCGCTTTTTACTAATGTTTCATTCTCCAGCTGTCCCCATGACCGAACCGTCTTAAACATTCTTTACCCAATATTAATCTACACTAACCTTTCTGCTACTTCACTTACACTATTACTTCAAATATTTATATCTCTTTGTCACCCAACACATAAACTCCATTTCTATAAATGAGGCGGGTCTCAAAAATCTCTTCATACACAGCAACCTTGGTTTCTATAGGCGCCCGGTTTCCTTCCAATCTTTTGTATAAATGTTGCCACCTTCCTTTTTCACCTTTTCTGTAACTCGCTTCCTTTTCTATCTTACCGTCATCTATGTATTTATTTCCTAATATCCATGCTGGTCAGTTGCATACATTCATTTGATTTCTATATTGACATTCATTGCTCCATCTTCTCGGCTTTCATTTGCTGTCATAACGCTTTCACTCCTGTTTGAAATCGCTCATCATAATCCCTAATTTGTACTTTATGATGTGCAAACTTCAGTATCCCACAATACAGTATCGACCGATTTTCTCATCATACAGCTATACACTTACATCTATTGTCATTTATCTGACTTCATCACTTCGTCCATAAACATATTAAAAACCTATGGGGACATAACGCATTCTCGACTCGACTCTGTTTTCATACCAAACCAATCATTCAACCGTCTATAAATTCTAATACATGCTTCGCTTCCATCTTTATAAAAAAAATGTTCTTTGTCAGCAACTAACTAATTCATTCATAAACTTCTTCTAAGGCCATGTATGCAGCATATACCTATGTCTTTAAGTTTGAACGTCTCACGTCACTGTGTCATAACAAGCACTTGATTCACACTTTTGTTGTTTAAACCTTCTCTGTTTTTTGCCTGTCATTCCTTTCTTTCATCTGTCTCATGTTTTCAATGAAAATCTGACTCTTCACTTTCCCTGGTATTTTAATTTATCTGCCTCATAAAATCTTATAGTGTCCTCTATTACATTAATCATATTACCAAGTAACCATTATTTATCATACCAGTTTCATCAGAATTGCCCCATCATCCAAACATACCTTAAACATTCTGGTCAGCTTCTCAGTCCCATTGTTGCCCCATCAACTCTTGGTGTCTTTTTATTCAACATTGCTCTCCGTGCATTTCAAGTTACTAATCCTTTGTACTCTTGCATCATTCAACTCCACCTTACAAGCAATAAAGCTTCAAAATATTAACTCCAATGACTCGGGACTGCATTCTCTTCAGATCAGAATTTTCTTTAGACCATTTCTCCATTTGCATCACTTTTTGCTGATTGAAATTTTCTCATTAAGTTTTCTCTGTCTTCACTTTATAAAACAACTCCCCTCTCACTTCATTCCTTCTCCATGCTTTTTAATTCCTCATCCCACCGACACAATCATTTTTTGCCCTCTCCATTTCTGGTCATTGTCCTTTCAGCTTTGTTTAACAGTGGTAAGCCATCCCACTTCCTCTTTTTAAAAAAGTCAGCTCTCATGCTGTTCTTACCATCTACTCAACTTCCACGCAAAGTAAAAGCCCAAGGGTGCGTATCTTATTGTTTTGTTAGAGTAAATACGGGTACGATGCTGCAGTCCCGCACTCCTAGCCACTCGATGACTTTTATGCTACCCAAGGGGCGGGATGTGAATTCTAATAATTGCCCAGCAATCCACACAAGTGAAGTCGTGTTTCCTACTGATTTCAAATGAATAGGCCCATTTGCTATGTTGGTGGCATTTCCTTCTACCCAAGTTCAGCAACCTTCCTTTAGGTGTTCCTCTGCCTTGGGGTATATTTTAGTTATTCCCTTTACCCTTGTACCTTCCATTTTGAGAAATAGTAAACAATGGCAAGCGTAAATCTCTAACCAAACTTAGCCACCCCAGAGCATGTTAAAATTTCTGAATCTGCAAGTCGGAACTTCTCCCAGACCTCCGCTTGGATGATAAGGTAACTTGTTACCATTATCGAAGCGAAAGAGATGATACACTTTAGTAAATCTTATAATTTAGGTGTCAAGAATAGTTGTTACTTAGATACATCTGTCGAAATTTAAAGTGATTTGCCACTGACCTTAAACTGTATTGTATCAAACGATTATTTAGAGATATTCCACCTTACCCCTTGAGTTACGACGCTCTTGACCCGTTCTCTGCTGAAAAAAAAAACGGACAGTGTTATGTATTACAGGAGAACCGTTTTTATTGTTTCGTAAAATATGTTTTATTTGTCAATTCTTCCGAATCATCTGAGGCAAAAGGGTATTGTGAGTTTCAATTAGTCATCGTTCAACAAAAAATTATACGAAAATGTGGTTCATCGTAATATTCTTCAGGTGGAAAAATTGAAGGTTTCCTTTATTTATTTTTTTTTATTTTGTTACCTACGCATCCATACGGCCCGCTTGGCCGTAATGCATTTGATTAACAGATGGATATTTAATTCGTTCTGCGGAAGGTCCACATTAGTGGCCGTAATAACTTGACCTCCTCCTTTCCCACTTAATGGAGCATTCCCCGCTCACCCCTTCCCCCCTTAATATCGACATTGCAGAGAGCTGCCCTTACGAAAAAAAAATAAAATAAAATAAAATAAAATGAAATAACAATAATACATCTTGGATATTTCCCACAGGATCTCATAATCCTTTTTCGTGCCTCGGGTCTGCCAGGGAACTGATTTATGTCTCATGACGGTTTCTCTCTGGATTTTTGCTATTTTGCTGTTTCGATACTGATAGACTTCAGTGGCATCACAAAAAGTTCTCAGAAATGACAACGGCGATAAAAGGATTCCTGAGGGAGATTCTCGTGTCTTTTTTTTTTTATTTTTTAACATTCCAATATATTAGAATTGTGTGATAAATACACAACACGCATATATATATATATATATATATATATATATATATATATATATATATATATATATATATATATATATATATATATATATATATATTTCTTAATGCACCAGGTAGGAAGAACATCATTGTATATGTATGTGTATTTATATATATATATATATATATATATATATATATATATATACATATGTGTGTGTGTATATGTATATATATATATATATATATATATATATATATATATATATATATATATATATATATATATATATATATATATATATTTATAAATACACCAGGTAGGAAGAACATTATATGTATATATTATATAATGTGTGTATGTGTGGTTCATGGCAATACTACTACAATATTTCTAAAGGCAGAGGAGGGATTAAGGAAGAAGTATAGTTTAGTTCTTCAGAATATACTGTATTCACTAAGCTCTCGAGGACTCTGATCTCGTTACTCCAAGCAAACTGCCGATGTATTGTGCAAGTATCTTATAAATTTCTTATCCAGTAACAGCGTTCATATTACCACGTAAGCAGAATTAATTGCATATTTTCTTTCAATATTTTTACTGTAATAACATGAACAGCAATGACTAATAAGCTTAAATATAAGAACACTTCCTTTTTTCATAAGTTGGGCTAAAAACTTGAAAGATCTTGAAAGAAAATTTATATTTTGTATATTTTTTTTTTTACCTCCAAACCCAATTGGGATAATTCAGAAAGAAGACGCATGCTAAGTTAAGTTTTGGTTTCTTAGTTAGAGAGTGTTTGTTTGAAATAAGAATTAGGAGGAGACTTTGAGATGCTGTAAATTTGTTTATGGTTCAATCATGGAGTATACAAAGTGAAAGGAAAAAAGAATATGGAAAGTTTTAATGACTTCTTGGGAAGTTTTGAAAAATCTTGAGAAGGGTATTCGTAATTATATTCACTGATTATAATAGTGCGGGGGAAGAATATGATGAATAACCAATGGGATAGGATAAAATAGAAAGTGCTACGTATTATTCACTTGACGGAAGATAAAAGTGAAAGGTAAGATCTTGTCTTCTTTTCTTTTCGGGAAATAGAATGATTACTTAAAATACTTAACCCACTGCCCGTGGAAGATTGTTGCTGAAAGCGATGAAAGGAGAATGGCAAAACTAAAGAATGAATATAAACAAAATAAATGTAATGAAAAAGATTGATAACCTAATGGATATTTGGTTATTGAGATGTAACTAGAGATGCCAGAAAAAAAAATAATTTATTTTATATCGATAAAATAATGAGCAACTACCTATATTAGAATCGAATAAACGGTTATTGATAGAACAAAACAGTACAAGTGAATCTTCAGGACCCAAGTATTGTGAAAACATTAGTTTTTATATAAAATTACAATGAAGATGGATTTAGGTGTCCCTGTTATTCTCAAGTGAAAGAACAAGTCACTGTTTGCCTAGCAGAACAAAGTGGATTATATACTTTTCTTTCATACCACGAAGAAAGAGGCAATGCGAAATAAATTTTGGAGCAGCTAGAAATGTATAAGCCAGCGTAGGTTAAGAGTAGTCACCCTTCTAGCCTGTCTTAATAGTATACTGACATTTGAATTGCGTTTGCCATATGGACAAGCATGGATTGTCCTAGTAAAGGTAATATAAATTTGTTTGAATAGTCAGTTAAAATTGTAGTACCAGCACTGGTTATACTTAATTGTATGTTAAATATAATTGAAAAGACAATTCAAATAATGACGTTTAGTACTCTTATGAATGATATGAAGGGAAACATATATGTTTGATACTACCTCCTTCAGTATTTACCGTTTTATAAACTTGAATTGATGAAACAGTAATTTTTTGTTCAGAGTATTGAAAGTGCTGAAAATCAGGTGTTGAGACAGCAAGTCTCATTTGTAATATATATTAATATATATATATATATATATATATATATATATATATATATATATATATATATATATATGATTTGTATATATATATATATATATGATTTGTATATATTTACATACATATATATATATATATATATATATATATATATATATATATATATATATATATATATATATATATATATATATATATATATATATATATATATATATATATATATATATATATATATATATATATATATATATATATATATATATATATATATATATATATTGTTGGTGGATAGACAGGTCCTTAGAAGAAGATACAGAAACTGAATTTCTGATAACCTCAGAGTTCCCATCGGATCCTGCTTTCAATAAATTGCTTCTCTCAGCCAATAAGAGTTCAGATTCAATTAAACGTCGATATCGCTTCCGATTAAGGAGTTGTAACAAAGTGGACGTTTCATTGGCTGACAAGAGTGACACCGCGGGTCTGCCACATTGCCACTCCCAAAAGTCACTTCTATCTTATGTTGTGTACTAGTAGTACGGAGCGAAGGCTGATGTTTTTCATACTGATGCATTTTTATCAAGCATGTTAAATATTATTATATACGCACATGGGATCTTTTACTACTACATAGCAAATAAATTATATATTTAGTTGAAGGACATTCAATTTAACGCGGTATATTGGTATATCTTGCTTTAAAGTTGTTCTAGTGATCGTTCTGGTCAATACTGATAAGTACTGACAAGGGTCAATTGTTAGCTGATTATATGATTAAGTGCAAATTTGCAATCACTCATGGCAGTAATTTCAAGCATACATCAAAAATGTCCTGTGAAAATTAATGTTATTGAGTGTTCTTCAGTCAACTAACTATCAGTCAGATGATCTGTTCAGCACCTGAGGTTTCCTTTGTTTTGTGATATGATGATTGTGTTATCAAACGCATTTTTAAACCATGAATGATAGTGAGTAATATTATGAAGTAACTTTTACTAGTATATTTCTGGTTCGATTCATGCCTATATGCAACATATCAGCGTTGGGGTTGGTAAGTAAGCAAAAGTTTATTCTGTCGTCACGAAAAATTATGATTACTGCTACATCAAATGATGGAACGTGTGCTCAAAATTTTCAGTGAAAATTTCGAGCATTTGCGGAAAGTAGAGGCCACTTATTTTACACTGATACTGAAAAATTGTTCCATAATTAAACGGAATTTAAGTATGTGCTTATTGGATATATCATAACCAGTAGTAAAGTAGATGGAAGTAGTAGCAATAACTGAAAAGATGAAAGAGCTAAAAACGTTTTGTAGTTCTTTAAAATTTTCAAGGCATTTGTACAGTTTTGTCATTTAAGTGGATTACGCACTAAAAGTATAGTAGTGGGCAAATGAATGGAGAATTGCTGTAGGGGCTAAATTATAATAATTCATAAATTCTGTCTGGAAGATGCCTTTCGGATCAATTTTGTTTGAAAGCACTTTCTCTTTCTGTGGTAGGGATCTATTTATACCTGACAGGGAAAGGAAACATGCTGAGAGAAGGAAGGATGGGAGTTAATTTTTTAAAAATTGTGGAAATCTCAGAGTTATACAATAAGGGTGAAAAATTGAAAGTTCAGTTGCATAAAACGAGAATCCGTTTTGAAGACAATAGATATTTTTAGTAAACTGGATTTACGTACGCGTTAGTGTTTGCCAGGGTTAAGGGACAAAAAAAAATTCCCTTTTTATGAGTTCCTTCAATACCAGTTTGTCTGATGATATTTGTTTAATTTCGTAGTTCTAGATAGAGCAGATGAGAGAAAAATTATTGTTTGAATATATTAACTGCAGTGAATTTACCTATCTGCATCCCTTCAAGATGAATGAAACATTGTATAATATTTAAAGCAATATAAATCAATCTTCCAGCTTGCATAATCAAACATACAGTGCATTGTTATTCCATCTCTTTTCATCAGTATGATGAGCAAAAGGCTATTAAATCATATGCGTTGCACAATTAATGAACGATATTTCACACTCACTCGGTTTTTATTTTTGGAATAACCTAATATGTTTAAATTTCATTGGTAGAATGCTGGTCAAATGAGGAATTTAAACAGTTAAAATTGAGATAGAGGAGAAGAAAAATAAGTAGAAAAAGTAACTAGTACATATTCATACTATATATATTTATAATGATGTTGGTAAGTAAAGTCTGATGTGCCTGAAGTGTTAAAACGTAATGATTATGACAAGAGGAGGGCTAATGGGAAGTAAAATTGAAAAGTGCCAGGAGGAAGTTTTCCATTACAGCATACGCACCGACTCACACACATTCCGCCTGCAGTCTTGTAAGAGGTTAATCTGCTGTAGGAAAAAGAGGGCAGAGCAAGTAACCCTGACCTGACTAATAGGGTTGATCTTTGTGTTATACACTGGGAAGAATGGTGAAAAATATACGTATACGCATTACATATGTGATCCATAAGTTTCTCTTGTAAGTGTCTTTAACTAGGAGCTTGCTATTTTTTCTTCGGTTCTTGGAAAAGAAAATATGCAATGATAGACATTTTATTAATGTTAACAACATAGCCTAATCATGTTTTATAATCAGTGTAAAAAATCTCAGTCAGGTCTGATATAAACTAAAAAATCTTCTAATTTTGTTCAGTACTTGTTTTAACAAGATTACCAAAGTTTTTAGAATTTGGTATCAGATAAATCATAATATTGTATTGAATAGCCATTGTATAAATCCTCTTGATCCAGCTTAATACACGAATTAAAAATAAATGTTGATATTGTATTTATTTTAAAGGAACGGATATTCGAGGCGCTAATTTTTTTTTTGTTTTACTTCCGTACTAGTTCCCAAACTAATATCAGAAACAGTGTAACGATTCTCAACAACAAACAACAGCGCATCAAATAGCATCAGGATATGTTTTTCGTTCTGCCCATTCCAATGCCGTCTAATTGGGCAAAGTATATATTTTTCCGAGAGGATTCCATAATGTCAGACTGAGCGTGGTTGAGTGCGTTGGGGAAAGCAAAGAGTCCTTAAAATTTTCTTGAATTAACAGTGACAGAATATTCGTGATAAGGTATTTTTAGGCAGTCAATAATTTAGCTTAAACGAGATCTGAAGACATTCAAAAAGAATATTTTTCTTTTCGTTTACTTATTAGTTTCCCCCTCTCTTGTCGTAATCGAGTGACTTCGGCCAAGCGCTCTCTTGCCGACTCGATGAATATCTCATATAATGAGAACTGATGTCGAAATTCGGAATTTCGTCGCTGTCTTAGTCAATTCGTGCTTGCTTCTCACGCTCAGCGAATACGATCTGCTTCTGCCACGCGAAAGGGGAAATTAATTTTCCTTCACATTGCCTTCTCTAAATACCATGGCTGGTATTTGGAGTAAAGATGACTCTCTCTCTCTCTCTCTCTCTCTCTCTCTCTCTCTCTCTCTCTCTCTCTCTCTCTCCCTCCTCCTCCTGCATTGGAGAAAGTGAACTGTTGTCACCATGGCAACGCATCGTGTTGTCTCTGTTATAGGTGGCTCGGCGGGTAGATGGAATTAAGAGGGCCTGTTAATTTACGTTTTTCTGGGGGTGTGTCTGTAAGGGGGAAAGGGGAAGGGGGGGATTATTGTTTGGCGTCTGTGAGCGATGTCGTTTTCCCATACACCTTCAACTCTTCTCTAGTTTCGGTAAAGTTTTTGTGATAATTTTCTCACCAGATTATCAATGGGATGGGTTCATTTGTGGGACAGTTTAGCTTGAGGCATCTATTTTAGGTCGCATCTCTCTCTCTCTCTCTCTCTCTCTCTCTCTCTCTCTCACTCTCTCTCTCCAATCACACACACACACACACACACACACACACACACACATATATATATATATATATACACATATATATATATATATATATATATATATATATATAAAATATATATATATATATATATATATATATATATATATATATATACATACATATGCATGTATATGTACAGTATATGTATATATTGTTATTCTGTACACAGGCAAGTAGACAAATCTGTATAACCATTTGGCGAGATTGGAAATAAACTTTTTGCTGTTCATATTAACGAGAGGCAAAGGTGCGTATCTCACTGAAAAGAAAAAGGATTCAAGGCATACTGAAGGACATTAGAAAGAACTTACAAAGTTAAAAGAACGTTTGAGCATATACAAATGTATTAAGAATATACAAATGATCAATAAAATATCTGATTTTGCCATTATTTATATATGTATATATATATGTATATATGTATATATATATATATATATATATATATATATATATATATATATATATATATATATATATATATATATATTGTATATATATATATATATATATATATATATATATATACATATACATATATATATGTATATATATATGTACAGATATATACTTATATATATATGTATGTGTGTGTAACATTGGTAAGTTTGAATGACAAAATGAAACTGAAGAATATATGAACTTGTTCATAGACTGCATTTCCCCCGAAATTTTATAGTGAGTGAGTGAATGTTATCGAATAGAAGGAGCAGAAACTATATTTTGATTTATACTACAGGAAACGAAATGTGAAGCGAGTTTGGAAGTCACTGAAAAGAAAACCTCTCCAGTTTTGCCAGCGTTCCTTTGGCGTTTCCTCTTATTTCTTATTACATTATTTTATGTTTCTTATGATCATTAGTATCTACTGGCATTGATGCAGGAAGGCGTATCAATTAGTAGCGAGGAAAGCTCCTTATGAAATGCAAGTAGTTACAGTGACAAGAACAAATCTTGCTGACTATGATAATTGGCACGCATACGGAATATTAGTTTAAGGGCTTTTAATATATATATAAAATTTATATATATATATATATATATATATATATATATATATATATATATATATATATATATATATATATATATATATATATATATATATATACTGTATATCATAAAAAAAGTAACAAAATCCCATTCGAAAGACAGAACAGGTAGGGTATGAAATCTCTGGAGTTTGTAAAAGAGATTGGAAGTGGTATATATATATATTCGTTCTTGAAGATCCGATAGAATTGTTATGGAAGTAGCAGGCATGATCTTAACACCAAATGCAGAAAAGGCATTTACTGACTGTGGAGGAGATAACAGAAAACTAATGATGGGCAAGATTTCAATCATAACAATGCAACATTTTCAATCATAACAATACAACATGGGTATTATAGTGTGCTACCGACGAATGAACTGTCTGGAGAAATAA
>NC_089765.1:33691909-33696909 GCF_040412425.1 Macrobrachium rosenbergii
TGTCGATGAAGCTACGAATTAACCTAAAAGACAGCTGTTTATATTAACCAAGGTCGCCAATTAAGGGAAATTAACCTCAACAAAGAATATTCAATGAATAAAGACTTTACGATAAACGTCGCCAACTTCGGACACAGGCAATCTCTACTCGTTAAGTTGGTAGTGAAACACAACAACTCTTCTGAACAATGGATTCGAGACACAAAGAATGCATAAAGAATTAAAATGACTTGCTTACCCTAATCCCTAGTTACTCTTACTGGAATAATTTGGATGAAGCTAAACAATATAATAATTTGGCTTAATCTAGACTTCGTAAAAGCATCTACCGTAAGAGGTGGCTGGAGAAGGAAACAAAGAAAATTTGAAACAAAGTGGGAGATAATAGTAACTCGACGAAGGATGAACTAAAATTCCAGACTTACCGTTATACGAAGGTTGCTGCGCACCAACTGTTGATCGGGCGTGCTGGGATTAATTCGCCACGTCACTTAGTAACATAAGAACGAAAGAAAGACAGAGAGACCAAGGAATTCCCCGTGCCGGGAAAAGACGTCCGCACTCCTCGATAGTTAAATTCTCTCTCTCTTGTCTGACCAGCGCTGGGTCAAAACAGGGTAGCACGTCGTATGCCCCCGGGGTCTGAAATTTTTGTCAACACATCCGTCGAAGCAGAACAGGTAAAAAGCTTAAGACCATGTAGCATAAGGTTGGATATGGAAATTTTTCCTGTGGGGTTACATCCCTAATGCTACCTAACCTGGCCTACGTGGGGACACCGTCCGTCTCTGCTATGATTGTTATATTTGAATTGCCTGGTCTACCTGCGGAACAAAGACGTTCCCCGTCTAGGTCAATCTGATTAATATTACTACACATAAATACATCGAGGGCAAACAGCAGTAATATTTATAAAATAAAATATATAATATATATATATATATATATATATATATATATATATATATATATATATATATATATATATATATATATATATATGTATATATATATATATATATATATATATATATATATATATATATATATATGTATATATACATATGCATATATATGGGCGTGTCCTTGCCACAGTGACTGAGACGGGTATATCTTCTCATAGGAAGAGGAATCGCTTGAACAAAAGTACATAAGGAATTCCCTTCCTAAGCGGTGAAAAGTTTGACCATTCTTAACAATCATATTAGAGGATGCAGACAATCATCCTGATGAAAAGGTACAATTTGACATTATAAGTGAACAGTACGTGGGACAAGCGAAGCTGTTTAGCTCCTAAGTATCAGGGTTTAAAGTAATAGCTATACAAAAGAGGTGACTGCATGGTGAAAATGAGAGTGGACATCAATGAGACAGAATAACTGTTAATGAACTTTATGAAAACTGGAGTCAGACAGCTGTGAATTCCTCCCACACCTCTGGAAAGAAATCTTCCAATTCGTTTGTGACTTAAAATGGACGATGCCTTACATTTTAATATTTTGATACTTCTTTTTATTATTATTCTTTTCCATATTTTACAGTGCACTGTTCATAATGTTCAATCCACTGGCTTTCGTAGAATTTATTTTTCAGATTTTATTTGAATCTCGTGTTCGAACTAAAAGCAAGATTAGTCAGACAACAGAAGCAGATTTAAAAGGATTTAATGTACAGTCTGCTTTCCTACACAATACCTGTATTGATTAACAAAATGCTAATAGGATTCAGATATCATGATTTCAAATATCCTGATCAGTAATGAATACCTGGGGAGTTTTAGAAAAGTGCAGTACTTTTCGACTTGTGTACTTTGCATCTGAAAAGTTACTTGGATAATGATACTGGTGTTTGGTGGTATATTGATTTTTACTCTTTGTTGTGCAATACAATCAGAACAGCGAGTTATTCACCCCTCGTACCTATTAGGTACTGTGTTATGTGAACCACATTATGATTTGTAAATTCCATAGTATTGTTTCCTAGAGCTTCAGCTCAGTTCTAATTTGCTCAATTTCCTTTCCGTATCCTTTGCTTTTGTTTTGATTTTTTCCACTTTACCCAGAAACAAAAAACCGTACTTGCAAAAATAGAGTAGAATGATGATTTCGCTATCGTACCATGAAATTTCGATTGTACAATCGAAACTAACCATTTATGGAACTTCGCTTCGCAATTAGTGTTTTTGACTTTCGCCTGTTGGATGGTCGTTTTTCAGTTTTTTTTTTTTTTTTTTTTTTTTCTCACGGAGGGAAGATTATGGAGTAATTCAGTTTAGTTAGTATAAGAATTCTTAAGTTAGTTTTAGCAACATCCTCTTACACCTGCACACGCAAGGATGTGCCCCGTAGGGGGTAGCGCCATCAGTGCGCCCCCATTACTTAAGGTCCTTTGTAGCGTCCCTTCGGCCCCTAGCTGCAACCCTTTTCATTCCTTTTATTGTGCCTTTGTTCCTATTACCTTTCTTCCATCTTCCCACCCTCTCCTAACAATTGTTGCACAGTGCAAATGCGAGGTTTTCCTCCTGTTAACACCTGTAAAACCTTTTTACTCGCAATTTCCCTTTCAGCGCTGAATACTCTCATAGGTTTCATCGCTCGGCCTTTGTCCTAAATTTTATATTCTATTCCGTACCACCGAAAAAATTCCACATTAGCCAGTTTATGTACTTACATAAAAGGCTCATCAGCAGAGCGTTGGCCCGTGCATACAATGTGCTGTTCAATTCTATGCTGTGTTTTCTCACTCCCTCTGTAAATACATACATGCATACATACATACATGTAGAAATGTATATACTGTACACATATATATATATATATATATATATATATATATATATATATATATATATATATATATATTATGCTTATTTATTGTATAAGTGTTTATTTGTGTTTGTGTCTGACTATTTGTCCGTCTGTCTGTATGTGTTTACATCTCGGGAGTTTTTCTTCTATTATAATGCAGTCCTTCTTTCGAAGTAGGCTATGCTTTCATCTTTCACGCTAATCAAATGGAAATTACGTTTGTTATTAGCTAGTCAAAATGCTTAATGAGGAATTAATTGGTGGAAAATTTCAGAAAACTCCAATTTCCACTGGGAAATATGAAAAGTCAGCAAAATGACTGTCTCCTTTGAAAAATGTCTAATTGCCGGCAGCTACGTTTGAAAATCTATGGTCAATAATTATCTTCACCCTGAGTGATGAAAGAGGTCTTTCTAACCACACTACATTTTTTCAATCATCACTTATCTTTGTCGGTCTACCCCGATAATGTTAATTACTCAAGTCATTTTCGCATTGGTCTGTTCTACCATTCATATCCCCAAGTTATTGACTGGAAATGCATAGGAAAACTGCAAATTTTAATTGTCACGTCGTAGGAATTGTGCTGCAATGTATGTTTTTTCTCTTTGTGGTTGAGTTGTTTTGAAGGCTTTGGATCTTTTGTCTTTTTCCACAAATTCATTTGACTTCATTTGTCTTCATTTGAAAACCGAGGTCGCAAGGGCTTCATCAGTTTCCTTCTGGTAAGGAAAGAAATATAGCACTAACATTGTTGGGTCCGTCCTGCTGTTGACCATGCTTCGGGATGCTCTTCCCTCTTCCATGTTTCCAAATCTTCTGAGAAACAGTTCTGCATCTTCCTTCCTTCTATTCTCCTGTTTTCTTTTGGGCTGAGCTATGGGTTTTGCGGTAATCAGTATTACGCGAAGTCCAGTGGCTGCATATGGATGGACTTATTCAACCATGTTAAACAAATTTTATGTCACACCGGTAATTAGCTTGCTTGGTTTTGCTTCATACTGTGTATGTGTATACTCTGTTGGGACTCTTGAACATATGAGTACTGCTGGGTACCATTTCTGATCCGAGTTTAAAGAAAAATGCATTAATCAATACATAATGTACAGATTATGAGAGATTTCAGATTTCACATGGTGGTATCGCTACTTAAATAGTAAAATGCTGGGTGTACCTTCCTCTAAACACATCAGAATAGAACTAAGTAAACTGTATGTAAATTACTACGTTTGAATTCAACTGGATCTATTACCCTAAAAAGTTCTGTATGGCCAAGTTGCATTCCATTTCTACATTTTTTCAGTAATATTTACATGGAATTCTTTGAGACTAGAGTACTGAGCAAAACTATTCCACATACTGTAATGTAATTTAGGTATATTGGCGACATAACATGCATTTCGCCCAGTCGATTGAATATATTGGTGCCGTCAGTGAGATTTATTATGGAAATGAAAAGCGATTGCAGCCTACCCCTTTTCGGATTGCCTAGAATATAATGGATTTGAATTTAGTGTATTTAGAATACTTACCAAATTTTATATCTACATACCTTTTTATTCTGGCCACAACAATAACGTTAAGAAATCAATATTCACATCACGTTTTAAGAGTATTGCATGTAAGTAACCCGGAATATATTGAAGATGACACATGGATTAAATTACGAAAACAGGCAAGAAATTTAATTATCTTGATATTGTGTTCGCCGATGCACTGAAAACGCACAGAATCTAGTTCCATACTACCATATGGTAATAAATGTTATGGTATATCCATTTGCGTAAAAATTTGAGAGTTCATATATGGTATTCAGAAACAGTAATATAGTGGAAAAGACACCTATAAAGAAGTCCTGTGACAGTGCTAAAGGATGTGTATATATCAAATCCATGCAAGTTATGTGCAAAGCTCTCTATTGGTCACACTGGAAGAGAGAATAGAACAACATAAAAATATATAACAGATGCACAGTGTATCTGCATTTTTTTTATAGTTAACTCAGCAATGCCATCGATTGGTCAGGCGGTGTTATGTTGGAAAGTAGAACCAGTTTTATAAATAATAAAAGTTTTGTTATTAGTATGAAAGTTTAGCCAGTGAATGTATTAACTTGATTCATTTAACTAGAGAAAAGTATATAAAAGTATAGATTTTAAAGACTGCAATAATCTCATTCTAATGACAACGAGT
>NC_089765.1:33701909-33756909 GCF_040412425.1 Macrobrachium rosenbergii
TGGCTAAATGCTACCTATCCTTTCCAACGGACGTTAAAGTTTGAATGAAGACGCTATATGGGACAAAGATATGATACTACTATCCCTAAATGTTCGAGGGCAAACAGTGTAAATATTTATAAAAAAAATATATATATATATATATATATATATATATATATATATATATATATATATATATATATATATATATATATATATATATATATATATATTACATGGTGGTAGAGCGAAAGGGTAGGTGAGTCACAGCATAAATCGAGCAAGGAGCGTAGCATCGTATGCGCAAGTGACTAGGAAAAAGTTGGAGTGGCTGTGAAGTAGCCACGGTTAGAGTGTATGAAAGGATGCATGAGATAACTCTCCTTTATGGATGAGAAGTGCTGATGTTAGATGTGAATGATAAGAAAAAAATTTAAGACTCTTGAGATGCATGTGTGTGGCCTAAGAAAAATTCAGTGTATGAGAAATGTGGAGACACGCATACCGAGTGATATAGGTGAGAGAAAGGAACAGAGGCTCATTTGGAAAGAACGAAGAATAAGAGGTTGGTGAATAGACTACACATGATCTTTGGGAGGAATGAGGAGTTGCAGACATACAAGAAAATCTTGAAAGATGGATTAAAAGAGGTATTTCGAGAAAACGGCCTCGACATCTAGAAAGTGAGTGGGTTCTCTCAAGGTAAAGGCGAATTTCTCAGTATATGTATGTGGCTTCTTTAAGCATGTGTGAAGGAGCTAAGATTGTGGAAATTTTTTCCACAGTGATTACATCCATGATTCAGTTTATAGTTGCGATGGTTACCATTGTTAGTGGAAACAGCTGTGGGAAGAAAATTATATACATACATATATATGTGTGTTTGTGTGTGTGTACGTGTGTATGTGTGTGTGAAAAGAGTTAGTGCTGTTTGATTATATACATTATAGTTAGCTTTTCATGTATAATTTTTTTCTTCACACAACCCTATTTCTTCATGAGATTTATTAACTGGTTCACGAAGATGCTTACCCATCGGCCATCCAGACAACGACAAGGCACACAGCTAATCACCTTGTCAATTGAATTCCACAAATTATACGGCTGTGGGATATTTTATCCTGGTATAATGCAAGTCAGGTGTGATCATATATTTATATGACTAATTGGTTTGCTTTCTCTGAGATTCTCTATTTCATGGCATCGGTTGACAGACCGACCAACGATTTCTGGAAATCTTTAACAGAATAATTTTCTGAGAATTAATTAGCCCGGAGGGCTCTTAAGCAAGAATATTATACCATCTTACTCCTTGCAAGGGAATCTCTTTGATGTAAACTGGACTTTTTAATTAATTCTTTATATTTGTGGTATGAGGCCCTCGAAATACGCTGGTGAATATTCAAATGACTCGACCGTATGCACTGCTTATCAAGATCGAAATGAAAGGCCAGCTGAATGGGAAATGGCATTGCTTTGTTGTGGTCATATCTCTGCAGGCTACGCTTATGGTTGCAGCACCCTCTGCTATCTATTTTGCCCTTTATAGGTCAAAGGTATTTTCCTTTTTTTAGCAGAGTAATATTTTTTCCATTCACCCTCTTTCCCTGGTCCGATCTGTTAGCACCACAGTTTCACAGTTCATATCGAAAATCTATAACCCTCTCTCTCTCTCTCTCTCTCTCTCTCTCTCTCTCTCTCTCTCTCTCTCTCTCTCTCTCTCTCTCTCATATATATATGCATTTCCGGATGGCGCTGAAATGAAGTCCCTCATTTTTAGATGTTCTATTTAATCTGTAAAGCTGAGTACCAGTTCATATTTCAGATGAACGTTTCGGATTTCTTGTTGTTTACTTTGTTTATATTGCCTCCGGTTGCTGATTTTTGTGTGTGCGTAATTTTTGTCTTTTGAAAAGCATTTCTTGGAAGGTTAATTTGTTTGTTTCACCTGATTTTTTTGCTTTTCGTGTGCGTTTATAAATTTGTATATCTGAATTTGGGAACGTATTGCTATAAATGTTTTATTTGTGCTTTTGGAATATACCCGTGGACATTTGATGATGAATTGCATAAAGTGTAGATTGATTGTTGAATCAGCTATAAAGTCTCCATGCAAAACTCACAACTTCTCTACTTCCTATAACTACAGCTTTCTCGTCATCAGCAAGTTCGCCTCATTTGTATAAGGTGTATGTTTCACATCAGTCATTTGAGTATATTAAAGCAAGAGATTTTCGCACAAATCTCTTATTTTGTGCACAATCATTTAACAAAAGGTACCATGAAACGCAAGCGTCCCAACTCCTAACAACTTCTGCGTCAACTCCGTTTGCGCCCTTAATCGTGAAACTTAATTACTGTGGGTCTTCAGTAATCAAGCCTTCTATAAGTGTACCATTGCAGCACTTTATTGGTCTCGTCTCCTTCCCAATAATTCTGAAGTATTCAAGACTCTCTTCACTTACTTCTTCCTCAGGGCATCACTAAAACCCCTCAAGAACACTGTCATATTTTCGTTCAATATTCCTCTTACTACTCTCTCTGTCGTTTATAGTTTCTTATCCCTACTTGCTCTACTTATGTTCCGTATATAGTTCAGAAAAAATAAAAGGTTTTTTCCTTTACCTTTATGAACTATATTTCATGTCCGGAAAGAAGAGTGGGATAAAAAAAAATAAAACCCTACCTATATTGAGATGAATTCTTATCTAGAACCAGTTCTTTGTCTGAGATTTCATCATCACTCTGTGTTCCACCTCTTTCTTCAAATTTCCCTGGTACGTAATACTTTTACTTCTAAATACTTGTACGAGATTAAAACTTCTGTCTTCTACAGCCGTTATTTTTATTTATTAACCCATATGCATGATATCTGTCCTTCAAAAGAAGGCATCGTGCTTACCCCATATGAAAAATGGGAAAAAATGCACGTTAAACGGAGAAGAAGAAGAAGGTGCATGATATCTGTTCATAAAGTTTCCTTCCTAACTTTTAACGTCTTGTTGTGTTACAAAAAGAGGTTTACCCTGTTAAACCAGGTAAAGAATTATAAACCTGACGGGAAGAGTTAACTGATGGGAAGTTAACTCTGTGGGTAACAGCATGGGGTGCTGGCGGAATTTAGCATAGAGTTAATAACATAAGTGTTACGTAAGAGATATACAGTAATCCACTGCGGCGCCGTCATCTTCTTGCAGGTTCTGTACAGCTATATACTCCATTGAATAACCTAGTGTATTCTCTCTCTCTCTCTCTCTCTCTCTCTCTCTCTCTCTCTCTCTCTCTCTCTCTCTCTCTCTTTCTCCTCTTAATTAAAAACTATTGCTGCTAAACCCTGTCCCTGTCTCTCTAAAGATTGCTACTTCTATGCCAAGCCCTAGGAAATCAAGTTCCTAATCATATAAAAGTTACGCTACTAATGAGTACTTTTGTTCCATTTCCTGATGAATCATTTCTGAGTGATATGATTGCGCCTGTTTTTGGCACCAGGTGTTAGCCCACAGTAAATATACACTTATTTATATACACTTATTTAGTTCTACGGTGGAGATCAGTTCCGAAAATCGCTTTGTTCCTATTTGATTTTTTTGTTGTAATTTTTTCATACAAGTTTTTCACAAGGTTTTTTTTTTTTTTGCTTGCTTAATAGAAGAGTCCTTTATAAACTGTTTGTCAACAGCGGGATTTTTCATTTCATTCGAGTGATAGTCCTTGGCGCTCTTAATCAAATCAATTCTTTATGGAAGCTCCATAGAGTTATTGATTTAAAACTCTTTACAACGCTTTGATTTAATTGTTCTTTGGAAATTCATGGAAAGTATTTTACTATTAATAACGGAAGTATATGGTGCCATTGCCGACTTCACTCGCCGATTTATTTATAGCAAGACCATGTTTCATTGTTAATTATTATTTGTTATTTACGTTTGACTTGGGTAAACGTAAGAAATACAATATGGCCCATACAATATTAAGTAGTAGTTGACTTTGCACTCATCTACTGTGTTGTCGTACTATATCATTAGAGGGTGCACCTTGAGTAATTTTTGCTTATATTTTGATTCTGGCTAATGCTAAGGAAAATTTTAATGTAGAGAGATGCAGAAGGTAATGGTACTTCTCTTCTGATAATGAATATAACATTAACGATGTTGTACATTTTGATAAAAGATGGTGGTAACTTTTGTATCAGATAGATCGATGACACAGGGTGAAGTTAAAAATTGCTGTTATTAAGAGTATTGAACAATTTGTATTTTACAAATTCCCGTCATTCGATATTAACAAGTCTGAAATGGATTTTCCGTATCGTTAGTGGCATACACACACACACACACACACAAATATATATATATATATACATATATATATATATATATATATATATATATATATATATATATATATATATATATATATATATATGTGTGTGTGTATTATATTTATATACATTGAGTGATGATACTTGGATTTGGTTGTGTACGTTTTGTACCCAGTATTGATATGTTTTTTGAAGATCTTCAATAAATGTTTTAGTGTAGAAGTAAAATTTTCACCAATCTAAATTTTATTCAACACAATTTATAAATAAAATCTTCTAGGCAAGATGTTTTAAATTGACCCGGGAATTAGGTAACTTTTTTGATAAAGCACGTTGTTATATACATAACGTAATTATTTTAGGCAAATTTTAATCATAAAATTGTATTTTCGATTATCACCATCATGTTCGAATATACTTCATAAGTGAGGTTGTTTTTTAAATGTCAGTTTATTACAGCTGCTCTGAAATTCTCATTTGTATCAACTAATTCAACCAAGATGTATTTTTTGCATGGTTGCAACCATCATTTCGTATATCAGCATTATTAGAATTCTTGGTAATAATTTTACCTAAATACATTTATCTATTTTTTTTTATTGTCGGCCTCCCTTATATTTATTTTCACTTTATTTTCAATGCCGTTGTGCTATAATTTCTCTTTTAAACACATTTACGTTTTTTTTTTTTTAACTAATTGAAAACTCCCCATGGTGTGTCTCTAAAATGAATATTGTTCATTCGTTCATTTTATGACGTTTATGTTACATGTATGTCAACATTTAATTGTCAGCCCTCCCGTGCATTTACTTTCTTTTCATTTTCCACAGAGTCGTGTTGTATTTTCTCATGTAAACATGTTTATTCTTTTATTTTGTTCTCTTTTTGTGTATATTATTTCTTTTCAATGAACATTGTTCATTCGTTATTGAACAGCGATAATCCAACAATCAGTTTGTTTTCAGCTATCCTAAAACCTTCAGTAGCTTGTTGATTAATGTGTATTTGAATCATGAAGAAGCTGATCCCGTTGTTTATGAAAAACCGGGCAATACCGGTAGCGAAATTTGCTGGAGGGATACTGGTAACTCTATTTCACAATGTTAGTTAAGGGCCAGAAAGCTTGGGGGTTTTCGTAAATGTGAGGGGTACTGGTCATAGCGTAAACAGAAGTAGTTGTCTTTATATAAGGAAGATTCTGGGACCTCCCATTATCACCTGAACTTAGATATGAATCTATCAGAGCCACTGGAAATCCAGCTACTCAAACGATTTAGTTCCATGACCTTGTCTCTACGGGGTGGATCAATAGATTCACCCCCAAAAGTGGTCAACCCAGATGCAAACACCTCGGACTGAAGTACAACTATGCCTTGATCCCTCCCATCATGAAGCAATAAAATGAATCACCATAACTGATCCTGCCAAAGTCATTATTCCGCAACTGCTTTTTGTATATCGGTCTCATACTCTTTTTACAGACTTACCTGTGATGAGCGTTGAAGAAGTGTCGATGAAAACATTTTGATATTTTTGTTAATTTTATTTTTATAGGTTCTTTAATTTTATAGAACGCTATGAAATTTATTTACGTATGTATGTATGTATGTATGTATGTATGTATGTATGTATGTATGTATGTATATATATATATATATATATATATATATATATATATATATATATATATATATATATATATATATATATAGTCTGTGAATGTGTGTGTGTGTGTATAAGAGTACTTGGAGGAAATGTGAATATCCATGGTTGGGTAATAGAAAAGAATGATAATGAAAAACAGTGTTTTGGGAGAGTCTGAATCTGTGCCTGGCATGGTAAGGAGAGTGTGAAAGGATGATGCTGCTTGATCATATAAATGCAAAGGAGGTCGACAGAAAAAAGATGGAATTTTTGGCAACTGTGAGGTTCCTGATATAATGATGAGAAGATGGGTAGTTTTAAGTCTACGTTATCATTATTTGACTGAAACAAAAGTTGATGAATATTAAAGTGGAGAGGAAGGGATAAAAATGTGGTATTAAATGTAATTAAAATTCATAAGTTGAATGAAAATGAGGTGAGAAGAGCTTATAAGGAGAAAATGGGCGAAATATGGCTGGGATTCAAAGGGCTAAGATGTAAAGTAGATGATAATTTTGTAAGATTCCCATGATGGAGCCATAAGCACAGCAAGGAACATTTGTGGGTATAGTAAGGTAAAAGGGTGTAATAAGAAATAAGAGCAGTATAAACTATGGGAAGGAAATGAGAGGCTTAAGAAAGGGCATGTAAATGTTATTTAAAGTGCATTGAATAAAAGGAGAAATGATCATATAACAAAAGTCCGCAAGATGACGGTTACTGTGTCTCAAAGAACTGGGAGAAAGGATGCCAGATAATTAAAACAGAGGAAAGATGTAGAGCAACATCTTGAGGCTCAATAATTTTCTCTATGTCGAAGTGAATGCAGAGCAGTGTTGATAACAAAAGATTACAGATTAACTGCAGACATCAATTCTTAAGGAAAACGCTTTAATGACTTAATGTTCAGGAAAAAAATGTAATTCGTAGACGCAGAGAATATTGTAAAATATGTGTAATGAATATGGAAAAAAGTCATTGACCAGAGAGGGACCCAAAAACAGACTGTGCTGGCCAGCCCTAGAAGGGACCGTAATCTCTAGTTAGTAAAGCGACGAGAAGCTGGTGCCTTTCCCAACCGCTAGGGAGAGAGAGACCATCAAAAATGAAAGGAATACAAAAAAGTCGAGACGGTCACGACCCTAGCAACGTTGCGTAGTATTTCGAAGCCTGGAACAATATACTTTTATTCTGCTTACGCGTATAGGAGACATTGTGGAAAGAGAGGCTGGATGACGGTAAGTCTAAACGTCATTACCAGTGAGCTATTGATGTTAAAAATAGACAGATTGTGAATATGGATTCAAATTATAACTTTTTCCACAGTAGAGTTAAGCTGCCTGATGTTTTTGCCATGCCAGCGAAGCGTACATTTCACTGTCCTCTTGGATCGTGCTGGTGGCTGACAGGCAATGTGGATATGTTTTGCATGTCCTTCTATATTTAGAAGTCCATCAAAGGTATGGTTCTGTGCGCTGTATTCTGGTCACTGTGAGTGCTGATATTCTCGACTTAATCATCATCGTTCGTTGACAATTACCGGAAGGTAAATCATGAAAAGAATGGCAGCATTTATTACATTCCACTGTATCCGTCAACAGTGTCGCGGAAGATGAAAGAGAAATTCCTGTTTGATCAAAGGATGCCGAATAATCTCCTTTGGAAATGGGATTAAAATAGGGAACGCTTGGCCCTATACGTCGCTATATGGTTAACGCTCCTTCCTCCCAAACGAAAGATCGAGATTGGTCCCACTGTAGGGGATGAGAAGGACGTCTTTGAGCCCGCTTCTTGAGAAAATCCATTGGGCCTCAGGTGAGCGAGCAAAGATTGAACTGTGTACTGGTGTCTAGACGATTGCGTTGGATGTTCACCGGGATACATACGAGCATTTGGCTATATACCTGTGGAGCTTCTCCCTCTGTATAGTTATGTAAGTTATATACTGGATATATACACACACACACACACTCTCAAGCATATATATATATGTGTGTATGTGTATGTTTGTGTGTATATATATATATATATATATATATATATATATATATATATATATATATATATATATATATATATTTGGTAAAAAGAAATGAAAGTGTTTGTTGGTCATATTTTCAATGCTGCCTTTTAATCCATTGAGAGAGAGAGAGAGAGAGAGGTTCGCATTGCCGCTAAAACTCTCCTGAGAAATTAAGAGCTTCTGTACATCTTATTTATTGAAGACAAAAGAAAAACTAAAAGATCTAGAGTCAAAGTTGAAATCATATGTTGAACATTTCATCAGTAACACCCAAAAAGCGTTCATGAACACCAGGAAATATACATCTATTCGCAACCTATAGGGATAACCGAGTGAATGGACTAGCGGTTCCAAATTCCCCATTTGAAAATCCAGCAGGTGATTCGTTGCCTCTATGTGGCTCAGTAAACCACGTTGCGCTAATTTTACTGGGACCGGAAATAGGTACTGTGGTTTCTTTGTTTTATATGGGCTTTACCCTTTTGCTTTTTACCAGTGTAAATAAAGTCCAGGGTTGGAGTATACATATGATATATGGAACTGATGGGGTCTTCTGACAGTCACTGAATTGTTTTCAGTGGGGTATTCGTGGCACTATTTCTGATCTCAACACTCTCTCTCTCTCTCTCTCTCTCTCTCTCTCTCTCTCTCTCTCTCTCTCTCTTTCATTTTGCATGAGCTGAAACCAATTTGTTCTTATGAGTAAGTAATGACCACACAGCCTTCCCTCGACTCATTTCCAATATATGAATTATTGATTCTTCAGTCATTGGTGCATAATTTATTTTCTCTTGACGATACATATACACGAAAATAAACCAGGTAATATTTGACGAGACTTTTCCCGTTACGTGGAATTAATGCTAGACCCGCATCACCATGACATTTTATTTTGTGCAAAGGGTCCCGCTGTTATTCGGCAATTAAGTCAGTAGATGGTTTTTGCTGTTTCGTAATTGTTTGTTTTCTTTTTATGCTCCGATAAAGCTGTGTGTAATTTTATATAAATATAAATAAATATATATATATATATATTTATATATATATATATATAATGTATATATATTATATATACATATATGTATAATGTGCATATATGTATATACATATATATAATGTATATATATATATATATATATATATATATATATATATATGGTATATATATGAACTCAGATGGATAACAGTTTTAACCACTGGCATTTTCACAAAGTGAGATAAGGTATGTTTGAAAGTAATAACGTTCTCCGATGTTTACTTCGAGATAAAACGGAAAGAATGCCTACCAGCGCCTATAACAGCCTGATTACAATTTGAAGTCGTTTTTGTCCCCAGTTTGTAAGGTTGAATGAATTAACCCTCTCATGGCCAAATCGTTGGGCCGTCTACTAGTTAATCATATTAAGAAGAAATTGAAAATGATATTCTGTGAGTAAGACAAGCGTGTTGACATGTGTTTATTCACACACACTAGACGTGCCAATTTCCTCAGATACGCGACTAGAGTGGATTGGTCGCATTAAGATTGTTATCAACAGCATGAGGCAAATAGGCGGTGTCTTGATAACAACCTCTAATTACATTCGACCTCCAACAACATCAGTGCTCATTCCGGTTAACATGATATTCCAGGAAATATTAACTGTATCTGCTGTCGAAATAAGTTAAGTATACCTCAGTTTAACCAGACCACTGAGCTGATGAACAGCTCTCCTAGGGCTGGCCTGAAGGATTAGACTTATTTTACGTGGCTAAGAACCAATTGGTTACCTAGCAACGGGACCTACAGCTTATTGTGGAATCCGAACCCATTATACCGAGAAATAAATTTCTATCACCAGAAATAAATTCCTCTGATTCTTCATTGGCCGGCCGGAGAATCGAACGCGGGCCTAGCAGAGTGCTAGCCGAGTACGATATCGACCCTTCCAATGAGGAACTGCTGTCGAAATCAAATTTGCCATTCACAACCAAAACTATTGGAAAGAACACAAAAGAACTGTAGCCATAAATTCTGTATGTGCAAAACAGTACTTACGCTGATAAACTGACTACTCAATTCACTGTAGCCAGAAGCAGTTATCTACACTTCAAAATTCTGACCTCTGTTCAGTACAGTGAAATTACGGGCATAAAGTCTCCTCATTATATGGCACTGTGAATCTATAAACTAACACCAGATACGTTAACAAAGCTCTCATATAGTCAGCATATGCATGTGACAAGTAGGATACTACACATAGCATAACATACACTTTTACTAGCACAAATCAGGTTCGCTTTAAACGTGTTTTTTTTTTTTCAGATAACTGGTTAAACATTAAAAACACCCCTTGTCGCCGTAACTTTTCACATGTTGGTTGTATATATACTGTATATATAATGAAACTAAGTCGCTATTTGCATTATATGTACTAACATCATGCTTACGGTTCCGATCGATAACCTGGTGAAAAGTTTGATATGATTTTCGTTAATTCCTTCACAAATCAAGATGGTAACCCAAAAACTACATTCCCCACATCTCACAGGGTTTTATTATTATTATTATTATTATTATTATTATTACTGAGATAAACGAGTCACATTTCAGAAATTCCCTTTGTTCGTCAACGAGAGGTGAAAGTTGTAGCATGGTAAGACTAATGAAGTTGGACAGCTTCATAGGAAACCAATGAAAAATAAAAGAGAGAAAACCTGGGTTATCAAGCCTACAAATAATTCATGGGTGTTCACCGAGGAGACAGTCAGTGTAATATGAGATGATGAGGTATTACAAAAATGTTGATGACCTAGTATTAATGCATGAAATTATAATTTGCGCACAGTAGCAATTGCTTCATTTTCGTGGAAGATAATTTCGATGTAAGATACTTATCAAATTTCCTCTTATTCTGCATTAATGTCACGGGCGTGTCACAATATGTCTTAGTCAGCGAGATTAGAACTTGGGGATAGGTATTGACCACTCCGTTACCCTCACGTGACCTCATAAATCAGTCGCTGTTATGAGGGCCAGGGACTGAGGACCATAATTTCCTTTTCTTTTTCTCTTGCATTTTCCTTACTGTTTCTTTTTTACTTCTTATTTTTGTAAGTATCTTTAATCTTCTCGTTTGTGCAATTTCATTTCATTTCTTAATTATTTTCCATTATTTTCATTTTTTACCCTGTCCAAAATTACTTGACAGTAGAGATAATATTTTATAATAATATAACTGTGCTGTTACATAGAATTTATGACTGAGATCCGGAGTAAATGTCATAGCATTCCCGTGATGAATTTCCATTCATACGTTTTTCATATGCACTAAGCCTTCCATTTCCAATCCCTCATTTGTGACCGAGAAAACTCTCTCTCTCTCTCTCTCTCTCTCTCTCTCTCTCTCTCTCTCTCTCTCTCTTTCTTATTGTGGCAGTGTTATACGCAAGAACATTTAGAATACACTCAAGTACGGTTGTTATGCATTTAGGCATGGTATTACAAGCTGGGTAATCGTGTCAAGTATCGTTGTGACATGATGAGTCACTTCACAGATGTGACTGGAAACATTTTTTTACAACAAATAAAGCAAAGGGATCAGAAAAAGGACCGCCGATTACTTAATATAGCTTGAAAGGTGCGAGCAACGTGGATAAACAAGGGAATATGTTTGATATTTCGACATTGCTTGCACTTAATTTCTTGTTGCACGTTGACATTTTCCCTTTTTGATTTTAAGTTCCATTTTACAGCTTATGGGAGGTAAAAACTGGGAGTAGGAAGATGGCTGCTTTATTTAGCCCTGACAGTGAGGTTTTCGAGGGTTTGTTCCATTCGGATCACAAAATATGTTTTGTTAACCTTAGAAACAGAATTTGCCTGGAAAGTTTTCGTTTCGGTTGGAAAATATCAGGCTTTTAGGAAGGTTTCATAATAAACCTGAGCTTCTCTACTACTACTTTTTGTTATGTTTATTGTTATTGTTATTATTATGAAAGGGCATTAGTTCCGTTCAAGACTTAACAAACTTAGTATATACCTGATATTTCATAAAACATTCCTGTTTTGTACAAAATACTCGACGCTTTTATTTTATGAGACGATTTAATGTATATAATTTTGCACAAGTTCATTCTGTGTTGACAGTGTGCCGCGAAATACGGTGTTTTATATATGTACCCGGATAATTCATTACAGCGTGTGTGTGTGTGTAAATATATATATATATATATATATATATACTGTATATATATATATATATATATATATATATATATATATATATATATATATATATATATAACTGTGTCTGTGTTTGTGTTTGCCTGTATGTGTGTGGGTTGGTGTTTACTTTTATAAATGTAACATTGTTCCTTTTTGTCTCTCATTCACTTTACCATTAATTAAACTGAATTATTCTTGATCCTTCTCTACCACGCCCATTGTTCTGCCTTGGATTCGTCACAGAGGAACGAAGACAAAATTGTTTTCTACCTTTCTCTGTAGGACCTGGCATGCAGCATGCTTTTAATACATACATTAGATTTTTCGGAGGGAGGCAGGTGAACAGTTGGATAAATAGGTGGATAATTGAGATATTAAAAACTCTTGTTTAATCCAATATATAAATGTGTGTATATATATATATATATATATATATATATATATATATATATATATATATATATATATATATATATGTATATATATATATATATATATATATATATTGATATATACACATAAATTTATATATATATTGTTATATTACATAAATTTATGTAATAGATTATAATCTATTACATAACCATAAATTTGTGTATATATCAGTATATATATACATACATGCATATATATATACAGACATTTATATATTGGATTACACAAGAGTTTTTAATAATTATTCAGTAACTTACAGTTCTTGAATGCCTAGTAGATTTGCATGGAGGTTGCGGTATACTTTCGCGAGCAGGTTTTGTAATATCATTTAGCGTCAACAATATTGATTGGCACAATTCAATTTGCTCATGTTCCCGATCGCGTGAATGCACTGGTTCAATTTTTCCGCCAATATTGGTTACCAGGTGTAAAGTATGAAGGCAGGATGCTAAAAGGTTCTGGGTAAATTGCTTTTTTGACCCCGTCATGAGATGCAAGAGTTAGAAGAATTCTTTAGTAATTTATTTTTTATTCGCCGTTCCAGTGACGGTGTACGCTTTTCTAAAGGT
The DNA here is from genome assembly GCF_040412425.1 of Macrobrachium rosenbergii. NCBI lineage: Eukaryota > Metazoa > Arthropoda > Malacostraca > Decapoda > Palaemonidae > Macrobrachium > Macrobrachium rosenbergii. Next base: position 33,715,091 of record NC_089765.1, read on the forward strand.
GGTGCTTACATGTGTTATTCATAATCGTCATCGACATCTTTGGTGTTTTCATTATTAAATTATAATGCCAACTGCAGCATTTGATTCAATTGCATGGTCAAATATTGATATGCATAGAAAGTAATCTTATATACAACTGGACTTCTTTTTATTTTAAGCAGAGAATCTCTAAATGCGCAGGTCTCTCTCTCTCTCTCTCTCTCTCTCTCTCTCTCTCTCTCTCTCTCTCTCTCTCTCTCTCTCTCTCCTCGATTAACGTACCACATTTATGAACACTGAACTGGAAATTACTCTTGGGATTTTCACCATTAATATCCCAGAGGCAGGAGGCGAACACACCTAATGATGACGAAAGATCTTTTCTCCTTTGATGCGTTTAATGCACAGTCCCCTAAATGATTATTTTCAATAAACCTTTTGTGCGATAATCAACTTTTCTCAGCTGGAATGTTACCGGAATAGATGCCATCAATTGGCGTTAGAGCCACATTGAACGTTATTAATATCTTTCCATTATTCGCCTGGATTACGGTCAGGGAATGCGACATGGGCGCGAATGGGGAATAGGAGAGAATGCTGAAGAGAATGGGGATATAAAAATGACAGATAAAGGGAGGAAAAATAAGGAAAATGGAGAATGAAGAAAATGGAAGTACTTCTAAAGGTAATTAAAGGTTAATATGTATCCCCAAAGGGTTTCCCTCACTACAACACGAAGCACAACAAAATACGGACGTGGGTCATCGGGATTAATCACGCGATGGACATTGCTCCCACTGCTGGCCCTTATAGGCTTCCACGGCTCACAGGTTTGTGCGCGTGAGTCTGAGATATATATATATATATATATATATATATATATATATATATATATATATATATGTGTATATATATATATATATATATATATATATATATATATATATATATATATATAGATAGATACATAGATAGATAGATATATATACATATATATACATATATATACATATATATATATATATATATATATATATATATATATATATATATATATATATATATATATATATATAACTGAATCACGAAAATATGGAACGTGATGAATATATAAATAAAGATAAAATCATTTAGAAAATGGAAACACTGGAGTGCTGAGGCCTTTCGACACTAGGTCCTTTACTTAGCAGACTGAAGAAATATAAAAGTATGTTTACAAAGAAAACTCATATATATGTCATTTATATAAGCTTTCTTTGTAAACATACTTTTATATTTTTTCAATATGAGCTTTCTTTGTAAACATACTTTTATATTTCTTCAGTCTGCTAAGTAAAGGACCTAGTGTCGAAAGGCCTCGTAGCACTCCAGTGTTTCCGTTTCCTTCTGTGGATTTTATCTTTATTTATATATATATATATATATATATATATATATATATATATATATATATATATATATATATGTGTGTGTGTGTGCGTATATGTGTGTATGTATGTCCATGTAATTTTTTCCAACATTAAGTATTCAAAACAGGGACGGTTCTAGAGCAAAAGCAACACAGTTGCCATTGCCATATTTATACTTTAACTATTATATCGTAAGTTAGGAGTAGCAGATTTATACTTGCAGAGAACGAGACCCCTTCACACTTAGCTTTGTACTTTTATGAAGTGTGCGCTCTCACACTACCTGCCCATACAATACCCTTCACACCTTCTAACCAGCAATTTCTAGGTCTTCCTATTTTTCTCTTTCCTAAAACTTCCAGATATAAAACTTCTTATGAGCATATCACCTTTCATTACTTCCACATGACCTCACCATCTCAAAACAGTTTGGTTCATCCTTTCACTTTTACTGCTTCAATGCAACGCCACATTTCACGCTCTTTCAGTTTTTTAAATACCGCATAAACTATACAAATTATTCACCTTTATGAATCAGTAAGCCATGCAATAAAAAAAAACATAAAATGAACCCTAAATTTAAATAATGATACATCTCTGAGAGAATCGGAAATAAAAAAATCAACTGACAATGCTTGAAAAGACTTGAATCGATACTTAAATCAGTTAGATTAACAAACAGTATTAATTTCTATGAGAAAATTAGCTTTTGAAGGCCTATAGTGAGTCCATCTTACAAAATAACTGACGTCAGGCGGACATCGTACGTCACCATTAAAGAAATGCCATACCGTTAAGCCATGATCTTCCTTAAGTAGGAGTTTTGGGTTTATAGTTTCATATCTTGTGTTTCTGTAGGACGAATAATCTGGAGACTGAATGGGGTTAGGTATGCCATATTTAGGCGGGTATGTACATTAGCTGATATATTCAAGAAGCATTTTATAAAGCTGTAATTTTTCTATCTCAGCCAAACAGAAGGAACAAGGAAAATACGGATAAACAACAACTATGAACTACTTCTTTTGTAACAAATATGGATTAGGTAAGAGCATAGTGTTTAGGTCGTCGGAATACTAAAAGTATGATATTGTTAAGATTTTGCGGTTGAAGTGAAGAGCAGTGTGAAACCGAAAACTCTTCATTTCTGTTATCTCGCTATAGAAAGTGAGAGAGTAGAGGAGAGCATTCCTGTTTATTAAAGATACTTGCCTATTCCTTAATGGATGGTAGGGATTTTAAGTACAAAAGATGCTGAAGGAGGGTGTGAGAGAATTGAAAAGATTTCGAGAGTTTGGAGGGATTTGCATTATCTTTGAGAATATTTTGGCTATGTTCTGAAATGCTAATTGTAAATAAAAGATTAAAACAAAATGATCACGAAAGTTGGAGGAATAATTTTATGACGTACCTTTGAGAACAAAAGGAATGAGAGGAAGTATACTTAATCATTAATTGGCTGAAGATATTACCAGAGCGGGAGGATATCATAAAAAGAGAGAAAGAGGACAGAATAGAGCCTTCGCTGCTCGTCAGGTTAAGTGACTGATAAAGATGAGGGGAGAATGATATATAGGGAAGTTGGTGAAAAATGAATGAAGATATGAGACGCAGAAGAAATGTATCAGGTTCCATCTCCCGTCATTTCTTTTGTGATGGGTACGAGCACATTTCAGAATCTATGTATTGTGGTTTTTAAGTAATTCTTGCGTATTTCTCAAAATTATAAGGCTGATTACTATTTTTTGTAAGTTCGAGATACATAGTGATTTTCGTCTTGTTTCTTTTCAGCGGGTGAACTGGATGGGTCGACACAAAGCCTAGCAGTAACAGATGCAGGTAATTATGAAATGTTCATTTGTAGTTGTAAGGAAGGTAATTATTCGGTCGGCTAAACATTTTTTTTAATCTGATCCATTAGGATTACACATAGCCAATGAATGAATTAACCAGAAAATGTGTTCCGTCATTTCAGGTACCTTAATCATAAAATTTTTGGGACACATACATTGAAAGGTGAAAGATCCTACAATACAGCGTGACAGTTCTCTGAAGAATGTGTTTGTTTCCTTTCTTCCTGTATGTTTCCTTACTCTTTACCAAGGCGGAACTCTTGGTGTGCACGTCTAATCTTGGATCTACAGTTTTCTCTTCCTGAAATTGCATGCAACTTTATCGTCACCTGTTATTCACACCCTTATAGTGTCACTCCTCCGTATCCTATGACCTCAAAAAACAGGTGCCATATGACAAAATTTCCTCATCCTTTAGCAACCTGTGTTATTGTTATTAAAATGGTGTTTTTGCATTGCTCATTTAAAGAGTAACTAATCTATTGTTAAATATGTAGATTAAATTCGAAGTGTTTTGGCAAGTGTTACCTGAATGTAACTCGATATATTAAGTACATTATACGTGTCACTAACAGTGTGTATTGCCTATTAGTGGGGCCTTTTTTTATTTATATGTCTTAAATTCGCGGCAAGGAGTCAAAATAGCTTAATGCATTTTCATCTTGGATAGCAGATGCCAAGAAAACCCTTAGTAGTTTAATTCCGACGTGCTTTTTTAGTCAGCTCGTTTTTTGCATTTCGAGATGGAGCTTTTCTACCTTACTCTTGCAGACTGTTCGTAAAGTTGTAAAGTTGGATAGCATGGTACATCATTACCGAAGGTAAACCATATATCGTCGATGATGATTACACTGTTGCACCATTCTTATTCTTCATCAAAATTGAGTTTATATAATTAGCATTAAATGTGAAAATAGACAGGGCACTATAAAAATAACATAATAGGCTTTCCAGACATACAAAAGAGGAAAATTACTGAAAACCAAGAAAGGAGAAGAAAGAGATGCTTCGAAAAAGATAATCAATCTTGATAAGGGAAGGCTAAAGGAGGTAAATAACAGGACAAGACCAGAGAGAGATGCCAAATATAGTTATAGAGGGGAAAAAGCTGTCATAGTAATAACAACCATGAAAAATACTGCATGCTGGAGGTGTGATACAGGTGATTAATCTTGCTTTGGCAATATGCATGACTGTTACAAAGTGACAAAGTCCAAAGTCTTTCTCAGTTAAACAACCAAATTGTTTAGCATGGCTGATTACTGATATGGTCGTTCAAATGATAAAACAAGCATGGAAATTGCAATAAGTGTTCTACGTTAAAAAGAAAATCACAACCTCTTGAAATACTAACTTGGTAGTCATTTTACAAGGATGATGTTTGGCTCGTAACGTTAAAGGGTTTGGCCCAAAAATTAACTATATGTTTTGATTTAAAAGGTTTTGGTGTCTTTAAATGTTTCTGGTATGTTCCATTATATTTTAAATCCTTGGCTCCACTTTAACAGAGTGCCACGGTATGTTGTCGTGAGTTGTGCTCCATAACATATTGTTGATAATGAAAATAACCACAGCTTCACTTAGTGATGACATCAAAGTGTGGCAGTCTCTCATAGTCAGTTACATTTAGCAGAGAAGTCACAAAGACTAGTGCTGCCGAGCATGTCTAGTCGTGTTTGATTTATCCCTAGTCATAAAGTCTTGGTGTCTGGCTATCGCAGTAATTCCTGTCCTCACACGCGCCGTGGATGATAAAATGCTTATTTTGTATTTTTTTTTTTTTAATGCTGCTCGATCTGATGGTATGAATCGTATGATTTCTGCTTTCTGTCGGACAGGTAAAGACAGCTGTAATTAAATAGTTAAAGCTAGACCACAGATCTTTCCAGAGCTTGCGAGTTACTACCTTTCACTTCAGCCTGAAATGGACCAAGTTTTTTCTACGGCAGGCAAGATGGCAGTTGTTGTTTAGTCTGGTTGATTTCACATCTTGTTATTTCACAACAAGTTCTCTAAGTTATTTTTTGTGTGCGTATACAATACTAACTCTGCTAATCTTGATGCAAATATATATGAGCCTTCACTGATAACTTTCACATCATTGATGTCGATAAAGTTCTGAAAAGCAAGTGAATTCAAGTCCTTGCAGGATAAGCTTTCAGCACTCAGCCTGTGTATCAAGTCGTGCTCAGTCATTTAAGTCTCATTAATGAAGCAGTATGGTATGAAAATTCGTCTGCCTAAGTATCTCCTTCAAAGTCCTTGCTGAATAAACTTTCAGCACTCAGCCTGTGTATCAAGTCTTGTGCTCAGTCATTTAAGTCTCATCAATGAAGCAGTATGATATGCAAATTAGTCTGCCTTAGTATCTCCTTCAGTGAGTCCTGTGCATTAGTGATGTTCATTTCTCATATTTTTGGCACATTCAGCCTCATTGCCACTGCTCTTTATGCAAATGCCCGTTCTGTTCTCCACAGATAAATTGCAATGCTTCTGATGGCTGGGAAGTTTTCGGTCTATTGATGAGATGTTTGTCGAAGAGGAGTTTATGTCTCATGGGTTGTTTCTCTTTCTTGTCAGTGTGTTTTCTATGCCACCTCTTTTATCTCCTTAGGTAAGATTTATTTCTGCTGATAACAGTAACATTCTGTCTTGGATTGGCTGTTCAGTCATATATTCAGATTATCCACCGTTTAAAGGACATTTTGGTATGTGAAATACAAGGTTCATGTCAACCCTAAACCTGGCCAGATCATTCACCCCTCTCTGTCCTGTAGATTCATCGTGAAATCGGTGAGAAACTAAAAATATAAATGGCTGGCTGAATATTCACAAAATGTACATAATTTTCGTCGATACCACGACAGTTTGTAGCAGTTGAATATATATAACTTGGTAAGCTTACGTTTATGTAACTAATCCATGTATTAAATGGATTCGTGGCACTAATCCAGGTACCACCAACCTTGCTAGCTAACCTAGTGGTCACTAAAGGGTTAGGAATACTACTCCCTGAGGGTATTTACATAATATAACCCAGTTAATACATAAATGCATGCACACACACATATATATTATATATATATATATATATATATATATATATATATATATATATATATATATATATATATATATATATATATATATATATATATATATATATATATATATATATATTTATAATAATCATACATATACCTTAAGTTGTAAAGAGAATATCAGTGAGCGAATGAGAAAGCAACAGCAAACCGAACTCTTTTTGTTGTTTCAGAATAGCTCTGTAAGTAAAGTAGAAAATGCGTCGACGTAATAGAATTGGTAGTTCTGGGAACTACATTTTATCCTTTTACAATAGAAGCTCTACTCAACAAATTGTTTTGAAGTATACACACAAAACACCAGTCGAAACATCATAACGATCAAACATGGCTCACGGTTTTTCTTGAATCCGATGATTTTCCACGTTTTTATGACGGAAATGCCCTTTTTATTGCGGTATGTGCTCTTCATTTTATAAACGGTTGTAGTGTGTGCAAGTACATACAAACGCACTCGCGCGCACGCGCACACACACACGCACGTGCACACACACACACACACACACACACACACATATATATATATATATATATATATATATATATATATATATATATATATATATATATATATATATATATATATATATATATATATATATATATATATATATACACACACACATATGGAATGAAGAGAGAGAGAGAGAGAGAGAGAGAGAGAGATTTATGTTTGTTAAAAAGACAATTGTCTTAAAATAATAGAAATTCTTGATTTTTAAAATTCTACTTTGTAGTTTTCTTGAAAAGATAATTTATGCCTGTATATCTATCCATTATACACACACACACATTATATATATATATATATATATATATATATATATATATATATATATATATATATATATATAATCACTAAATCCACGTCGGAAGGCGAGTGAAAACCGGGTCTTTGAACAAGTGCTTTCGTAGTATATTCTACATTTTCAAGTTCACACTGAATACAAAAGAAGTTGACAGAGATTTATATACAAAAACAGAAGGGCGGGGAGTGTTACAGTTTGTTAACCTGGGCAGCATGTTCTTTAAACAAAAAAGACAGGGACAAAGGATCAAGGGATAATCCAGGGTGGAGATTAACATTCCTGGTGGAAGTAGCTTCAATGAATACAGTCTCTAGCAGATTTCTTTTCCGATGGTCGTTGACCTTGTAGATTACTGTTGATTTATCCCAGTTCATCGTATGGCCTGTCTTAAGCCAATGATCCACAATGCCATTATTTGATAAGCCTCTTGAAATGGCATATTTGTGTTGGGAGCTTCTTACTTTTAGTCCTTTTGATGTTTGACCAATATAAATCTTATTACATTCTTTGCAAGGAATACTGTATACAATATTGTTTGAATTGGGTGGGCTATTCTTAATTAGTTTATTTCTCAAATTTTTATTATATTTAAATACTAAGTTAATATCGATAGTTTTTAAAATGGGCACAGCAGGAATGAAATTAAGATGAAATGGTAAACAGAGAATATTCTTAAGTTCATTGTTAACACTGGTTGGATTGTATTGTCTTTTTTTTTTGCTTTATTTTTACAAAGTTCTAAAAAATATGGAGGGTAACATACTAAACTCCTATTTTATCGATAATTTTAAACTCCTCTTCCAAAAGTTCAGGACTTCAGATCCTAAGAGCCCTAAGATACATACTGGGAAATGTTGACACCTTAATTTGTTTAGCATGGTTGGAGTAAAAATGAATATACAGTATGACAAATTATTCATGGGTTCCTATAAATTTAAAACAAAAATTGGTGTTATTTCTAATAACTAAGACTTCCAGAAATTAAAATTATTTTCTTCATATTCTATTGTGAATTTTATGGATGGTACAAGATTATTAATTGTTTGCAAGAAATCATGAATATTTACATTTTCTTTTGCAATACAAAAACAATCGTCTACATATCTAACCCAAAACTCCTTAGAGAGTAGATTTCTTGGAATAAGTCTAGACTCAAAGAATTCCATGTAAATATTAGGCAAAAGTGGCGAAAGAGGGTTCCCTATAGCCACACCAAATATTTGTTCATAAAAATTACCATTGAAAGTGAATTTACATTTTTTTTATACAAAGGGATATCAAATTAATAATAACATTGGTAGGTATTTATAATCTTATACAAGTCCAATTATTGTGGTGATAAATATTGAAGTAAGTCATTAATAGGAACTTTAGTAAATAAAGATAAATGGGAATTTGAAACAGTACCCAGAATAGGATCAAAACCTGCTAGAGACTGTGTTCATTGAAGCTACTTCCACCAGGAATGTCAATCTCCACCCTGGATTATCTCGTGATCCTTTGTCCCTGTCTTTTTTGTTCAAAGAACGTGCTGCCCAGATTAACAAACTGTAACCCTGCCCCCCTTCTGTTTTTGTATATAAATCTCTGTCAACTTCTTTTGTATTCAGTGTGAACTTGAAAATGTAGAATAAACTACAAAAGTACTTGTTCAAAGCCCCGGTTTTCACTCACCTCCCGACTTGGATTTAGTGATAATCTCAAGCACGCGTTCCTTCGTGCTGCATTGGATATATATATATATATATATATATATATATATATATATATATATATATATATATATATATATATATATATATATATATATATATATATATATATATATATATATATATATAATATATATTTAATTACAAGGCAGATTGATCTAAATGCATTTCAAGAACACTTTGGAATTAACTCTGTAATATTTATTTGAACATTACGTAGGATGTTTTCATTTTCATTACATATTTAACTTGATGTTTAATTAGTTTCCGTTATGTACGAACAAAGAGCCACTGAAGGAACTCAATAAAACTTAAGAAGACAACACAAAAGTTGTTCCTTTCAAGGAAATGGATCGGAAATCCTACTGAGTCTAGCACCAATGAACCTGCATTTACGAGCTAAAGCTTGTTACAGGAATCAGAATAAAAGCACGACGAGAGTTGCAGGGAAATATACAAGCGCTTGTCTTTCTCTGGTCTTCCTTTCCTGCGCGTCTCTAATGGGAATAGCGTCTTACTCTTCATCCATTTGTTCGCTGTTTAGAGATTTTTTATTTAAACAATTCGGGAGATATTTATTTAAATAGTTCAAGGGAAACGGATGACTAAATATCTGAGCTTAAAGCATTATATAATTAATTATGACATTGCTGTCTTTCGTGATAGCTCTGTTTTAGATTAATTGTGATGTTTGCATTGTGAGGAATGCAGCAGCTTGGCTGCATGTGTTCGTTGTTTTGATTTTAGAAACGACCAAGTTTACATTCATCCTCCAGTCGCAGCGTATGATTTAAAGTATCACATTTGAATTTCAGGGTAAATTTCATTATGCTAGAATCCTTTCGTTCCGGTACTCCATAGTTAATGCTTCTTCCAAGTAGTAAGTTTCAATGAGAGTGTCGTTTTTACTGCTTATTAAACACTTGAGAGAGAGAGAGAGAGAGAGAGAGAGAGAGAGAGAGAGAGAGAGAAACACCTCATATAATACATACAAAGGAATATGAATTCTTACAACATGGCACAGCTATCTAGCATAGTTATATAAAATTTAATATAGCATAGGTATATAAAATTTGATATAGGTAGAGTTATTACAACAAAAAAAGTGTTAACAGAACTTCGTGAAACCAGTTTTACCTAATCTAAAAGCTGACAGTATGCATTTCTTTTGGTCATCTGAGTTCTTCAGCTTTAGACTGTACCTCTTTTTTCAGCAGACATCATTCTTCTCCCACATTGTATTCCCAGCCACACGGTCTATTTTCCAGACAAAAATATATATGGATATGAGCCCACGAAAATGATGTTGCCATTCAGGGTTGGCAACAATTAAATCATTGACTTTTTCATTAAAAAATCATGATTTTTTGTTTATTTTTTTTATTTTTTTATTCTTTTTAATTTGAAAGCAAACAGGTGGAAAAATATGGTTTGGAGGTTAACAAAAACTTAAGCATAACTGTGCTGCATCTATTTATTTTGATATAAAAAAAATTGCAAGTACATACTTTAGGCCAGAACTGTATGGATTTTGTCATAAAGTACATTTTGAGGACAAAAAGGATTGAAAAAACATTTAACATATCAAAAAAATCAAATAAATAAAAAAAATAAGATAAATCACTGATTTTTTTTTTTTTTGATAAAAAAAAAATCAAAAAAATCACCAATCCTGTTGCCATTGTAATCTGATGCTCGATATTTGTCAGGAGAAGGACGTTTATAATCCGATTATTTATCCACGGCTTCGTTTCTTCATATATAAACCTCTACGCTCATATTCCCAAACAGAAAAAGAGCCCGTTCATACGAGGATATTAATGTAAACAAGTTTTAATATCGCTAGCTGCAGTGACGTGAACGAGTTTAGTATTTTCAGCTGCAGTCCTAATTTATTCATTCCTCTGACAGCCGAATTATGCATCGATGTCTAGGTTGTTTTTGATATACAAGTTATTGTTGTTTTTCATATTGGCCGTGATGCTAATGGTTTTAAAGCGGTTTCTTTTTGATCGTACTTGGAACCTGGATGTTCTGTGCACCGTATATTGAACATTTATTCCAATTTTCAACACTTCATAGTCCAAGATCCGTCAGAATGCTCCATTGTGAAGCGAAATTCGTAAACGCTGGAAAAGAAAAAACAAAGAAACAACACTTCTGTCTTAAATTCAAAATTTCGAAATAAAAAAGTGTAATTCACATCCTTGTCTTGTTCTTATTAATGCTTCCAGATAAAGATGAAGCACTTTACAAATTTACCCCTTGTGTAGTGATAGAATGGCCTTAGGTCCCTTTGTACCCTATTTTTATCAGTCCTGTCATAATTAAAAGAGTTATTCTCTTTTTCTAGTCCGTGTATGATATGAAAAACATCCCCTTTAGTACTTATTATTACCTGATATTTCGTTCCATGATGTTTTAAAAATTTTCCCATGTTATACATCCATCTTTGTCCTTTGACTTATTGTATAGCTAGTATGTTCTTTTACATTTCTCAAGGTAATTAGTCACCCCTCGATTATAGTTATTTTGTTCCTTTATATCAAGAAACTGACCGAAATATTATTACCAATTAAAAAGGAACTCATTGCACGTAGCAACTATTCTCCAATCATGACAGCTGGCCTGCCATGATCTAGTTAAGGAATAGGGAATAGCTGTCGCCTGCCAAAGTTAAGCTGCAGTGTCGTATTTGAAGGTCATTAATCAGAATTTTTCTGAAGGAGAACGGGTGAAGAGAAGTCTGTAGTGTCTTTTGGTCGAAAACGTGGCGACCACCGTATGATTATTGAAGACGAAAACCTGGATAATCAAAAATATATCATCCTGTTGGAAGCAATTATTTACCTTAATGCTATATATATCATATCTGGAAGGTTTCATATGTAATACATATAAGGTAAAATTGTTTAGAAAGCAAACTCTACTTACTACTCACGTGAATTTTGATATACATTTTAAAGAAATTTGTTCTTTTTAAAAAATCCTAGAATTGCTGTTCTTATTTAATTTCGTAAGAATTATTGATAGCTCTTGAGCATCTCTTGTAAAGTGTTTAGAAATGGCTTCATATATAAGAAAATTTCGTAAAACAACATGCTTCAGTCCCAGGAAACATAAATATATTTGTCAACATTAGCAAATTATACCCGTTCAGACTAAATTATAAAGTAGGGTAAATATTCTTTGCCAAATTCACATTAAGGTCATAATACTTTACGAGTTCATCGGAAAGGCTTAAGTATAATAAAGTGACAACAATTTAAAAGCTGCTACATTATGCATTTTTCGTATTAAGATAAATGTTATAGCGTACCAGACAATGGCTCCTCGAAATTAGTATTATTTTTTCAAAGGACACTGAAAAGTAAGTAAATAGGCTTCAGCAAATCAGCCATATGGGTTAGCTACACTACACAAGGAATTTGAAAGTTCTTGTTTACCCATTTGTTTCAAATTAGAGTCTAAATCACTTTATGCAGTAAAGTTACATGCATCGAATGCCGTGTTATTTATCAACTGGTAGATTTTCCATTCCGCAGTCCAGTGTCACAGTGAAGCTTGTCAAAAATTCCATATTGTTGCGTCATAAAAATGACTGATATATGGTAAGAGTTCAGTTTACCAAAGAGTGAAACAAAAATGACGAATTGCATGTTGATAATGTACTAAGAACATGTGTGGATATTGGCAGCTTACCGTTTTAGCATGTCAGATATAAGGTTGGGAAATTAAATGAAGTTCTGTTATTGTTCACTAATGGTAATCCATTTATTTGTTCAGGTAAATTTGTAGGGGAATGTCTATCGTTATCCGGTCTTAAATGAAAAAATATCTTGAGTAAGAAGTGAACTGTGGCAGTAGGACGTCTTTTTCCTGAATGAGTAATTTTTTGTACATTAGTTGTCTTAATCAGATCTGCATCACAAGTGTTTTATTATTATTATTATTATTATTATTATTATTATTATTATTATTATTATTATTATTATTATTATTATTATTATTATTATTATTATTATTATTATTATTATTATACAGAAGATAAACCCATGCTCATATGGAACAATCTGAAGGGGGCCATTAACTTAAAATTCAAGCGTCCTAAGAACATGCTGTTCATATGAAAGAAGTTACAGAAGATAATAGGAAAAACACAATGAAGGGGTCAATTATTAGAGCAGAAAACAGATAGGTTAATAAATTAATAAATAGATAAAGATATAAATAAATTACTAAAATACATGTTGTATTGTTGTAGGGTAGTAATGTGTTGCATCTTCACTTGAACTTTTGAGGTTCTAATTGCACAACATCCTCAGGAAGACTGTTCCCCAGTCCAAGGGAGTGAGGAATAAAGACCCCTGGAACTGAGAAGTTCGACAACAAGGCATATTTACTGCACATTAGTGCTGCTGTTCAGCAAATCTGGTTGCTCTTGGCAGGAAAACGGGGTCAGGAATTAATTGTGATAGCAAAAATGCTATGTTAAAATACAAATAAAAAACCGTCGATGGTCTTGGTCATAACTCCTAGTGTTAGGAAACAGACACCTACCACCACGAACCCTCTGTCTAAAAGAGATAAATCTGGCAGAAGCAGACATCTACACCGCAGAACAGTATTCAAGTAAAGGAAGGACAAATGACCTAAAACAAGTTGCGTTGATTTTATCAGCGTTGTAAATCTATGAGGCCTTACATAAAATACCTGACTTTAGTGCGGCAATTGCTGACACTGCCAGGAAAAATAAGATGTCTCAAAAATGAGTTACACCAAATACTCAAATCTTCACTCATTTAGCAGTCTCGTCCACTTGATCATTATGTAGTCTCCAAGTAGCATATTGATGAACTTTGTCCTTCGTATCATGAAGTAGAATAACTTATCCAGGAAATTGTTCAAGGGACTAGTGGAAGTAAATGCTTAGTATTTAAATGGTTGCCTACCCCCTGGAATTGAGTCATAATTTTCTAGGTTCTATAAAAATTTGTCTCATATGGATAAATCGTTTTTCTTTTGATAAAGGCTACAGAGTTAATACAATTAATTTCGTGTAACTGAATGGTAAGAAACTCAGAATCCATTATTTAATAACCAGTTAGCAGCCAATGGAATCGAGTGAAAACATGGAAGTCGTTGTGTAAACCAATTAGTGAAATGTCCCCCACTACGGAGCTAATCGGTTTGATGAAATCTTTTTATTTAAACTTTATTTTTATCATGCAGAATATGTTTCCTAGCCAGCTCCAATTATGGCAGAGCTCTGACATCAACCAGGAGACCGAATTAAACGACATTAAAATGATACAAGAGAAATCGCTTCAAAGGCATTATTTCACCATTATACCCTCGAATCGAACCTGCTAATCATATCAACATGTAATCTGTTCCGTCTACGTTTTATGTTAAACAGAATTAAATTACCTGAATATTAAACACTAAGGCCAGAATTACACAAGTCTTTCTGACCTAATAAATTATATTAACTCGGGTTCTATATTTTTGTTATGTAATGCATGACTATATCGGTCATAAAATGTAAGAACCGTTTATTTATAAAAAGCAAATAAGGGAAGATGAGCACATGACTATAATGCATTCAGCCTTTATATATTTCAAAACACAAAGAAACTGTATTTTATATATCAAGTGTAACCATGAAACACCCAGTATATCTATGAAAATGTGTACAATCTACAGAAATCTTCACTTTTTTTAAAAAAGGTATTGGGAAGAAAAGCAACGAGATACACCTACAAGTCTGATCAGTTTCAATATCGTAAATGTAGAAGTGAATGAAGAAGTCAGCAAGAAAAGGAAGGAAAAAATAGGTAGAACAGTGTGTATTTTTAGACTGTGATACCAATAAAGAATTCAACGTTGGAAGGAAATCACTGAACTTTCCCATTTTAGCTCGGTGCAGAATTGTGAAACTGAATAATCGATCACAGATACTTTTTCGAGTTAACGGAGGTCAATAACCATTAATTTCCTCTGGCCTTATTCGTGGCTTGCAGGCTACAGGTTGTTCTTTCTAGTTGTATGCAATAATGCAGACCTCGAACACAGTATGATTTTAAATTTACAATTTGATGCTGCTCTGTCTTTTGATCTCAGTCACGGCGCGTGGAAGTGTACGTTTATCACATCTGGCAAGTTACAATTTGTTATTATACGGAATTCTCTCAATCAAAAATAATAAATTTGCTTTGTATTATCAGAAACTGTTCTTTTACTTTCGTAAGGTCCTTGTAGATTTTGCCCTAAATTTAGGAAAACCCAGTGAAGCTGCAATAGAAAGTGGCTCATGCTAAAAATATTATATATATTTTTTTTCTTCACCCTATTTAGTTTTTGGGTATCAGTCATAATTCAACGAATCCAAAGATATATGTGTACTGTCAGTTTCACTCTTGATCTTGACCATGAGTGAAGGAAAACGAAGAAATTACTTTGGAGAAAGTGATCAAATATTCCTGGGCTGATGCAAATTAGATGTAATCTCTGTGCTAAATTTTACCTTTACATTAAGCTGTTCCCATTGTTTTATGTACTTTTAAAAACATGTAAAACTTCTAATGAAATTTTAGAGGCATAAGGGATATAGAACACTTCTCTTGTGCTTCTGTCACTTAAACTTTTCTGTTGTTGATTTCCGTTTAAAAATTGCCTGGTGTATTAGTGTGAATTTGAATGTTTCAGTATTAGAAAGTAAGATGATGATTTGTTGAGCTCGTGGATGGTGCTATAATCTTAAGTATTTAAATTATGTTATGCTTAACCTAAAGATAATAATGAATTTAGTAATTCTCCCACTATGATTATTTGACTGTCACTGTCATATGCAGCATCTGTGTACATGTCACGTGCATTGCAATAAAAATGTGCATAACGGAGTGGTAAAGGAGTAAATAAAGTAACCAATTAAATAGTTGTTGGTGTAGCAACCCGATGAAATTGTTTTTTCTCTATAATTGTCATCTGTGTCGCAGCTTGTGTTGATGATGATTGTGTTTATGTGCTCTTCAGGAGATAAATCTGGTGCCACATCCACCGCTAGGTCTTTTTCCTCCTCCGACACCTATAGCTCTTTGCACTCCAGTAAGTATCTTCTGTATTTTTGAGTATTCGGGACCTTCCAAACCCCCTTTTGCTCGTTTGATTTCACCAATTTTTGGGAGGGACTCAGATCCCCATTTTATCCCTCTCCGTTTCTTTGTCGACCCCGTCCTCCTCATCGCAAAGACTCCGTCCTTCAGTTGTCTCTGGTGCTACGAAGTCGTCATATAGTTTATAGCCCCAGATCTCTTATTAACCCTTTTCACAGCCCCTGTTCCATTTAGTCTCTCTTGCATCGTTTTGAATGGCATGAACCTCACGGTTATTTCTCCATTTTGAGCGTTATGTCCGCTACTGTTCTTTTGTGGATACTCTATATATTGGTACTTGAGCACTGCCTTGTGGGGTATATATATACATATATATATATATATATATATATATATATATATATATATATATATATATATATATATATATATATATATATATATATATATATATATATACCTTGTGGGTTCTCCGGGACCCAGCCAGCACTTTTAGCATCATGTTCCCTTTCCCGTCTTGACTAGGAAATGGCGGATTTCCCATGATGACTTGCTTGTGTATGGAACTGTCCAGTTACCCTCCTGTATCTTGCCAAAAAAGTGTAACTATGGATACTACTACTTCACAAACCTCTACTTAGTTTTATTTATTTATTTATTTATTTTTGTCAGGCATGATGTAATTAGAACCCTGTTATTTAAGCAGTATTAGCCCATATTAGCCCTTTTTCATCTTCCTGATTTGTATGAAGCAGCTCTATTATATAGGATGTTCAGTTATCATTATAACAGTGAACCTTGTATCCCTATTTTAAATTGTATTGGATTATATTTTCCTTATTTACAATTCAAGTATGCAAACATAGTTCAGTTTTGATCGTATAATAAGTTATACATTGTTATTGCTTGCGAAAAAAATACCATTCGATCGTTCCAGCTCCCCTTATTTAAATTTTCTTGATATAAGGTTTTGTCTTTTAAGGGTCCAAAGAAGTAAAAATAGCCAGTAATTGAAAACATTAGGTTTACCTCTTTATTTTTTACTTTCTTCACTCTTCTCATTTCAGCGCTTGGTAAAATATTCTACATTTAATTTTGAATTATATCTATATGGATTTTCTTAATTATGAATAAATCTCTTTCATATTTAAAAAGTGCGTATGAGTTCGAAGACCTTTCCGAATAATTCTCGATTTTAGAATTTCCATAAAATATGGGATTGGGTGACAGAGCTCTCTGTTATACAACTAGAAATGAGAAATGACTAAAGATCTGGTCGTAACTTTTTATCCAGGTACTTGGATGATTTTGTACAGGTAAAAGTAACCAGATTCTGGTCATTACTCAGGGGAAAATAACATCGTGAAGACACCTTATGTAGCGTTAAAGGTCAGAAATGATTAACTCGAGTTCGTTATTAAGTTTAATTCTAGTTATGAAAAATAGGTAAGAGTCGAGTCATTATGCTTAGTTGCCAAGAAAATTAGATTTTAAAAGTGGAGTTATTGATTGGAATGGTTGTTCAAATGTCGCAAAAATATTTATGTTACATAAGTGCGTAGAGAACACTTAGTTATCGACGTTTTTATCTTTTGTTTGACGTTACCTTTTGCTTTTTCACTGGATTAAGGACTTTGATTGGTGTTTTTTTTTTTACTTGTTTAAGGATTCTGTTTGAAAGCACAGCTGGAATTATTGTATCATTAGGTACTGCTCTTAATCTGGATAACTGTTTTCCATCTTAGCATTTGAGAGCTTCCTCAGGTGGCCATGTCCGAGTTTTATGACCTTTAATCGCGTTTTGTAGACGAAAGACTCCTATTATAATTATGTGGGTACCCATCTGACGTAGGAGAACAGAAGGATGTAACATAACAAAACTGATAAAGCTGAAACGTAATTGTTTTAAGGACCCCTTTATTTGCCTGTCCTCATATTTTTTTTTTCAGGTTGAGTGAAGATTGCAATTCTTCTACAAAGAAGAGACGACTTTATTTCATCAAGGAACAGAAGAATAAAACATTGCCATTTGATAGTACATGATAACTAGTCCAAATCCGAATCCCCACATAAAATTCTCAAAAATTATACAGAATATTCTGTAACATTCATACAAGAAAATTACTGTGCAGATAAGCGGGTAGCAGGTGCCTGTTCGTGTGCCCCTATACTCGCATCAAAAAAAAAAATTCCTGAATTCGATTATAGGGTTCATCAAACCTTACTGAAGCCTTGAACCTCGTTCCCTTTTACTCAGTCAGCATTGGTACTTAAAATCAAGATAAAACTGAATTAATGACCAATATTTTATTTGGTTTTTCATCTAGGATCAGGGGACACTTTCTATGCCTATATCTATATAGTTTTCTTTACTGGATCGGCCCTGTCGTAGGTATCTTTCCTGACAATTCTTCAACTACTGCAGATGTCAAAGCTATATCTCCCCTTTATTTATTCCAGTTAATATCAGAGAGGAACCTTCTTCCTAATACATTTATTTAGGATGTTACTTTAAGGGATGTTGTAGGAACAACTTACAGTTAATCAAAGTAGAAAATTGTTCACTGGTTTGAAGTTGAAGCTCTCTTTATTCCCCTTAAATGTTTTGGGTTTATAAGATTGAAGGTCAAGCACATCATGCTTTTGGAAGTGTAAATTCAGGCATATCATGTGGAAATATATATGAGAGAATGAAATCCAGTAAAAAAAAAAATTCTTGGTAATACTGTATATTACTGTCAAATAGGAACTGAAGATACAGAAAATAGGAGTGAACGTGCCATCTGCTGCAAATCGCCTACTAGCACTACCTGCAAACTTGAAGTAAAATCTTAAAAATAGAAAAATGAGAGAAGCACATACCAGGGTTGCTACAGTGAAAGCAAAGTATTCCTACTTATATATCAGAATGAGTTAGAACCCACTGATTGTTAAACCAATAGAAATTTTGGAGCCTATAAAAGTAAAGACAAAACATACCCAGAAGACTTAAAGTTCTCTCTGGGTATTAAATATTCCCATAATACTAAATGAATTTAATAGACAAATACTAGTGGACAAAAGGCGCTAAGTCTTCCCAGTGGATATTATGTACACATTTGGTATATTATGAACAGTTTGTCCATTTTTTACAGTATGTTTATTTGATGCTCTGGTACATGTTTTCTTCGAGAGTACAATTTGGTATATGGGATACATCTTGTCTGTTGAATAGTTTTTGTTTAGTTTGTAAATTTTGCTTCTTGGGTGAACTTTTTGCATATCGGGTACATTTCGTCTTTGTCGGATACATTTTGCTCCTTTTGTATGTTGTCTTTCGGGTAAGCATTTAGTACATTTGGTCATTTTGTCCACTGGGTACATTTTGTCTACTGAGTACACTTCGTTCAGTCAGTAAATTTTACTTACTGGATGTATTATGCTCAGTAAGACCATTTTGTTAATGGGTACTTTTGTGCAGTGGGAACGTTTTTCTACTTAATGCATTTTGTCCATTGGGTATATCGGTAAAGTTGGCACATTTATCCACTGGTATGTATATTCAGTTCAGTTTCTTCACTGGGTACATTTTTGTGCGTTGTGTACACTGTCCATCGTGTTTTCGGAAGGGATCATTACGTAAAGAAAAGAGGATCATTATATAAAATAAATATTAAATTGAGAACTTACCATGCTACCCTTACGTTTGGAAATATCCATTGATTCATGAGAATCAGTGGCTTTTGGATCAGGTTCGATAGCGGGCATATATGCTCATGCTTTCTCTGTAATAAACATGTTAATTGTTTTGTTTATTTTTTTGCCATCATGTTCTTGAGTCGCCCTTATAGATGGTGTTATATGTGCTTTTTTGTATTAGACAGCAGACAATTGATGTCAGAAAGCAAACAAAATCGAAACTGATATAAGAACATTTGTGTAGACAAATGATATAAATTCTTTAGGGCACGGTAATTTTAAAAATGCAGTGTACCTAAGAGACATTGTGCTTACCCTTGAAACCTCTCTTCTGCCCATCATTGAAGGTTAATAGAAAACATTACTACATCATGAAGGAAGGTTTACATTAACAAACATAAACCTGTTTTAATAAACTCACTTAATGTCGTCAATTTAGTGTGTTTCCTTCCTAGAAGGTTACCTGTATTTGGTTGGCATCGCGTGAGTAAAACCATTTTCAATTCCTTTCTTGAAAGGGACAAATTAAATTAGAAATGTTCATTTTCCCCTAACATGGTTTGCCCTTCCAACAGATATCTTGTAGGGGTACATTTGTTGACATTTTTTCTGTACACATTTCTCTGAAAATTTTATTCAGAAAATCTTCAGAAGAGTCTCATCATCAACCTCATGCACATGTCAGGTTTCCTTCCCAGAGAGATTTTTTTTTTTTTTGTCCCTTTCATCAGCTTTCCGTACAGTAACTAAAAAAATTGGCATCGTGAACAAATATATAATTTTTTTTTATTTCCATGCACAGAGAGCGTAGGCTGCTGTAGAATGATTATACATTAATAACAGAGGTTATCTACTAAAAAAGATCCCAACATTTTGTAAAGTATACCCCATTTCAGTAAGAAACTTCAGCATACTATAGAAAACACAGAAGACCTTCCAAGCCAGATGGAACATCATAATTTAACGAACACGCTGTATGTGCATGAAAGATTTCTTGTGCAAGGAAGGTCTTGTTCTGAGATACGCGAAGAGCTTCTTCAGTAGAAACGACGAATCAAAAAACTTTTGAAACTTTTGGTTTTATGATTTCGGATTTTCCGAATCTGTGCCCTAAAGAAAAGTGTAGAAACAGGCCACTGATCATGATATTTGCAGCATTATATGTCATACCTTCAAGACTCCGGAGCTCTGTCAGCCCAGTGTTAGCAGATTGTAATCTCCCAAGGTTATACCAGCCTTTAAGTGATCTCCCTTCCTTAGAAAATAACCCATGTATTAAACCTGTAAGTGGGGCAACTCACCTTCTCAAAAAAGACTGATGATTTTTTTCCATGTTGATGGAGGTGCACCAAGTAAGTCTCTTCACCCATAATGAGTCCTGCTTCAGTGAAGTGTGATCAACAGCTGACATTAAATGAGCTTACAGTTCAGCTGTAGTCACGTGAATTATGTATCCAAAAATCATATAAAATGGATGCTGTATGGACTGTAACCATTGAATATGAATATTTAGGATGCACATGAAACTTGGGAGCAAATTTAAGCAAACTTTTGGATTAGGTGTAATATATGTGTATATATATTTATATATATATATATATATATATATATATATATATATATATATATATATATATATATATATGTGTGTGTGTGTGTGTGTGTGTATACATATATTGTGTGTGCATACATACATACATACGTATGCATATATATATATATAGTTAGTTATTTAGTTAGTTTATGTATTACTGGTCGATGGAGTGACATGTTGAAAATATTTTGGCTGAGGAAGATAGAAAGGCCAGATTTGATAATGCAAGAAAGCCAGTGGTTGCTATACTGTTGTCATTATTAAGGATGCAAGAAGAGCAATTAATAGAGTGAAAAATGGACATGAACCTTAAACTGGTGGGATACAAGTTATATGTTGCAGAACGTCTGTGATAGTTTGACTAATTGACTGACAAGTTTTAAAAATGTAAAGTTGACAGAGGAGGTCGTAAGAATTATAGAGGCATAACATTATTTTCTATATCAGAGATGTATGGTAGGACTGGAATTAAGAAAGAAAGATAAATAACAGTAAGATCAGTATTGGAAGACCAATTTGACTTTAGCCAAGGAATTGGACATAGAGATTATTGCTTTTATTGTGAAACAGTTATATCAGATTTCGAATAGTAAAGGGATAATGCTTTTTGTGACATGCATGGGCTCCAAAAATGCCCAAGATAAGATCAGTAGAGAGCAAGATGGAGATGATGTTTGGTTGAGTGTAATTTAAATCATATGTCAGAAAACAAGCGTTTGTTAGAATATACAGATGGGAGAGTGACTGATTTGGTATAAAAGCAGATCCTAAATAAGGGTGTGTTATATCTTACTCGCTCTTCAGTATCTTTATGGATGGAGTGATGTAAGAAGTCAGAGAAAATGCAGTAAACGTAGGTACAAAATTGTAGGATGAGAAAGGAAGTTGTTAATGGAGTGCTGAATGGCTAATGTTTGCAGATGGATTCAGTACTAACTGGGGATAGTAAAGTAGACTTGTCAGAATACTTTAGAATAAATATATATCAGATAATGTTGGATGAATGAAGAGGAGCGTCACAGGACAAATGAATCTAGGAATGTAAAGAAGTATATGCAGAAGATCGGGAATAGACTTCATTTGTCTTTAGAAACCCTGGTGGAATGTATGAAGGGATTATCCAGCAACTTCCTTGGTGGAAGTGAAGTACAAATGCTGAATATAAATTAAAGAAAAAGTGAAAGCTGTTGGGATGAAGTGTGTGACTTGACAAGAATTACTATTGCAAGAAATATCTTGATCTCCAAAAGTGGTGGTGAAAAAGTTAACAGAAGTGAAAGGATGAATCAGAATAGATTGTGATGGTCTGGTCTTATGAAAAGAAGGGATGGCAGGTTGGTAGGGAAAGTACAGAATTCAAAAGTGGTAGAAGAAAGGAGCAGATGGAAGAAGAAGAAATGTTATGACATGCGTGAAAAGTTATTGGAAAAGAAAAGTCTTAATATTCAGTTTAAGAAAAGGTATCGACCTGCTGCCAATAAACAATCTGTGAAAAAGTATGAAACACTTAATGCGGTGGATGTTTACTGCACAAGGCATTCATCCATGCTGCAGCAGGTGAAATATTCATGCGCCATTGACTGATGTCTTATCACGGAAGTCATTCCCTGCTAACAGCGTACTGGAAACAATATACTGTTGAAAGAATATATACATACATATATATATATATATATATATATATATATATATATATATATATATATATATATATATATATATATATATATATATATATTTTCAAGAGTAAGCTGTTTAACCTAGCAGGGAATATTTTATATATATATATATATATATATATATATATATATATATATATATATATATATATATATATATATATATATATATATATATATATATATATATATATATACAGAATTTGAAGGCGTTACCGTTTTATTAATTGTTTTTCAGAGAAAATGTGTTATTTATTATGTAAAAAGAAAAAATTTTCAAAGGTAACCATTATCACTTGTCTTCAAAAAACATTTTCTTTCTTCAGAAAATGCATTTGAGAATTCTCAAGGGTAAGTGCGTCCTTTGTCAGTGGTACAAATAAAAATTTCCTCACAATTTATATTTTGTCTTGTTGCCAAAGAAAAAATTGGTCAAATCCTTAAACATCCTTGTTTCCCTTGTATCCACGTGGCTTGCTTTTCATTGAAAGGTATGGCCATCCTAGCGTTGATAATAGGTATGGCACCTGCTCTCTCTCTCTCTCTCTCTCTCTCTCTCTCTCTCTCTCTCTCTCTCTCTCTCTCTCTCTCTCTCTCTCTCTGGCACACTAAACTCACAACCACACACACACACACAGGTATAAAAATACTGTACATTTGTGCATTTGCATTGTTGCCTATTTACAGTTTGAAACACTATGGTAATAGGCAAAATAGGCAATTGTTTATGTTAGAATATATGATAGTATAATATTACCACTTTTTCAATTTGATTTATTTCTATACCATATGAGAATGAATTATCATACCATCTACGTTATTGTTATTTCTCTGCTCCCTTGGCAGCTTATTTCCAATGCAACATTTCCAACGAACTTTCAGGTGTTCCCCTATCCATTATTAGAGCGTTTATCTTTCATATGCATATATTCTGTCTATGCCTCCCGGAAATTAATGCATCTTGAAATACTGTCTTAGTCATCCCCCAACTCCCTTAGTGCCATTTAGCATAGTTTAGAAACGCTTTAGTAAAAATTAGTTCCCCCATACTATTTTGGTACCCAGATCTTATTTCATTTGACTGCCTAGATCGAGTTCTCTAGATACATCGAATCCACAGCCTTCTTTATGCAGATATCCTCTTGGGCTCTAGGATAGATATGCCTGTTTTTTTAGAAAATAACCCCTTTTTAAGTTTGAAAATAGTGATTATTTGCATTTGTGTTTGTCGGGTTGATATGCTACACACCCGACCATTTCATAGAGTAAATCTTGATGGCGATTATGTAAATGAAAGAACAAAATCTATTAATTGATGAATAGCTTGCGATTGTTTTTCAGATCCCGTTGGAACCCGGAAGGGAAAGAACACCTGGTCCCTCCTGAGGCTCGTGAGTATCCGAAGACTGTGGGGCGGGTCCATCCCCCTGATAATGGACGCAATCTTCTTTGTAGAGGATGTTGGCTTTGTTATTTAGAGTGACGAATTGCTATGTTCTCTTAACTGTAGTAATAGGTAGACTTCTTTCTGACTTCAGAATTTGTTGTAATGGTAACTCTTTTTTATTGTATATATTTGTCATAGAAAATTTGTCGTTTATTATGACCAGATGTGTGTGGTTATTTTGTATGTTAAGTAGAATTGACTGCAAATTTCTCAGTGGTTTTACACTTGTCTTATCACCTACTTGTCAATTTATTTGTCGTGATTTGATACATACTTATCTTTCTTTAATTTGATAATATAAATACTTTTCAAGAAATAGTTGCTGAAAACATAAGCGCTCTAAAGCCTAGAAAATAACGTCAATGAAATGAAAAATAAGACCTAAATTACAATGTACTGATTACATATTGATGACACACGTATTTTTAGAGCAACGATAAATGTGTAGGTGTGAACCAGTTGTCCAAAAAGTACAATTAAGGTAAAATTCCTTGAATAGAAATAATTACGAAACTGTAACATCAGTTTGCTCTTGCTGTTCTATATTTTACTGCGCCACTAAGGACAATCCCACTCTTATGGATTAATTTCTATGATTTTTTATAACATCCAGGAACGCTGGACAAAATGAATGTTTTTAAATTGATATTAAAAATGGCATTATGATCTGGAACGCATTTTCCACCGCTTTCGAGTTTGTTTCAGTAAAAATCTTGCTCTTTCTGTTGCTTTTTTTGTATTTATGTTTTTTCCTGTGTACTGCGGGGAATACGAAACTGATTTCTTGTTACTGAAATGTCGCATACAGATGATGAGCGTTCTGTATTTTTCCTGATACTTGAGGCTGTCCCATTTTCAGAAATCTCTAGTGCATTTAATACCAACGATTACGCGCATTTGAACTGTAATTGTTTTTATTCAAGGTAACGAAAAATACGTTTTGACATTCATAAAACAAAATGCGATATATTATAATTTCAATATTATTGTAGAGAATGTCCTTTCTTTAAACTACACATGTTCCTGAGAGGATGGTAGCTCATGAATATTTTGCAGGCTAGGTCATTACAGAACTATATGATCAGACAAAGAAACTTCTGAAAATATATAGATACGAAATAAAACCATGCTGTAAATTTCTCTCCTTAGATAATCACATGTATGTAATTTGAGTGTTGGAATAATATTTTCATTGGTAATTGTGTTAGTTCACCTATGCCCTTCTTTGTAGTTTGATGCACATTTTTGCTTCTCATAGGCCAGTAGCTGTAGATGGTATTTGTTGAAAACAGTAGGATAGTTTTCTTTTAGTAGAAAAGAAATTAGACGTTTTAAAAGTAGTATATGTTGGATAGATGTCTTCAAAGATGATCAGACCTTTATACAATACGCTGCTCTAAATTACTTTGGCAATATCAGGTACTGACGTGACAGTGAACCCCATTTACAGTATGGTAGATTCCATGTGAAATATCTGTATGAATTATTTTTGTATGCAGACTATGTATACGTATATATATGTGTGTGTGAGGGTGTGTATGTGTGTGTATATTATGCATAAATTAACTTTTTTTTAGTCCAGTAGCAGGTGTTAATCGTTAATGGGTATAGATGAGGTAGAGCAATGTGCTGGTCATAGTTGTCTCATAACAAAAAGTGTTAGGAGGAAAAGTTTTATATCTTTTTAGGACTAATGAAAAGTACAAAAGACCTGACAGGGGCGTACTTCCGTTTTCCATCCGTGTATTAATGTTATTATCAATATTATTATTGTTATCATTATAGTTAGAAGACCCTCTTTTATAGTTAGAAGACCCTCTTTCAAACAAGTGGAGTTAAATGTGATTGCTGCATCAGCTGCATTCAATTTGTAAAAAAATTTAATTTTCTTATGATTGCTCTTTCTCTAATACTTAATTCTACCAGTAGCTCCTACAGTTGTCATTCTTTCGTAGATGGAGAGATGAACATTCTTTTGATGGAATTCTTTTAATAAATATGTAAATATTACATCTACTGTAAGTTGCAAAATAACTCTGGAGTTTATGAGGAAGTCTTCAGCCTGTATTGAAATAAGACCTGGGTAGCCCTGAGGTTCTTACTCCTTGAGGTGGTCTTTGGGTAAGTCGTTTTCATGCCACGTTCAGCGGAAGCTCTACTGAGCATGAACACGCCAAAAGACGAGTAACAGTGAGTCTTGTTCCATATATACAAATTGTTGACACTTGTGTATATGGTTAAAGATTTGCTGTCTGATTGGCTTCAGTTGTTACATTGTTGCAGCCTCGCTGAGTGGCAGGGATGGTGTTGGCTCCTTTCCTGTTTTGATGACTCATCTGTTGGTATTTACCGGCGAATATTTTGATTGGTGAAAAGGAAGTTAGTTATATGTATCTTGGCATAGATGGTGTTGTTCTTACCCGGGAATGCTTGTTCTATCATCTGTCTTGAAGTTGGATCCTCTATCATGTATGGGTCTTATTTGGTCTTGGTTGAAATGATGACTGATGTTGGTGGGTAGGAAGAACATTTCCTGCATTGTGTTCAGGGAAGGCTTCTCCTGTTGGATCTGGAATGCATTAAGCTGTCATAGTCACCTCGGGTCCAGGGCCATTCCAGTTTGTTTTTCTGTATTCTTCACTGTTACATCTCTTACGTCTTTTATGATGTTAATTTGACGCATCTCTCACATGTGGTTCTTCATTGCCTTTCTTTGCGCAAGTCACTTGGTCCTCTTAGCCAGTTTTATTGTAGTCATAACCACATATGAGCCAAAAAACCTCAGATGGGGGATTTGAATAGATGCACTACATTGAGATCAAGGAATGGAAGTGGGCGTTGTTGCAGAATTCAACTGTTTAGTTCAGG
The DNA here is from genome assembly GCF_040412425.1 of Macrobrachium rosenbergii. NCBI lineage: Eukaryota > Metazoa > Arthropoda > Malacostraca > Decapoda > Palaemonidae > Macrobrachium > Macrobrachium rosenbergii. The sequence goes on from NC_089765.1 coordinate 33,742,335, forward strand.
CACCTGCATTCTTGGACCTACTTGATTTCCTAGACAAAATTAGTTTGTTTAAAAGTATCGCTGATACTTTTGAACAGAAGTATCAGCATTCACATATAAGGATGTAAGTGTGACCCCTGTGGGTGGTAAAACATCTGTAGAAACGGCTGTATTATCACCAGTGGAGTACTTTATATTCTTGAAAAATTCTTCCAATGACCGAAGAGACTGTACCAGTCGGGCACATAATGTGATTATTTCATTGAGGAATTTAGCTAAATTGTAGGTGGGCGCAGGGGTTTTGCTAATTGTGGACGCAGGGGGTTCCCGAGTTACTGCTTGCTGCCCTCTTGATGTTATCCTTGGGATTTCTTGCAGGCTGCTTAAACTTTGTTCAGTTGGCAATATTTCATCAGGCTTATCATATTCTGATTTTTTCAGGATAAGGGCCAGTTTTATCAGCTCATTGCACAGTAATGCCTTTAGTTTGTCAGATCTGCTTGGTAGCCGCCTGTAATTGCCGGTAAGGCTGTTGTTGGTATATTCACTGTGTTTGGTGAGGGTCTTAGCAGGAAACAAAGATTTCAGAACATAAGTAGTGCAGAGAGTGTGGTGGCTGTCATATCACTGTATTGAATGGAATAATAACTCATGACAGGACACCCACCAAACATTGGACCATACCTCCAAATGCTGATCAGTAATGGAAGCTTAAATAAGCAGGCCAATGAGACACTGAACAGACGGTATAAGAACAGTGAACAGTCACAACCCCCTCATGAAAATATGATCAAATTATACTCTAAGGCAAGGATGTACTCTAAATACCTAGAGGACAAGCACACAGCAAAAAACATATCCATTGATAATGTATGTCATCATTGTTTATGTGGGGTTGAACTTCACCATACATGACCAAAATAGCCATACCAAAGACCTGATTATGAAAAACAGCCCAGTTCCACCATAGAGGGATCCTCTGAAAACACATCGATGAGTGCATATGTGCATCAAACCACAATGAAACTAGCTAAGAAGATCTTATGGCACTAACAAGAATGGCCTGTAAAGAACTGCATGTGAGTGGTGCTCTGGATTGACATCATGAGAGATATAGTAGTAAATATAGAAATTATCAGAAGGTCACTATTCCAAAGGTGCTTACAACTGCCTATGGTGCTCCAGTCCAACAGAAGAGGCCTTCTGTAAACACAATGTAGGAAATGTTTCTCCTTTTGCAAACATCAAGCACCCTTTAACTAGAACCTAATATGACCCCCACCTGGTATTGACTCCAACATCAAGAAAGGTTAGAACAAGCATTTCTGGACATGAATAACACCAGTGCAGCCAGGAAATCGATAGCCGCTCTCAACCAGTCAAGACATTCACCAGGAATAGATGAGTCATCACACCAGGAAAGCGGCAAACACCACACCGGCCATTCAGTGAGGATGCAACAACTTAACCATTGAAGCTGCAAATTGACTTATTAGAAATCTTGCCAGGTGATCAGAACACACGATTTTATTCTCAGCCAATCACAGTCCAGGAAACATCCTTCCTTTGTCGATGCCCTTGTATATAAGGAGACAGGCTCACTATTTCAGAGCAGTCTACCCTTGACTTTTGGCATGCTCATGCTAAATAGAGCCTGAACGGAATGTAGTCCAGAAACGCCTACCTAAGGAACACCTCAGGGAGTAAAAATCCTCCTGACGACTCACACTTTACTTCAATACCAGATCAAGAATGTGTTCACAAACGCCAGAGTTATTTTACAACTTTGATGTAATGTGTTCTTTTTTATTAAAATAGTTCCCTCCGAAAAACGATTACCTCTCTATTTATGAAAGGCCAAATATAAGAGTTACCGGTGGAATGCAGTAACAGAGAAGGTGCAATCATAAGAAAGATAAAAAACTAAACAAATTGAATCACATTTAATTCCAATGATAATGGTTATTAGTTTTATTTTTATTCAATATTTGTTATCATTGTTGAATTGTATTGAAATGTTGCCCAGCAAAGTTACAAAATATTGGACTTCCAGATCGAAAGTCTTTGGTTTTATATGATTAATAAATTTAGGGTACAAAGCAACTAATTTACTTGGCCAGAAGTAATTTTTATACTCTAATCATCTTTCGTTATGGCAAAAGAAAATGCTCATTCTCTTTAAAAAAAATTATAGTTATAAAGCATAGGTTATTATTTCTAAAGTTAAAGTTATAAAAAATACATATACATCCATTGGAAATGTAATTGCCTGGATCATTTAACTGGATAATGACTGACAGGAGTGAATGTTCGTATCTGTTAATTATCAGTGTTTTTTTTTTTCACTATTAAACTGGAAATAAGTGTCACAGCTATGTTGTCGAATTCTTGGCTTTTTATCGCTTTGTTCATCACCGTGTTTCTTGAGTAAGGTTGACACCTTACAACACAATTTTTTTATGTGTCGTTTTAATCTCCTTCCATCTTACGGCTGGAATGTAATAAAACAGGATGTTCTGATGGGATATTGCAATTTGCATGTTGGCTGCGGTTTGCATATACTGTTTCATCAAAGTAAATTTGCCAAGAATTTATCAGACAAATGGCTTTCCATGTCCTTGGAGAAATCGTGAAGGTCAGGATCGTCAATAGTGTATGAAAGTGCTTATGCGTAGATTAGTGTTTGAATATTTTATGAGTGTAAAGGTCTTTATTTTGTGAATATATATATATATATATATATATATATATATATATATATATATATATATATATATATATATATATATGTGTGTGTGTGTGTGTGTGTGTGTGTGTGTGTGTGTGTGTGTGTGTGTGTGTGTGTGTGTGTGTGTGTTTGGAGGGGTTACTGATATTTTATGAGTGGAGGCTTTAGATGCATTCAAGGGTGGAAAGGTGTATGAATAAGTTTGTTTGTGGAAAATGTATGAATGTGTTTATGGGTTGAAAAGTATATAGATATTCTATAGGAAGAAAGGGGTAAAGGTGTATTTATAGGTGTAAGGGTGTATAAATATTTTGAGTAAAAAGGTCTGTGGCTATGTGTACGAATGAAAAAGTATGTGTGTGTTTTATGTGTGGTTAAGTATATTGGTGGATAGCTATTTTATTATTTTAAAGATTTGGCCGTATTAAGGCCTGGAAAAGTATATTGCTACTTTACGAATGGTTACATATGTGGGTGCGTTAATGTATGGCAAAGTATATACGTAGATGCTTTATGAATTTAAATCTGTATGGATATAATAATACTCGGAAAAGTGTATTGATGTTTTATTAGTGGGAAGGTCAGTGGATATGCTTATGCATGGATTAATTACGTGTTTGGATAAAGTTGTTGACATGCAAAGTTCGGTATAAAACTAATGGAAAAATGTCACTGGACTTTCAGATTTGTAGGAAGGATCGAGTAACTCAAATTTCACAAAATACAAAAAAATTGTTGTGGAACTTGATAGTAGGGGTAATTTTGTAAACTGCCAATGCAGTAGCTTAGTGAAAAACCAAATGGTGATAACGCTTACTATGCGAGAGGAGATCAAGTTGCCCCGATAAGACTGTAAAAAAAAAATATAGGGTGAAAAGAACGAGGGAAAACCAGAAAAATTGTGTGATGAATGTTTGCGTAACTGATGAGTAAATAGTAACGGTAAATTTGTATTGGTCCTTGAGGGGAAATATTGCGGTTCGTGGTTGATGGAAGGAACGTTTGTAATTTAGGTTTCATATATAAACTTGAATAAAGTTATTGGGGCACAGGGCATAAGCGACGTAAAAGAAGAATTAAGTGAGGAGTTATTAGTGTATGAATGAAATATTCAGGAAAGTTGTGGTACATTACATCATTGGGTCGGATTGGTGGAGCGGATGAAATGTTAAGATGAAAAGGCGTTAGCATTCATAAAAAAATGAGACGTCACGGAAGGAGAGTGACAGTAAATTTAATGGGAGTCGAAAAGCGGATAGTAAAGTGCCTAGGTATATAGTGGTTGAAGCATATTCAGTCTCTCCTTTAGTCATTTTCTTATTGGCTTGTATATCGTTGCGAATGTCTACTGATTTCTTGTATGATTGCCTTTCTTTATTCCATCCATTACACCAGTTTTTCTTGTGACCTGTAACTGTATTTTAAACAGTCGTCTGTTTCTACTTCGTAAAGAATTCGTTCTTTAAATATGCATATTTCCCTTATACGAAGATTTATCCACATACCGTGGAAGACACCACGAGGTCACCTTTTAAACTTCTCAAGTGCACTTAGGGATTGCTACTCTATATTTATCTAGTGCACCAACCACCGTATCTCATTTATTGCTCTCGGTGTCTCCTCATCAAGTTTATTACCTGCTATCTTATACTGATAAGAAACCGATTCTCTTTATCTTACAGAAAAAGGCTTGAATATGTAAAGGGTAATAATTGGATATGATGCACCCAAACTCTTACTCTTCTGTCTTTATCGTACTAAAATGTAATAAAACAAATTATTCTTCATTATTTTCTCACGCAGATAAATATAATCTTTTATCAACTCATTGTTACCATGTGCGAGACCATTTATTGATCGCTTCTTGGAAACATTCGTAATATTCAAAGAATTCTAAACATGCAGAAAAAAATTCAGCTCTTCGTCACTTACCATTACTTAATTATAGTTATAATAATAATCAGTGAAATGACATACTGAGATTGATTACTACTAGTGATGCTGACTAAATTTTCTGCCTCTGAAAATTCTGGTCGCACGCTCAGGAGCTCGTTGTCAAACGTTTTTGATGTTTCTAAGCAAGGAGAGGCTTCTTTTATATTTCAAGGCTTCGGCAATGACTATAGGTGTTACTGAAAGATGTTAGTATTTGATATTACAATTCACACACTCTTGTTTGGTAAGGAAGTTACTGACTAGCTTGAGTCTTGGGGTTACAGTAGCTTTTCAGAATTTTATTTTCATTTTTATTAGCACTGGGAAGTATAAACGCGTAATACAGATGAGAAGAAATATGTCAGAATGAATTACTTTATGGAGGGGATTGAGACTGGGGACATTTGAGAAATGAAGTGTAAATAATTTTGAATATTGTAGCGCATGTCACGGCACGGTACACTGTACGACCAAACGGGAAATTACTCATACCAGCTATTCTTATTTACTTTAGATCAGCAATGTGGGAATGCTACTGATTTTTTCCGACGAGATATCTTTCAGCAGACAAAATCATAATGAGAATGATTGGAGTTGCATGCAAGTAATGGCGGGTTAAGCATGTATACTCTGCCTTTACTTGTAACTGCTGAAATTTTTATGTAACAATGGTTAATATCGCCATATACAGAGCTGAAAGTGGTGTTACTGATTTTATGACTGAAAGGGGCATAGCTTACTTGAAGGAAATGAGGCATCGGTGCTATTTAAAGAAATTCTTCCATAGGTTGTAAGGTCAGAATTGTAGAAGAATGGTATTAATTTAGTGATCGTAATTACTTACATTATTTCTCTGTTGCTGTTTCTTTATATGTTGTCACTATGAACAACTTTACTTTTAAACCACATCTGTCGTGGAGATATAAATAAAGCAATATAAAACGATAAATGCATTGAAAAAATGTTATATGAAAAAGGGTTTTCTGAGTAGGAACCCAATATCACTTGAAGTGTGAGGCAACCTTCCAGAGCGGATAGAACGGCAACTGTATGACCTGGCCATCTTAGGGAAGGAAGAAAGCCCTTCTTTGAAATAAGAAAAAAATATAAGAAAACAAGAAATGCTATAGTTTTATGAACAGTTCATTAAATGACTTTAGTAAACATATGACTGACTGAGGTAGGGATGTGTACTCTCTCTCTCTCTCTCTCTCTCTCTCTCTCTCTCTCTCTCTCTCTCTCTCTCTCTCTCTCTCTCTCTCTCAGGATGCATATTTATAAATATTTACTTACATTAAATGCGTTGTATTTTATCACCAAGCTTTGGTGGATGCAAATCTTTTAATCTACGAGTGATTAATAACTGAAGGGGTAAAGCACGAAGGTGTGAAATTAGTCACTGAAAATGAACCTTGCAAATCCCTTAAATAAAGAATGATTACGCTCTTTGAAGAATTATTATATATTCTTGAAGGGAAGTGTAAATATAAATATATATATATATATATATATATATATATATATATATATATATATATATATATATATATATATATATATATATATATATATATATATATATATATATATATATATATATATATATATATATATATATATATATATATATATATATATATATATATATATATATATACATATATATATATATATATATATATATATATATATATATATATATGTGTGTATGTATGTATGTATATCAAGGATGAACCCCAAGTCCGGAAAAATTAGTAAAACAGGTAGCAGAGCATTTGATATACTCTCATATTCTTTCATGAAAACATCCACTTTCAGCCTCCTCCGCTTACAAAGGCTTCTTTCTACTTTCGCAAACTAACTTTCCAACATTTATAAACATCAGCCACGGCAAACTTGCAGTTGCACCTCTTGACCTTTCCCTTAATTCAGTAATCCCTGGATCCATAAAAAAAAATGAAAAGCCATAGAGAGACAGCGTTGCCAGTCTTAGACCAGCTTTTATCCTAGACCAGTCAACCTCCCATGAAAAGATGGTAACGCAGCTTTCTGTTTTCTCGTTGAAATTACTGTTCTTCGTGACAATTTACTTTGTTCACCGTATTTTCTAAGTTGACGCAGAAAGGTCGTAGAAACGGTAAGAAGCCTAGCATAGGAGGAAGGACTAATCAGAAAGTTATGAGGTGATTGGACCATAAGGATGAAGGCTGACAGTGCAAGATAGAGGCTAATGACCCAGTGTGTGTAGGATGTTCGAGACACTGCTTATAAGCTTTCTGCGTAGGTGTATGAAGCGATTAATTTAGTGGAAGCGTTCTGCACATGGGTCCATCCATCGATTCAGCAATTATCGTATGAATGGCCAAGGATATTTACAATTTATTTTTTGGAATTCCAATTCTATTAGTAAATTCAAGGATCTTAAGTCAGCTCTCGCATGCACATATACACTCATGTCTTTCAACGCCGGTCATCAAAATTTTTTTATATCTTTTCATTGAGGTGACAGGTTTTCAGTTTTTTACCCGTAACCTACTCTTACACGCGTGATAACAACACCACGTAAAGTAAGATTTTATCATATACTGTATATATATATATATATATATATATATATATATATATATATATATATATATATATATATATATATATATATATATATATATATATATATATATAGAAGTGTGTGCGTGCCTGCAATATTAAGTATATAAAATTTTCCATACATTTTTTTCTCCTTTGTCACTTGCTCTTCATTTCCGGCTATCGCTCTGCCAGAGTCCGTTGCCATCTGAGGTACAAGATTAATTCAATTTTTTTTTCTCTCTCTCTTCTTAAATATCTCAGATATTTCCATTTTCCATTTCAGATTGAGTCGTATGAGCAGTCCAAAATCCGTCCCATCTCTTCTTCAATTTTCCACCAAACCCACATTTCAGAATCTTTTTATTTCCTAATGTCATCATTTTTGAAGACCGCGTCCCAGTATCTCAGATTCGCGCAGGACATCATTACTTGCCCCGGATTTTTGCTCTTCCCCTTTGATATTTTCTCTCTATTTGATATTACGTTTGAGTCACCACTCCTTTCAGCACAAATTTCAAATGCCAGAATTAAATTTCTTGTCACATTTCGTGTCTTATTCCATTAGGCTATTGGTTTTTTAATGAAAGTTATTTTTAGCATGACCTAATAACATGATATGTTAATACTAATATCTTCTCTCAAGACGTTTCATCTTTCTTTTTGAAGTTTATCCTTGTATCTTAACTTTTTTAATTTGATCAGACTTTCTTCAAGTTGGACTTTACCTGAATTAAATTTTCCAGTGCTCGTAACTTCCGAAATTTAAGCTAATCGTCTAAGGATTACCTTCAAAATAATGACTATGAGAGTAATTACTCTTTCATGTAAGAGCTTTAGCATCGTATTTGTATTCTGTCCTTTCCATGGAGCTACTAACAACAACGTTACAGTAGTTCCCGGTTTCTTATGCACTCCTTTAGCTATTTTGTTCCACCATTCTTGATCAGCCCTTTGTCAGAGAGGCGGACACTTTGCTATCCGTGTAGACACCCCGGAATTATATATGTAATCAACGGATAGGTTTGCTTAAAAGTAAATGGGTGTTACAGACTAATACACACACAAACAAAGCCACTCCAACATCTAAAAACATAACAGACACCTCATACGTCTCGAACTGTCCACCTAACTGCCCAACAACTTCTCGCTGCTGGGAAAAAGGGCGCTGGTGACTGGTATAAGACATGTACATGCGCTACCGGGGTCTAAGCGATGTCAGGCAGGGCAGCCGCTCGAGACTACGGTCTACCCCAAAGCCAAATCAGAGTCCTTCAAAAGAAGGCATCGTGCTTACCCCATACAAAAATGGGAAAAAAGCACGTTAAAGAAGAAGAAGAAGATTCTTGATCAGCCCTTTCAGCCTCTCGGTCTGATAAGCATTTACCTGTATTATTGACACTCGTTTTCTCTTTATTTTCTACCTTGTTGGTATTCATCCTATTTTATATAGAGAGCTTTAATACACTCCTGATAGCTGAGATATTGGGATATTCACATCTGATAGTTTTTCTTGCAGTGTTAATACAATTCTCTGTTTGAATTTTCTTCGCTCCTGTTGTGCAAATTTCTATTACTCCCGTTTGGAAATGTATTTTATGTAAGTCATATATATATATATATATATATATATATATATATATATATATATATATATATATATTATATATATACATATATATGTGTGTATTTATAAATACACACACATGTATATGTATATATATAAGCAAAAAATATACAAGTATACACACATATATTCTCAGGTATTTATGGAAAGGTGTACACTGTTCATGCCTACTGATTAGGACAGCTACATTTGGGCTCTTTCTTAGTTCACTTAAATTGTAACCTGTGGCTAAAAGCTACTATAGCATCTTAGAATATATGAAGAGTGATTTAAGAGGCTTACAGACTCCTCCTTCTTCCCTTCTGTTCCGAAATAAAGATTTACAACTGGAGAGTGATCAGTTAGCTGGTAGCCTTGTGGTGCAGTCTTGTTGTTATCAGTTGTCAAATAATTAAAAGAGTTCGTGGATGGCTATTAATTTGTAGGAGTCATTTAAGATTTCTCGGCTCTCCGTGTGTCTGTTTCTCGTTCTCTCTCTATTATATTTTATTTTCTGGCGTGGATCTTCGAGTTAAGTTGGAATCATTCCATATGCCTCGTTTCGTTACCGAAAATGTCATTCACCAGTTGTAAAGAAAATCATACTACAGTGATAGTACTTACTATCAAGAACAACAGCAATAATAATAATAATAATAATAATAATAATAATAATAATAATAATAATAATAATAATATGGATTATTATGATTAAGAACAAGATCAGAAACGATAGGAAGCAAATACCAAAATAAGCAAAAATACCAGGAAGCGTTAAAAATCTCTGTTCAGCCGATGTTCTATCATTAACAATCAGAAGAAGAAACTGGAGTAAGATCAGGTACTTGCAGACATTTGAACCGTTCACCTTGAAATTGTTGTCAGCGCTTAGAAATTGAGTATTTTTATCAGAAGCGCTGGATGTTTATCATAAATCTGTGATGTAGATGTTTCTGAATGGCAGTGAAGTTAATCTGATCAACTCTGACAGGTGGACAATCAGCCCAGATGAGAACGGTCATCAATAGTTTTTTTTCAGGATGAAATGTGGTTTTTACGTTCTATAGAGGATAGTTGTCTTCAGTTCCAAATGAATTTGCATTAATTAAAGAAAAGAGGAAATTTTGTGGTCTAGGAAAGCAAGTAAATTATGCTGTGTAATAGAATTTTAGATTCTTATGAAGTCTTTGCTTGTGCAACTCTGGTGAAGATTGCATCTGTCTCTTCGGGGAATCAAAACTTTTTAAATAAAAGAGAAAAATAAATAGCTAAAATAAAGGAATAGACGGATTAGTGATATGCATAGAAGTGTGGAAATTTTACTTGTTCGTGTGATATAGAACGTGGTTCCCTTAGGGGTTCTACATCAGAGACCATAAGGAAAATGTGAGATGTGAGCGAAGTTAATATTTTACAACTTCAGTTTTACCAGACCAAAAGCAGACTGATATTAAAAGAGAGAATCTTGATAGACACTTTTTCAGTATCGGCATTCATATTCGATGTAACAGATGACGAAAAAGGTCACTTCAGAGCTGCTGATAAGAATTAAGCTATCCACATCAGGCGAAGAAGAGAGCACAGCTGCAGTAGCTTCCGTGGGAGGAGAAGTTCGTGCCTCATAGATATTTGAAAAGGATATTTGAGAAATTAGACATTTCAAAGCCAAATTTCAGCATCAGAACGATTACAATTAATGCAGATATAACAGTTAATGATAATGCCGAAACATGAACATTGGCAGATTGAATTTTATATTTTTAAACATGTTTTGTTTTTGTTGAAGTGGGTCGCTGTTCAGTTAAGAAATTAGTTACAGTTATTGGAGAATGAAGAACGTATCAAAAATTTTTGTATTCATTAGATTTACTCTGAAAATTTTTCAGCAACTCTGACCGCACTCAAAGTCACACCCACTCACACGCACAAATATATATATATATATATATATATATATATATATATATATATATATATATATATATATATATATATATATATATATATATATATATATGTGTGTGTGTGTGTGTGTGTGTGTGTGTGTGTGTGTGTGTGTGTGTTCGTTTTTTCCTGGTAGCATACACTATAAAGTATAATAACGCCAACACAGAGAATATGGATAATGGACATTACGAACAATTTTTCTATTTTGAATATTAGAATGCAAACTCGAATTTAGTTGATGAATGTCTTCATTTTCCGGTTTTGCGCTCCCTTTGTTGTTGTGGATGGATTAGGGAGAGATTTCCTCATCCAGGTCGGCCTCTATCGGAAGCGTTGCATATATTTCATCCCTCGCTCTCTGAGAGAGAGAGAGAAAGAGAGAGAGTTATTATTCTATGAATATTTTTCTCAGGAGAACAGTGCTTGTTTTATATTCCTATTATATCAAATTAAAAGTTATCTAAACCTATGTTTCAAAAGCGTTTGAAAGCACGGGTTTAAAACAAGATCTGACAAAAATGGAGAACGTTCGTTTTCCAATTATGAAATGTTAACAGCACGTAATCAAATAAATAGGATTTTCATTTTATTTGTGTATTTATTTTTTGCATGCCATGAACTCGAGAGATGAAAATGACTGTTTCACAATCTTTACTCCTTTAAGAAAAATACAGATGATGGGAGTAACATTTTCTTATTTGATGATTATGAAGAATCTAATCATTTAGAAACAATGAAACTTTCGAATGCAATTTATTCTCTCTAAATCAAAGTGGATCGTGCAAAGTGGATCGTGACTCTACCTTTAATATAGTATCAAAAAGTCTATAGAGTTTCAGGTGCAAATAAGTGCCACCTTGTAATATCCACGAGATTTGCATGTCATTAGGAAATGTCACTTAAAGTTTAATTGCTCCAAGGAACGATGCTCTCCAACTACTTTTTCCGTGTTAGGAAATCAGTTCCTTATGTTTCACAAGAAATTCTCTGAAGAGTTTGAGCATTTACACTATGGTTTATATTTTAATTGGTTGCACGAAAAAGTTGTTTAAATAACTGGGTACACAATGTCCGTAACATCATGTTTTTTTTAGTTTTAGTTCACTCTTTTCTTCCAATTGTATGTTATATTGGTCCATATAAAGGCTTAAAGGTGGCTCATGAGCTTATTAGCACTGGTGAACAATGTCCTATATGTTCAGTCTCTAGGACTGAAAATATAAACATGTGATCATCGCTAAGCCCTCTCTCTGCCCAAGGTGAAGCCAGGGAGACCCAGGCAGTGGCTGCTGACCACTCGGCAGGTGGATCGCCCATAGCCCCAGTCACTACCTCACAGGATCAAGCTCATGTTACCAGTGAGGAAGGCTAGAACTCGGGACCACCAATTAAGGTGACACGCCCCTCATGTCTGGTGGATCAAGTGAAAAAATACCTGTGAAGGGATTAAACACTCTAGCTATCTCTGCCTTGTTAGTTACTTTTGGAATATTTTTAATCACGCCTGTGGACAAGGAAGAACTAAGTAATGTTATTTCGAAGGTCAAAGTGGTTGATTATCACCTGCATAACGCTAGTCATACTGAGCCACTTCTTAATTAACTTCCCTTTCCCAAAAGAGACGTTAAAGATTTAGTAAATCTGGAGGCAAAAAAAAGAGGAAAGTTATTAATAGTCAAGAGAAGCATAAGCAGGAAGAGAACTCCAAAGTTTGGTAAATTTTGAAATTCTCGTCGTTATAAACTTTCTTCCTTTTTAATTTCTTGTTTTCATCGGACCTGGGCTAGAAAAAGAACATTAGGTTGCTTGTCCCGATAGCCCTTCCTCTTCCCAGAACCTATGCCCTTTAAGACGGACACTGCCACAAAAATCTCATAAATTCGAAAGTTTTTCCGTTGTGGAAAACGACACAGGCCGAGTTTAGACAGGAACGTCATCTGAAGTCATTCTATTGAAGCCTTACCGAACTTCTAATGTTGCTTTAGGATAAAGGAAGTTAATTAATAGGTCGCTTAGTATAGGTTCCTTGTTTGTACAGATGAGGATATTCATGCCGTTTGCTTTACATCCTTTGTTCCATGCTTTTCGTTTTGCTGAACATCAACAGCATCACTAAATATAACCTAATAGAAAAACAAGTTTTCTGTACAGTGTATAGAGCTGTACGAAACTCTCGGCCACGGCCCATGAAACTCTCAGCTGCGGCCCATGAAACTTTCAGCCACGGCCTGTGATGCCCTGTGTTGTTGGCACATGTAGCAGTGCCAGACGCACGATCATGGTTAACTTTAACCTTAAATGAAAAAAAAATAAAAACTACTTAGTTAGTGGACTGCAATTTGTTATGTTTGATGATTGGAGTGTGGATGATCAACATACCAATTTGCAGCCCTCTAGCCTTAGTAGTTTTTAAGATCTGAGGGCGAACAGAAAAAGTGCGGAAGGACAAATAGCCATCTCAGTATTTTTCTTTTACATTTTTTTTTTTTTTTAGAAAACTAAAACTGATTAGAGTGTGATTCTCCTTATCTGTCCGTTAGTAATTACGAGTTATACCATCGCTGCAAAATTTCCCGCATGGTCTTATCAGCTCTCTTTCAGTAAATACCATTTCGTGTTTTTATTTCATTTTTGTGCCTTCAAAGGAATTGTAGTGCGCTCTACATATTCCACTGGGTTTCAGCAGCCACATCATGCAGATGTTTCCTGATGTCACACTCGGCCCAGAGCTAAAAGTCCCTTATACACTTGACTGTCACTCTTTGGAAATGCTCCAGGCTCGAAAGTTAGGAGAGACTGGTAAAACCTTTTCGAGAAGCCTTGTCCGTTTGCTGATCTAGCAGTTCTGAACTTGAGCAGAAAGTTGCTGTTTGAATGTTTTTTTAATTTTTATTTCCTTTTCCAAAGTTTTAGTTACATTGATCGTGTGCAGCCTGTCTCAGCTTCCTTCTGTGTTCACATATGTGCAGTTTGCTGTGTGGAACGAGGCTTATAACGTATTTTATTGATTGCTCCATATAAATCATGCATATGAATAATAATAATAATAATAATAATAATAATAATAATAATAATAATAATAATAATAATAATAAATGAGGGGAGCAGACCCTCTTTCAGACAGGTCTTGTTGAAAAGGATGGCTGTTATTCTGCGAATTTATCTTATACAGGATCTTTTCTATTCTCCTTATAATTCGCTTTTCAGGCTCTGACGAGCAGCCTGGTAATGCGTAACAGTCCAGCCTCTCTTCAGCAGGACACCCTTGAAGAAAACTAACGTGGTCTACCGATACTCGTGCCCGGGCCGAGGATGCCTCGGCTCATAAATCGGTATGACCACCATGCGTTTCTCCAAGAGCATTTCCTGCCATGGCCAAGAGGAAGCCATCTTTAACCATGCCAGAACTGCCGATAACCAGAGAATCACAAGAAAAGACATAATCCCGAACATAGAAATAATTGACCGAACTATGGACCACCTCCGCCTGCGCCTCCTGGAAGCATCGTAAATTGAGAAGGAGAGACCAACCCTCAACATTACGTAGGAAACCTTTCTCCTCCCCACGGCCACCAGGAGACCTGCACCGAACGACCCCCAAAGCGAGCGAGCTAATCAAGATTCCGCATCTGAGGATCGAAATTCTCCTCAGCACTACAGTGCCGCTAGCACACAAGACGATCCCCGAACATCAACACGGGAGTATAGGCTCCGCCCGGGACGACCTGCCCCGGGGAGCCAATCATAATTCAGCCCCGATCAAGACCCCCCTAAAATACCGACCCGAGCGCCTT
>NC_089765.1:33761909-33769409 GCF_040412425.1 Macrobrachium rosenbergii
ATAGTAGCAAAGGACAGTCTGCCGCTGCCGCTGCGGCAGCGGCGGCAGCAGCAGCAACAGCGGCTGCCGCTGCTGCTTCAACAACAACTACGACTGCTGTTGCCTCTACTTCGCCTTCGTCAGCTACCTGTACGGCCGGGATCGGGGGCTTGAGTTCCATAAGTGGGGGGATGAGTGGTGTCAGTGGGGTTTTGTCAGGAGTTGACCGAGTGCTGGAAGCGGCCAGAGACAATGTTCAGGCGGCTCTCAATAAGAACGAGACCAAAAGGAGGGAGGCCGTGTGGGACCTCTTCCAGTCAGAATGCGCTTTCCTCTACGATCATCTCATGGTCCTCAAAAATGTAAGTACACTCACCAGTTTTTCACTTTCCATACATATACACACACACACACATATATATATATACATATATATATATATATATACACATACATTTATATGTAAACATTAAGCTACAACTGTCGCTTAATATCCAGTTCGTGCTACTTCGGGAATATCACCGAATGGGGCTTATAAGTGATAAATGGATTTTTACCCAAGTGACTCGAACACTCGTCAGCACCCTCCAGCGACTTCCAGACGACGTTCAAAACCACTGAGCTCAGTGATTTTGAACATCAACTGGAAGTCGCTGGAGGGTACTGACGAGTGTTCGAGTCACTTATGTAAAAATCCATTTATCACTCATAATTTACCGAAACAATTCCCTTTCGGTGATATTCCCGAAGTAGCGCGAATTGGATATTAAGCAACCGTTGTAACTTAATGTTTATAAATCAAGAGGATGTGATAAAAATTCATATATATATATATATATATATATATATATATATATATATATATATATATATATATATATATATATATATATGTATATATATATATATATATATATATATATATATATATATATATATAAATAATGTGTATGTGTATCATTGCATTTATTGTTCATCTCTTAATTTCCTCTTCATGATTTTAAAACATTAGTAAGGAACTACTGTTTTGCTTGTCATTTGTTTATGACAGGATTTTTAACGAAATTTCTAAACTATGAGACGGCTGGCCCCTTTGTGTCAACCAGGATATAATTTTGATACCTGGGAAACCTTGTCTATATATGGACTTTTTTATGATTACGGATATGTGTGATGGTAATGGTTTAAGTATTTCTAAATTTTAATCGTTATATGTGAGTAATTTTCACAAAATACTTCTTTTAAAAGCTCTAAACTGAAATGCCTACGCTTAACTTTGAAAAGGGAAGACAAAGTAGGTTCATTTTTTCAGCTACGTAACCTGATCACGTAACGCCAAAGAAATATATTGAGAGTCTGGGAATTTTATTCGATTTACCCAGGGTGAGGAAAAACAGTTAGTCTATATGTTCAGAGAGAGAGAGAGAGAGAGAGAGTTGGGGGTGAGGGGGTTGCCGGACGTGTCGCCTGAAGGTGTGTTTATTGAGTCTTCGAGTGTCTCTGACATTTGTTTAGTAACGGTTGATTGAGTAACTGCGGACACGTCACGTTCATGTACCCCGTAGGGCATTACTGAAGGGTTTGGGGCGTCCATTTTTCCATAACTGCACCCACTTTTTATATTTTTACTTTCCATCCATTCTCGCTTCCTTTCTTCAGTCTTACTGTCGAACATTTCCAGTTGTTACATCTTAGTGCAACTGTGGGTTCTCTCAAGTTCTACCTATTTAACTTTATACTCCACATTTTTTTTGTGGATCTCTTTACCTTCCTTTCCAGTTACTCCAACTCCCTCTTGTCGCTGAGTGGCCGATAGTGACTAGTGTTTGGCTTAAAAGCCTAAATTTCGTAAATCAATAAATCAGTAAATCACGTAAATGTATCCTCCATAAATTTTTATACGGATGCTGGTAATAGTGGCGAAATCATCAGCCTATGCTGTGCTTTTTATATATTTCTCTCATCACGGCCTGGGAACATTTTCTGTAAAACATAGGATAATGATCCAGTTGCACGACATTTATTAAATGTCACATATCGAAAATATCACTATGAACAATTATATTCTGCATTTTATATTACCTCTGTTCATCAATTGGCATTACCAGTGATTCTATCTTGTAGGGATTGGGCCCACTTTAATTACGAAAACTAGTTTGGGCGTAGGGTACCTTCCTCATCCCAGAATTATTAATGAGAACCTAGTGCTAAACCCTGTATATATATATATATATATATATATATATATATATATATATATATATATATATATATATATATATATATATATATATATATATATATATATGTGTGTGTGTGTGTGTGTGTGTGTGTGTAATTATGGGGTGTGTGTGTGTGTGAGAGAGAGAGAAAAATAAAGCCAATATTATGCACTGTGTCGAACACAACTCCTTCTTCTTTGTCATCCGACCATATTCCATAGACTTCCAGGAAGTCCCTTCCCAGTAAAGCTATTTTTCTCCCACTCCCTGACAGAATCACTCTATTAACTTGGTATGATCCTCCGGTCCATTTTCGGGATATCCGTCGACCCTCCCCCACCAGACTACCTCCACTCTCGTCCCCCATGCTCTCTCTCTCTCTCTCTCTCTCTCTCTCTCTCTCTCTCTCTCTCTCTCTCTCTCTCTCTCCTACGCTTTCGTGGCCTATCACGCCATTCCGTCCAAACTTTGGGAATTTTCCTTCGACCCGATCCATTTACTTCTTTCGCACCTTGGCCTCTTATCCTAGACTCGGGAAGCGAGGCCTCTTTGTTGGTTATTGGCTCCTGATCCTCCCCTCCTCTCTCCTCGTCTCAGGTAGATATGGCCGGCGTCTCTCACCTGAGGAATCATTATCGCTTCCACAACTTATCCACCCGTCACCTTTTAAACTCAGTCTCTTTCCCCACTTTCTTCTTCCATTTGTTTGCAACTCTTTGGGTGATTCATACTTTACCTCCGTTTGTCTTTAGTTCTCACATGTTCATGTCTTTGGTCTTCGTTTTTGATCCAGTTACTTTGAGGTTAATTTGTTATAAGGTAATGGTAAATTATGTTATCAGCAATGAAGATTTTACAGAATGAGACTGAAAACATATACTAAATACTAATCTCTCTAGGAAAGAGAGAGAGAGAGAGAGAGAGAGAGAGAGAGAGAGAGAGAGAGAGAGAGAGAGAGAGAGAGAGACCTTTAGTTAGGTGGCTTCTAAGTTTTGGTTTGTTATCTAGCATTTTATTTGGATTTTTATTGTGCTGTTTCATTCTTGCCAAGTAATGTATTTATCACATTAAGAATGGTGGATATGATATTAATGAATTTACGTACCCCAAAATACTGAAAACCAGGCGGCTAACGCCTTCCGGATCAAGGCACACACACGTGTGTCTATATATAAATATGAGTATATATATATATATATATATATATATATATATATATATATATATATATATATATATATATATTAAAAGAAGAATATATATATATATATATATATATATATATATATATATATATATATATATATATATATAATATATATATCCTAAGAACACAACCTGCTGGGTGTAGGTCCTGACATATTTCTTCACTTGTGGTTTTAAACGATGTATAAAAGTCACGTGCCATTGTGATCATATACATATATATATATATATATATATATATATATATATATATATATATATATATATATATATATATATATATATATGCATACATACATACATACATACATACATACATACATACATACATACATACATACATACATCACGTCCACACAGCTTAACGCAAAGGGCCCGTGTAAAATTCCACCACTCATCTCCAGCCTTCCGTCTCATAGTTCTTGTCCAAATAAGTATAGCTCTTCCAACTCCTTTGGTGACCAGAGGACCCTAATTGACACTGTAATGTCCTATTTTCCCAGAGGTTGTTGGAAGGATGTCCAAGCCGCCTCCATCTCCCTCTCATCATTATCTGACCTTCTTTAATTTCCCATATGGTATCTTTTAACTGTCTAGCCATCCGTCTCCTAATTTAGCATTATTCTCAGGTCGAAATCTTTTTCTATACATAATTTCATTACCATACCATGAGTCACGCCCTTATAGTAGTGAAGATCGAACAAGATTTGGGTATTGTCTTACTTTCGGGTGTAATTACATACTTTCGGGTGTACTTGCAATGTATTTTATTTATGGATCTTATTTAACATGTAATGAATATACGCTGTTCCTTGTTTGAAAGATTCAGACTCATTCTTTCGCCATCTAATGTTATTTCGTTCCTTTGTGCATTTACATACTCTGTCTTCATTACTTCTGGTTTTCTTAGATTTATTTTGAGTCCCGCCTCGCCAGAGACACGATGTTTTCTGGTAAGAAAGCTCTGAGAATTTTTAGGTGTTTTGCCTAATAAATCAGCATCTTCTGCACATGCTGAGTCTCTCAGGTTTCTATCTTTATTCCACTTCGTTAATTCTCTTCTGCTTTTGACAGTTTTTTCAATTTGAAATCTATGAAAAGGGCCAACAACAAAGGTGAAATAATATTCCTTTGTAGCATCCCTTTATTTACTGCATATTCACTTGGCAAGCCTCCATCAACAGGAACTTTGCATTGATATCGTTCACGGATAATTTCAGTTGATTTTGCAAATTTAAAACACACGGACACATACACACACATATATATATAAATATATATATATATATATATATATATATATATATATATATATATATATATATATATATATATATATATATATCATTCTGTATGGAAATAAAATTACATTGAATTCATTTACATCTCTTGACAAAATTTTTATTTATATTACAGTTTGGCAGTTTTTCTCAGTATAGCACGAATTCCTGGAATAACGAAAGGAAGGATAGGGGAAATAAATAGGATTCAATCCCGAAGATATCGTTAAAAACGTGTTGTTTATTCAGCTGCTTTAGTAAGATTGACTAATAGCTTCCAGCCGCCTGCATATCGAACTGCAGTTGATACGGTGTTGATGGGTAAAAATTTATATTGTGATGCAAGAAAGTGGGGAGGAAGAGAAAAGAAATATTAGACTACTGAAGCTTATCGATATACGTAAAGTTACAGACACCAAAACAAGTAAAATTGGAATGTGGCGGACCGACGTCTGTCGCAACGCCCCCTAAAGATCAGTTCTCTCCTTAAGCTCGATCCGGTAGAACTGGGATGGACATTTTACCTCAGGTAACACCCAGACAGCCTTAAAGCAGCGAGACGATTGAGGTGGCCAAATCGGTCAAGAAAGTCTCGGGTCTTAAGATTCTGATGATTTTCCGAGTCTTAAAAGACGATCTCCCTTCTTGCTTCACATTGCTGAAAGTTTTCTGGGGTTACCAGCCAAGTAATTATCTGAAGAAAGAAGCCAATACGAAGGATTACATGATTTATCTTTTGTCGATGCCCTGCTTGTTGAAAACTTGGTGTGGGGGCGGGGGGGGAGTGCCATCAGTGCGGTGCACTGTAGGCATGACTTAAGGTTCTTTGCAGCGTCCCTTCGGTGCCTAGCTGCAACCCCTGTCATTCCTTTTACTATACCGCCGTTCCTATTCTCGTTTCGTAGTGCAGCTGCGAGGTATTCCTCCTGTTACATCTTTCAAACCTCTTTATTCTCGGTTTTCCTTTCAGCTCTGAATGACCTCATAGGTCTCCCAGTGCTTGTCCTTTGGCCTAGATTTTATATTCCATTCCTATTGAAAACTTGAATAAGAAGTGTCAAGGTTAAACTGTGCCCTGATCCCGAGCTAAGCCGTCGACTCTCGATGGGGATCATCTTGTGAGAGCTTCCAGATTTGTCTTGTTCTTCTTTAGATAAATGGATACGTTCTTACGTGATGACTAAGTCCTCTTCCTAGCGGTTTCGTTGAAACTAAACTTTATCCTGTTTTAAAATCACTGCAACTCAACTTTGCTTTGTTATGAAATCACGGAAACTAGACATTATTCTGTTTTAAAATCGCTGAAACTAAGCTTTATTCTGTTTTAAATTCACTGAAACTCAACTTTCCTCTGTTTTAAAATCACTGAAACTAAACTTTATTCTAAACTCAGCCTTGCTGTGTTTTGAAATCACTGAAACTAACGTCATTTCACTACTAAGTAAAATTTCGTAAATTAATGCAATTATAATGCCTTTAAATACCTAATTTCATAAAGGACCATTAGGTGTTTTGGTCTTGTAATCATTCATTCCCTCATGAATTAATAAGTAGCAGTCTATTTCAGCTGCGTTTATTACACAGGATTATTTTTAATCTACTTCTGGTATCATTATGATCCTGTAAAAAAATCTAGTAATAATAATGATGCTTAAAACAGTAACCAGGTCGGAAAATTAAGAATGTTTTGCAAGAATTAAAGTAATTCATTGAAGTGTGGGCTAAAAAGAAAAAAGACTAATATTTTTGTTTTGTAAGAGCAAAATGCCTAAAGTAAGTGAAAATTCCTGGAAGATTATAGTTCTTTATTATTTATTATTACCTGCAGTAGGTTTCCGTTTCGCTTCGTATTGCTTTTTATCTACTTACCCGGTGTAAAGTAAGCTCACATTTATATCCTTTTTATGATTTATTTTGTAATAGTCGGTCTTTCCCAAAAACTAATCTGTTTCATTGGAAGGTGATATGGATCTACCAACAATATTTTCATAAGTGGCAGTAATATAGCTCTAAATAAGGCAAGAAGAAACTCTATTGTGTACGCGAAGCCTTACGTGAAAAATCCAAACAAAACGTTTCCATATAATCCACAGCGATTTAACAGTATACCACAAACTCGTTTATTTATTTCAGTCTAATGCCGTTCTGGGAACACGATCTTTTTGATATTGGACGTTTAAACAGTTCCTTCAACGTGACGGTCGTACTTCCAGAATGTAGACGTAAATAGTTGAATGAAAATTCACTATAAATTTATAGGTTGTATCCTTGTCGAGACCAGTTTGTCTAATTTTGGTAGCGATTGGGGCCTGGTTTGATCGAGTTTCTAGAAGTGGATTGTCTCGGAAATGTTAGGATTAAAGGACGCTGAGAAAAACCACCTACTTTGTTGACGATTCTGACTGACTCGTGTACAGTTTGATGATTGACCTTTAGTTAAATTTATTGGTATTACTATTATTTTATAGAAAATAACTGGTAGTTTATATTCATTCTTTCCTCACATCGTTCTTAATATGTCTTTTTTTTTCCCGATTAATTTTCCTGTCGAAGGGACGTGAGATAACTTCATCAAGGGACATTTTTAGTGAAATGTCATGTTCGGGGAAAATTTTAAAAATAGCAACAGGTCCTTTGAACATATTCTACGGCAAACGTTACGTCTTGACCTCAAGTATTCTCCAAACAAGTAATTTATCATTGCGGTCCCTGTCACCCCCTTTATATGCCACTTCAGTTGCTTACAGAATACAATAGGTTAAGGCTTGCTGATTTTTTCTTTTTTCCCTGAAGAAGGCTTCATGCTGCTTCTG
>NC_089765.1:33774409-33791909 GCF_040412425.1 Macrobrachium rosenbergii
ATATATATATATATATATATATATATATATATATATATATATATATATATATTATTGTGTGTGTGAGGGTATGCATGTGTATGTTTGTGTGTGGGGATATGTGTGGTGTGCACTTTTGTCATTATGAGTATAAGGTCATGTGACAATATACGTGTAGGGGAATGTATGTAGTTATTGCATAAAACATATTTCACACAGTTACGTGGGCAAGTGGTTTCAGCACCAAGGAGAGAGACCGTTTTAGTAAATGGTCTACAGTCCCTCAAAAGACCTATGAAACGAATCATGAATCATGTAATGAGCTCACTCTAGTGGGTCACAGCAGGGGCTGCCAAATTCATATAAAAAGTCTTCCAGAGAACAAATATTGTAACACCTAGAGCCTCAGTGTTTCTGGTTAAAAAGCCTAGGTAGATATAAGATTATATATATTTATATATATATATATATATATATATATATATATATATATATATATATATATATATATATATATATATATATATATATATATTATACATTAGTTTTGTTATATATATATTATACATTTATGTATGTGTTCGTAAAAATGTATAATCAAAAGGCTTTAATATTTGTTCCACTATATATATATATATATATATATATATATATATATATATATATATATATATGTGTGTGTGTGTGTGTGTGTGTGTGTGTGTGTATACAGGGTGCGGCATAAGTAACGCCCTATGTTTAAGTGGAACAAAATTAAAGCCTTTTTGATTATCCTTTATTTTTTCGAACATGAATGTATTGCCACAGGTTAACAGATTAATATAATATATTAACAAAACTAATATAATGCTTATTCGGTTTAATAATGTTCAATACAAATACTAATTGCTAACTCTGCAGAAAGACGCCTACTGGATTTTTGAGGAGAACGCAGCAACGATTCTTGTAGTTCATTGGACTTTTCTAAGCTTGTTGCAACAACTGGCCTACCCGCTCTTTCAGCATCACTTACACTTCCTGTGGATTCAAATTTTCTAATCAAGCTTGTGATATTTCGGCTTTGCACCCTTGGGATGTTAAATTCAGCTGACAACAATCTTGCGGTTTCAGCACCATTTTTATTGTTTTGATAGTACAATTTAATTGCTTTTACTCTCTGTTCCTTTGTTAATCTCATGGTTGTATAAAATATCTGAAAAAATGAAGATTTAGCAAATTAATTAAAGAAAATAATAAAGAAAATAAACATTATAAGATATAAAATAAAAAAGGCGTTTCTTATGCCGCACCCTGTATATTTATTTAAATATACTTAATCTCATTTAAAAGAAGTTGTTGACAAAACGCTTTCTTGTTATAACACTTCATGGTCAAATCATTAGAAAGATCGTAATTAGCTTCAAAATCACTGTGGTGAAAGCAGTACACTAACATAAAAACTAGTTTGCAACTATTTATAAACTCTTTAATTGTTTGAAAATATTATTTATAAGCAGTTCGTCCAGTTTCTACATCCCTGGGCTGTTGTTGACCAAGTCGACACGATTTTTCTTTTATTATTCATGATTCAATAGAGTTGCCTTTTATGACATTCTGTACGGTACGTGATCTCTTGCACCAGTCTGTAGCGTGGTTACGTTTATTCACTTGCTGAAATAAACTTCACGCTGCATTGCCTGTCCGAACGTTGTTGTTTTGCTCGTATTTCGAGATCCTTTCCACTTTAGCCAACATATTTTTCATAACATTGATTTCTAGGGATTTCATACTTACAGTCATTCCTTTTAAAAGGAAAATTCTTGATTAATTTGCTCTACAGTGCACGCTTCTTGAAAGTAACATAAACATTAAATGGTTATAACCAAGGGATGTACATGATTTTGTTTTACGAGATGATGAAATAAGTTTATTTATATCAGTTTTTTTTTAGGTACAGCTTCGTAAAAGGTTTTTCTTACTTTACGAAAATCTTTGTCTAAATTCACAACACGATTGTTAAGATTTGTCGCAGTTTCCCTGACCTTCCCGAGCTCACCTTGGAGAACGTCCGGGGCAACTGACACGTAATACCTTTAAAAACAGATGGAAATACCATTATCCTAGTTCTCAGAATACTGGAGTCCACATTCGTAGACGACCTGTACAGAGAAAATTTAGAATCTCTGCCATTCCTTAAAACTATGACATCTAAAAGCGGCAGCTTCTTGCTTACTTTAGAGTTTCTGTAGCAAATTTTAAGGAAGGTACCAGGTCTTTTAGTGCTGCTGGGAAACATACCATTAAAAAACAACTATAGCTACGTAAGTACATGATATTGCAAAAGTAAGTACCTTGCATGTTTTAACTAATGCGAAGGGCACAACATCGTTCACGTAAAATCAAAATGATGTTCACCCTTTTATGTTAATGATGCAGTTGAAATTGAATTTGTTTCTTTGGCTGATATCAGATGTAGAAGATTGGCGGTATTAAAAAAAATATTCAGTCGAAATATTTAACTTAAGGTTTCGGTATACGTACTTGTTACACTGGTTGAGATATCAAAACTATCCCTGTTGGTGCTCCAACAAGAGGCAAAAGGAAGTTACTTCGTCTTGAGTAAAGGCGTTGACATTCTCATGCTGGTAATAGGATATGAAGGAAGCAGAAATGTTAAGGCTTATGTCAAGAATTGCATCTAAAAAGTTTTCCTAAAAATTAAAATTTAAAGAATGTTACAGGTTAAAGATAATCCCCTTCTTTGTATTTAACCGAGTGTGTTAATATGATTGTAGAATGTATGCAGTTCTTAAATGTAAGATATATAACTTATTTCTTTGCTTTCTATATTAAATCTTGCTAGAAAATAGAAATGAAATCCAATTTTAAAAGTTAGAATAACACTGCCTTCCTCGTTGGAAAGATGTTTACCATGCAAGAAGAATTTTGCTATATTCTTTTGTAAGTCTCTTGTAATGATTCCTTTAAGTACATGAAGACGGGATAAATCTCCATAATTTCCATAGAAAGCTAAAAATAATTTAAAGATACGAGAAAATATCTTTTTAGATTTCCTTGAGATGCTGCCTCTGGCATCAGTTGTCTTAAAAGAAAAGAAAAAGTCATTAAGGGAGATTTAAAATTGAAAAACAATATATACTTAGTAAGTTATATATAGGGCAAGCTGTAAAGCATAGCCTTATATATCCTATTTATACAGGTCACAGTAGCTGATATGTACAGAACATGTTCCTCTGATTTTACTCACTGGTTTTTGCAAACGCTGCAGGTGGCGGAAATTTGAATATTGTATATATTTATATATATATATATATATATATATATATATATATATATATATGTGTGTATATTTATATGTATATATATATATATATATATATATATATACGTATATGTGTGTGTGTGTAATATACATATAAATATATATATATATATATATATATATATATATATATATATATATATATATATACATATGTGTGCGTGTGAATATAATAAAATTTGAAAACTACATACATACGTGTGACGTGCTGCAAACAAAAACATATAAAGTCATAGCTAGCATATTTCCTAATATAAAAAATTACATTTCAAAATTTGAAATGTTTATACGTAATTGAAAGAATTGGTTGGTCAGAATTGTAAGTACATCTCAAAAAGGCGAATTTATAGCAGAGTAGCGTAACCTATTATTATTTATAGTATTTAACAAAATGCACCGAAGATGTCCCAGCATTTACCCTTTCCTGTATTAAATTGAAATGTTGCTTAGTTTCCTATTAAACTGAAATGTTGCATAGTTTCCTGTTAAACTGAAATGTTGCATAGTTTCCAGTGTATCAGGTAATAGATATTTGTCTTGATGCTAGTATTTTATCTTTATCCTTTTTTTTTTTATTATCCAACTTGCAGAAACGCTATTTAAGAAAAGAGAAAAACAATGAAATAAGAATACTTTAATCTAATACCGCTCTTGCCATTAACGCAAGTTACATCGTCTCTCTGGCCTTTTCTTTTGTTGTCTTTAATGGGAGAACGTGGTTGTTATCTTTATGACATTCGAGCTTATTTTCAAAACCGTTGGTATTTTTTCGCTGTTATTCATCAGCAAATGTGCTTTTCGTGCTGTTTGTTGACTGTTTGAACATCGACAATTCTGCGTGGTTAGAATGTATTTTGAGATTGTTTTTTACATTTAGCTTTGGTTTTTGTAAATGAATTAAACAGTTTGTTTTTTACATTAAGCTTTGGTTTTTTAAATAAATTAAACAGTTTGTTTTTTACATTAAGCTTTGGTTTTTGTAAATAAATTAAGTGGCACCAGCTGGAATGAGATGCTTCAGTTTCCACGCACTGTGGTTATTCATTTCAGTCGTATAAGATGTTCTGTTTCAGTCCCAAGGTAACTTTGGAAGATGGTGCCTGTTCTATGATAGTATCGCCATTTCTACAGTTACGTTTGAGAGGTTTGTAGTTCATTAGTACTGAACAATAATTTATATACCATGTTGGTCATCTGTTCCTCCTCTCTGTAGAAAACTGTGCTCTTCCCATTATCAAAACTGGAATAGGATTAGAGTGGCTGAGGATTTGGAGGGCCCTTTTGGACAGGGTATAAAGTGTAACCCCTTGTGGCCACTGATTGTTTTACTGCCTTCGTGCTTTCTTTGCAAGATTATGTGAATGGTGCCTGACGGTTGAGATATTTGTGTATTCACAGTATACTGCAGGTAGAAAGTGGTTTCTTTCTCTTGCAGAAATAAATTATGGAGGGAAATTTTATCAGAGCTAATCTTCATTGAGTAACCAACAAAACGTCTACGAAAAAAGATGCAAAGTCCTGAAGATCTTGATCATTTGTTATGGCCTGTTGGAGGAAAGTCACCTCATATTACCATTTATTTGAGATATTTCGATGATATATTCATATTTCCACAGAAATTATTGTACTTGATAATCATTATTGCTGTGTTTTTCCTTATATTCGACCATAAGTATATGAATGATAAAGTATTGCAAATTTTGTAAAGGCTGCAAACTACTGCCATTTTTGTTATCATTAAACTTATTCATAAGCATTTTTATGAATGCCTAATTATGGATCATTCATATTCCACTAATATCTGACTTGCAATGCTGACTGAATGAACTCTGGTTCAAAAATATTCGATATTATGGAATGCAGTACACCTACGCAGTGGATTCTATAAAACTGTCTTCTTTATTTGGGTAATCATGAATTTACAAGGAAATCTCATTAGATTTCTGATGTGTTTATCCGGAATATTTTTGCTGGTTTGATTCTAGCAACATTATCTCATTAACCATTATAAAATTAACTGTACTCCTTACATGAAATCTTACAGATAATTATGAGGATACATAGTGGGCTATTTGGATACACAATTTACGGAATTTCCAAATAAATACAGAATCAGAGCTTCACTTTGACTCAAGTTGTGACTTGAATGACGTAGTCTTCAAAAGCTTTCATAATTTTTGTGCCTCAATTTTTTCTCGACCCTTGAATAAGTTAATCGGAGCTTTATCACTTGGTTTATGTCAAACAATTTTTGGGGGGCTACAAAATGAAATGGCGGTAACATCTTTTCCATTGTTCTTTTGATGATGTAAGTTGAATCCCACGCCATCATTCACGGCAGTCGGGTTTGTCTAAATACAGCTTATAAGAACCTTTTATTCCTCTGTAACTAAATGTGAATAGTTGTACTTTGACTTAACTTGCAAAATGTTATTTTTTATAAGCAGAAACACCTCAAACTTCCGCCTTCAAACTTGTTCACTCCGAATCCAAACTCACCCTATTCCTGCAATTTGATAATTATTCAGAATGAGGATAGAGAAATTCAGACAGTTTCTGACACGAAAATTTTAGCATGATCCAATTAAGTTCGGATTATTTCAATCAAAGATTACTAACCCTATTAGAGTATGAATTCATTAGAGGTAATTGAACTCACAGTATTAAAGAAATGAATATTCGCCTATTAGGTCTCTTAAGGTTATATAGCACGCGTATAAGGTTTTGGAGGCTAATTGTTCTAACCCTCAGACCATGGAGCCGAAGAGTCAGCATTGCAGTATCCACCAGCTCACAGACTTTGGTAACATTTAGGTCCCTTTGTATATTCTGTTAAATGGGAACAATTTGCAAACTGAGACGAAATATAGATTGTTGTCTTGTGATGAGACCAGTCTCCCTCCCCCCCCCCATAAAAATAAATGTTAATGATGCTTGATAGTTGAAATTTGGAACGTGACCGACATAAAAGACCTTAAATTTATTATTATTTTTTTATTGTGCAATCTTGATAAACCAGTACTGCCTTGTTTTTCAAATATCTGGAAGAAGAAAAGGAAAATATCTTGTTTATCTGTTCAGATATGTAAAGATTATGATATACAAAGGAATTATAACCAAATTACTCAAAAAAAAGATAAAATTCAAATTTGTTACTTTACTGGAAGAGCAATATACAGAGGATTAATATTTATCCTCTTACTGAAAAGTCATCAGAATATCAACTGCACTAATCCAAGTTATTACTTTACATTATGAAATGAAAGTAATTTTTCTAATGAATACTTTCATGCATAATTTATATATTTCATTAAGTATGATAAAACCCTTTTTATGAATAAACTGGTTTTTATGAAATTAAGTAGAATATCAGAAATTCCTAATAGCTTCTTTCATTTCACAATACGTTAAAAGGACACTCACACACACACACACACACACACACACACACGTATGAACATATTTTTCGACCGGCATAATAACTTCCGCAGAACCTTTTAGTATTTAAGTTACCATTCATTGAGAAGCACAACTTAATCCATTTCAGTTAGAATTTTAGATATGTAAGACATTTTGGTCTCTAATTCCAAAATCTTTTAACAGAATAAATGATCCAAAATCAACCTGAATTTCATGTTGTTGGGATGTTATCGAATACTCGATGCAATCATGGACTAAGTCTCAGTCCATTTTCTGTTTTCAATTAATTTATGCCAAATGCACAAAAACTAAAAGAAATTTACAAATGAAATTTTTCAACATCAGACTTAACATGCCGCGCCCTCTAAAAAAATACACATGCAGATTCGACATACTTAATTAGTCTCTCTCTCTCTCTCTCTCTCTCTCTCTCTCTCTCTCTCTCTCTCTCTCTCTCTCTCTCTCTATATATATATATATATATATATATATATATATATATATATATATATATATATATATATATATATATATATATATATATCATACCAGATATATATGTATATGTATATAATACAGTATATATAGATTTATATATATGTGTGTTTATGTATGTATGTATGTATGTATATGTATAAAGTCTTCAAGTAAATGAAGGTATGTTTCCTTATGAGTAAAATTCACTTAATTAGATAAACTCAAGTACTAAATGACGCCGGGTTACCATCCCGTGTTCCTCGTAGACAGATAAGTAAACGACGAGTGAGATGAAAATGAAAATACATTTTGTTTCTCTCTCGCCCAAGGAGAGAACGGAGCCTTATTCAGAGACGAAGAAAGAAACACATTCCGAGTGGGTGAAAGTTTCGAGAACGGAACCTTTCATGTCCGGAGTTCTGAATGCAGAAGTAGGTTATACAAGCGGAGAAAAACGGAATAGTACGTTTTCTCATCACTCCCTCTGAATGAGAACCCGCGCCTCTCTCGGAGCATTTGCTTCGCAACATCATTCATCGCAGCAAGTGTTGCGAAAAGGGGAACATATTTGTGTCCTTGCCCCCAAAATAGTCAAGTAGAAGGACAGTGTTAGATTGATATCAGTGAAACAGTCTCCCTGATGAGGATGTCGTGTAATTGGAACTTCAAACGCTCAAGCGAAGATGCGATGCATTACTACGCTAATAACATTCTCCTTGCATTTTAATACATTTTTATCTGTTTATCAATTTATTAATTGATTTTTTTCTTTTTTAATAATTGAGATCTCTTCTTTCTGTATGTCCCTACCTCCTCGTACTTATTCATAATGAACACCATATTCTTTGGAAGCTTGAATTTCATGTCAATGGCCCCTGTGGGTTTGTTCCATATGAACAGGGTTCATCTTCTGAATAATAATAATAATAATAATAATAATAATAATAATAATAATAATAATAATAATAATAATAATATAATAATAATAATAATGATAATAATAATAATAATAATATGATGATGATGATGATAATAATAATAATATATGTGTATATATCTATAAGACAGACACAAAGAGAATAAAGGAAGTATACGCTTGTCGCTGTGAAACCTTGTATAAAAATGAAGAATTAACCAAGGTCGGGTGGTTTAATTTATCTTCATCCCAACCCACTGCGCATGAGTTTGAACCTCGATTCAGGAAATGGGGCTCCTTCATTTGTTTCGCATTTGGATTAAATTTCTATCACCTGTCAGAAATATTGTAGCAGTAGGAAATCCTGATCCTCTGAAGAAATCGAGAAAATTAATAGATCATGAATGGTAATGCAAATACATATATATCTTGTAAGAGTGGCAAATAGATGATGTGCTTATATATATATATATATATATATATATATATATATATATATATATATATATATATATATATATATATATATATATATATATATATATATATATATATATATATATATATATATATATATATATATATACGTGCAAACTAGAACTCAGGGGTTTGCATTACTTATTTAAGATGCCTTGAAGAGGACGGATACGCAGTGGTATAAATTCAAATTATACATGCCAGCATGATAATACAAATGAATATACGAGCAGTTGAAGAAAAATTAGCACCTCATTTGTGACAGAGTGCAAGGTTTCACTAATAAGCGTTTGGTATAATATATCTTTATCCGTGTCAATCCTAGCATATAAATGTATATAGTAAATTCCTATTATTGTGCGTCAGTCCTCTTGAAAGTTTATGCGATGTGTTTCATTTTTTCATTGTTACACTCCATCTTAACATCACGTATTCATTTAATTTCAAACATGCGTATGGATTTATATGTATGTATCTGTATTGTACTGATTTATAACTATTATCCGGAGTGTAGTACAACCTAATATATATATATATATATATATATATATATATATATATATATATATATATATATATATATATATATATATATATATATATATATATATGTGTATGTGTATGTGTGTGTGTATATGTGTATATGTGTGTGTGTGTGTGTGTGTGTGTGTGATATGTGTACATAATTTATATATATATATACATATATATATATATATATATATATATATATATATATATATATATATATATATATATATATATACAGTATATATGTATATATATTTTTTGCCTGCCTCTAGAGATTACTGCGAAAATGCTAATTACATATTAGGCTCAAAAGAGTATCGGAGAGGTGTTCAATATTTCTCTCAGGTAATAAAAAATGTCAAGAAGCTTTTGATAGGACAAAATTAATTAAAATACTACCCTCGCCGTGGAAAGTAGCTCGATGAGAACAGGTCTCAGAATCATATCTGTTTGAAGTATGTTCTTGAAGTTTTTAATTTGGTTCAAATTGCAGTGTTTTGTGAGATACCCATTTTATGGAAATTATATTTTCGTATCTTTTAGTATTGTTGCTTCTTTCGAGTGTATAATGGGTTGTGTCAATAAAATATGCGAGATTTAGTCGTTATTGTTCCGAGTTTTAAAGTCTGTCCAACTAATAGAATGATATAGATTCAGATAAAAAATCAAAATTGTTTAAACAGTACCTGTAAGTTTCTCGTTTGCTGATTAAAACGCGAAGTTCATCATTAAAACATATAATACTTTCGTTTTATCCTTGCTTGGTTTTTATAGTTTATAGCCTTTATATTTATTTTGAATTTTTATTTGTTGCTTCTGTTTCATTATAAGCCCTCCTTCGAAAGCTGATGAATTGTGAAAGCGATATGTGGCTAATCCTGCTACGGGCTGCTCTAGGAGCAAGAGCCCGTGCTGGCACAAGGCCAGCTAAATCTGAAACAACAACGATGTGTGGGAGAAAATTTGAACTATACTTGATGAAAGAATTTTTTCGTAATTTGATTTTAATTTATATATCTTTATATCTATCTATCTTTATATATAGATATATAAACTAAAATCAAATTAAATATACGAAAAATATATATATATAATATATATATATATATATATATATATATATATATATATATATATATATATACTTTGAATATCGACATTTGATGTCTTTGCCTCAGGAACTGAAATAATTGGAAATGGCCTATTTTTTCAGTTCCACCAAAACCTTTTCAGGCGAAGAAGTATAAAACTAAAGGAAGGAGGATTAAAACCCTCTCAAAGCTGAATCATTATCTGTCACACTTCTCTTCGAGTAATTTATATTAAACTCCCGTCATTTCCTTTCTCATTTTGTAAAGAAAAAAAAGCTCATTTTGAAAAGTCTTGATATTTAACGTTTTATTTTTCGTGAAAAGTCTGGATATCTCTTTTGATCAAAAGCTGACTGCTGAAAAGTTTTAATTGAAAATAGACCCATGTTTCAGTTATTTTAAAGGTTCCACCACGTCAGCGTATTTGATTTAACTCGATTTTGAAAACAGATGACGAACTCTCGAAGTTTTGCGAGTGACGAAGCTATTTCTGTCGAGTAGACTGCATAAGAATATTGGCCACGAGACCATAAACGCTTCAAGTTATGAGGTTGATGAAAGGACCCGTAATGATGAGCCTCAATAAATTTAGATGTTATTCCTTTATCTTGTTATAACTTTTTCTTCGCCGAGAGTCTACGCAGAAAGAAAAAAAAGTAATGAATATTTGATGTGTGGAACGTGGTGCCCTTCCTAGAGAGAGAGAAGAGAGAGAGAATGATTTGATGTCTTTTGACGTTTTGAATATTTGTTGTTGCCACAGAATATTCTCTTTTTTACTGGCTTATTATTATTATTATTATTATTATTATTATTATTATTATTATTATTATTATTATTATTATTATTATTAACCTATATGTCACTAATTTGACGAAATTAAGACAATCGTAATAACTGGATAAGTCCCTTTCGTCTACACTATAATTAGCTTTTTTTATATTAAAAATGTAAAATTTTCACTTTAAACTTAGATTTAACCTATCTTGCCCAAGACTACCTTAACTGTTGCTAGATTACCTTAACTTTTGATCATGAGAATTAAACATTGGCACATGCATTGTTATTATACATGGCTTTATGTTTGATTTTAAACGATTATAAATTTCTTATTTTAAATTTGCATTATGTAATATTTTTTATATATGGCCATCGCCGCCGTAAACCTATAACGTCAAAAGAAAAGCCAGAAAGACCATAAGTATACTTTTAGTCATAGGACAAAACAGCTGTAATATGACAAAAAAAAAAAAAAAAACTGTGTGTGTGGACGCCGTTAACTTACATTCTTCTTATCATCTTAATCCTTAGTCGGGGTTGCTGTTTTGATTTGAGCCTCCTTCAGTGTTTCTATCGTGAACGGCTAATTTTATTATGCTTGTCGCTCCCCCCTCCCCCAGTGGCTAAGTTATGGCGTGTAAGCTACGTCGAAAATCGAAAATATTTTCAGCACAGTCACGCAGCTCATTAAACCTTGTTTTTGATGCGGTATGTGACTTTCGTTTCCAATTGTACCCGAGAAATGAGGGAAAGGTTTCTGTTGTGTCTGCAGCTGGGTCCTTTGTAGAGCAGCATCCTTTATTAAGCTAACTTTTTCGTCTGGAAAAATAATCAATGAAAAGGAAGCTAGTGATTGAACTATCAGGCTCCTGGTTGCTTTTTAACGTGTTGTCCTGAAACTAGTAACAGTTATTATTTTGCTCCGTTTTATTATAATCGATTGCCTTTGGGTCTTCATCTGTAATCTCATCAGATTTCCAATCATTACCAATCCCTTAAGTGTGGTTTTTTCCTTAGGAGCGAAGACTACGCAAAGTAAGCAATTACCTTTGCAAAGAACGTGAAAAGAACTTCGGTAATTACTTCGAAGGTAAAGTTTTGCAACTTTTTGTTACTTAATTGAGGCTCTCAGTGCTATACATATATTTTTTAATCCCAGTAACTATAATGCATCGTGTATAAATCATTTTAAATTTTATTAGCGAACACCACAACTAATATGCACGTTGAGAAACATCAAAAAAAATTGTTTCATAAAATATTTCGATTTTTTTTTATCAAAAATAGAATTTAATTAAGAAACAATATGATGCTTGCCATTTCGGAGAACGTTAAAAAATAAAGGCCCATTACTTAATTTTTTTCGTTATTTTATTTTAAAGACAACTCATTTGAAGCAAAGAATAATTTTCCATGCCTTTCCATTTTAACTCAACATACAAAGCAGTTGGTTAGACAATGCAAGTCTGGCTTCCATGACTGACTGTTTCCCAAAGGAAGTGTTGCCGAGTGATGCCTTGTCTCGGAAGCGGTCGATAGAGAACGCCAGAAATCAATGGTTGAAGAATTATTTACTAAATGGTGCATGTCGTGCGAATTGGACCTTTCCGCCCGCTTTATGATAAATGTGTTGTTATCCAGTTATACTTTTTCTTGTTGTCATATTTGTTATTGTGGTCCTGTTTTTTTTTTTTTTATATTGAAGGGGGACCCGTTTCTCACGTTGTTATTTTTGGACTCACTGTCCTGTGCCCTCTTGTTCATTCTGCAGATCATATGGAGATTCATTTTACTTGTTTTTGTGCGTTGAAGTTTTGCGAATGTTTATGAAAGGAAAGGACGATCACACGAGGAAGGTAAAATCTCCTCACTGAATTCTTTAATTTTCGAGTAAACAAGAAGCGTTTGTGGGAGGGTCTCTGCTTTGTAGTCTTATCCGCCAGAGGAATTTCTTCGTTTTCCAATATTCCTGTTATTATCCCTACTGCCTTCGATCTGCCCTTCCCCCTCCCAACCTACCCCATTCTCTCTCTCTCTCTCTCTCTCTCTCTCTCTCTCTCTCTCAAATCTTTGAGCATATCTCTTTCTTCCTAGCGCTGCACTTCATTAAACTGAAGCTTTTCATGGCAGTTTTGAACTCTTGCATTTATGTTGTAACTAATGAAAAGTCCTTAACGAACGTTTTTACTTCACTGATATAAAAAGGCGTTAAAATGTTTGGATTAACAAAGAAACGTCTCTGAAGTTTTTACTACGAGTTTTGATATTCCGTGTTGGAGCAAACCCTTAGTGATGAAATACTAGATATTCTTCATGTGCCTTGAAGGGTAAATCTCACTCTTGTGTTTTTTCATGTAATGATTTCAAATATACACCTTATTCTCGCAATAGGTATTTCTCATTAATGAGGCAGCATTAACATAGTAGAAATATGAACAATACAAGATAATGGCGTTCATATACGTAATTGGAGATTTATGCCTGTGATTTATGTTTATTGCTGCAAATTCTGACAGTACTGTTCGTATAATGTTGACAGTTATTTCGGTTTAACGAAAATTTTGCCAAAAATTTACTGTGAGAAGTTATAATTTCTTGTTACGGTATCTTTTTGTAAGAACTGAAGCTTTAACGAATAACTTCTTGTGTTTTGAATAATTATTTTTCCGTTAAATGGTGTTAGTCTTTGTGATAACAAGCCAAGATAGATTGAAGAATGTTGCCCTCGTCCCTGGTAATGCCGAGTATCGTTTCTAATCTGTTATGGATCCTAGAAACATCTCTTGATAAACTCGAATCGTGATCCTAACAAGGGTTATTTTCAACATCAATTTTATATATTATCTATCCATTAAAGTCTGGACGACTAAGGGCACGATACATATCCCAAACTCAGATATACAGTATATATATATATATATATATATATATATATATATATATATATATATATATATATATATATTAAATATATATTTAAATATATATTAAATAAACATATATATATATACAGTTATATAAATATAAATATATATATAAATATATATATATAATATATATATATATATATATATATATATATATATATATATATATATATATATATATATATATAGACTCTATAAAATTTCTGTTAAAGTCAGTGGCATTATTTTTATACTTTGATTTTGTGTATACTTCTTTTTCTCTTCACGGAAGCTTCTTAGAAATAAAGTAAGATTATTCAGTTTTGCTTCCATTTACTTCTTTTAGCCGACGGACCGTTTCCTTACTTATCGACGGGGTCTTCAGGAATAAATTTCAAATTGACATCAATTGTTTTTATAACAACATCCGGACTTTTACCTATGAATGCGATCAGGGACTTTTGAAAGTTTTCGGTAAAATGTGTCCACTTTCTGAAAGGAAAAATGAAATCTTGAAGTGATCACTTATTGAAAGAATCTGGCTTCTTCTTAGATTCAATTTTGAAAGGGTCTTAAGTTTCACTTTTCTTACTCTCTTCCATCCTGGCGGAGCGATAGCAAGATTTTTTTTTTTTATTGAGATTGCCTCTCTTTTAGCCTTGGTTTTTGTGGCAGTCCCTCCTTTAGAAATGGTGATCGCCCCGAATTAGTCGATTTGGCCTCTTTCACTAGCTGCAGAGAGTTTATCTTATTAATTCGTGAAAATCTAACGGTGAACTTTATTCCTATCTTGAACTTGTTTCCTACCCCTGTTACACGATTATATAAATTTTATATTATATATATATATATATATATATATATATATATATATATATATATATATATATATATATATATATATATATATATATATATATATATATATATATAGATATTTTCGTCAAATCTTAGGTTGTTTGTTGAGGTTTTTTTATTCTACAGTTGTATTGCTAATGTTCATCCAATCTCCCAATATAAATCGTAGTTATTTCGCATCATACACCAATTATGTGGTTTTCAGGGTTTTGTCCTTCTGTCCACACTTTTTAGTTTCCTGAGTAAGAACACCGTTGAGATGGCATTTGTCTGTCCTTCCGCACTTTTTCTATCCTCCCTCAGATCTTAAAAACTACTGAGGTTAGAGGGCTGCAAATCGGTATGGTGATCATCCACCCTCCAATAATCAAACACCCTAAACTGCAACCCTCTAGCCTCAGTAGTTTTTATTTTATTTAAGGTTAAGGTTAGCCATGGATCGTGCGTCTGGCAGCGCTTTCCAGAGGAACTGAGCGCTGCCGAGAGTTTCATACAGCATTATACTCTGTACAGAAAACTCGATTACGTAGAAGAAACTTCGGCGCATTTTTTACTTGTTTTTTTGTTTTCGTTGTAACATTATACACATTGCCTACTCTTTCATGTCCAAGCCTTTGTTATTCATTAGAGACTTTGCGCACCTGCTTTTAAATCATGGCCAATCTTTTCTGGCGAGACCTGTTATCTCCTTTCCAACAGGAAGCATCCCGTCGTAAACAACGTTGAATTGAACCTGTCTCTCATCCCGCCTGTTTTAGATCTATTTCTTTCCTCCTTCCTTCTCTTGCTGTTACGTTCGTTATTTTCATTTTTCCAAATCCACGATTGATTACACCAATAGGTCGACCACACAATGATCCTGACCAAAACATAAAAGTAGGAATTTTCTCTGTTACCTTGTTCTTGTCCTCAGAAAATATCCAGTCTTTGTAATCGATTTATTAGGTTATGTTCAGTAATTTCCCTCTTTTCTTGCTTGGTCACGTATTCTCCATAACGAATTCGATATTCCAGATTTTTAATTTAGTGTTCATATTCTTTTCGTTTATATTTTGTACAAGGCCTTTGGTAATTAAAGCATTCCTGGTTTGACATGTTAACCCAATTCTCAAAAAAAAAAAAAAAAAAAAAAATCAATTTGCGCAAGAGTTGCCCTTATTGTGGGGTGTTAAATATAGACAAGCATGCAACCGACAAAAATCCCTAACTCTAATTGTATGCAATGAGGGCAATTGTTGAGCAAAGGAAAAATATTATTTCTGAAACTCCAGCAACAAAAGCATGAGACCTCAGCCATTGTCCGATTTAACATCCCTGCAACGACTGAACTATAGAGCCATTTGGTGCAATTATTACAGATTGGCAATCATTTATTATAATCAATACAATTTTATTCTAATACTTTAATCGGATTGTGTTATTTTTACCCGGCATAATGATTACTTACTAGACTCAATTCGGGAAATATTAAGAAATAAAAACTTTGATCATAATAAAACTCAGAAACCTTATTCCAATAAGGATTGTGTTACTTCAATTAAGTGCAGCATAAAAGCTTGGCTTTAATACTCTTACTTTCTTCGTAATTACTTTGTCTTGTGAAAGCTAAGAAAGAACTCTTATAAAGTCATTCGTGCATGCTGATGACAGAACAATTACAGTATTTCGTCATTATCCGAAGTCATTATCATCGTGTAAGTAAGACAGGAACTTTTGTTGCATCATCGGCAATTACGATCAAAATGCAAGAGTGTCATCGGCTGTAATTTGTGTAAATTGGAAATCGTGGCCACCAGTTGCCTCAGGCTTGATATTTCTGGGAAATCATTTCTCATTGACTCGAATAATCGTCTGTTCTAAATTTATTTGAGTTTTGCTTTGACTATCATTTCCTCACATGTTATTGTCCATATCATCCCCTTTTTAGTTACACTTTTGAAGCTTTACAAAAATACGCAGAAATTTCTCTTTCTCCGTAATATATTTTTTTTAAATATTGCTCCGCTGGGTAAAGCCAGCCCTTCCCTTTTCTCCTCCCTATATTTTATTCTCATCCATACTATTTGAGCATTCAGCGACTCGGGCAATTTCCATTATATTACTGGAAGCCAAGTGAGAGGACGAAACGGAATATTTCTGTTGCTTTTACAGAATGTTGTCACCGTTGATTTTATTGTTTGTTGGACTTGCCCCCTTGATCTTCTCTTTTATTCAAAGCACCTCTTCCTAAATGATGTTTAATGAGTCTTTACAACAGTGGTCATAATTTTTTTTCTCTCTCTCTCTCTCTCTCTCGGAAAAGTCTCTGGTCTCGTTGGATAGTCTTGAAGAGTCCAAAGAGAACTTTATATTAGGAGATAATTGTAGTCAAACACTCGTTATCAAATAATATCGAAAACGGAAAGTAATGGATACGTCTTGAAGTAATATAATATATATATATATTTATATATATATATATATATATATATATATATATATGACTTTTATCACATCAATGATTCATAAAAAGCTACAAACGGATATCAATTCGCTATACGTGTTGAAATAATATATTTTCATATATGTTACCGAAAATTCCCCTTCGGTAACATATATGAAAATATATATTTCGATATATATATATTAAAGGACGTTTGAAGCTTTATATATATATATATATATATATATATATATATATATATATATATATATATATATATATATATATATGTATGTGTGTTTGTATGTTATGTAGGACAAA
>NC_089765.1:33796909-33889409 GCF_040412425.1 Macrobrachium rosenbergii
AAAAAACAGACCTTTTTGTTTTCTCCTATTTGTCTCTTGAGCCAAATTGTTGACGGGGAGATACTGGATGGTGTTCAGAATATAGTGAAAGCCTGGAAATTTGATTATTCTTTATAAAATTCTGCTATCCTGCGTTTGTCTAGAGCAAATGGTTACCATTAAGAGAAGGTCGCCATTATGGGAAAGTGCGTATGAAGAAAATGATTATACGGAAGAAATACAACTTTGGAAAATAAAAATTCCACTTCAACTTGAGTGTACCTATGGTTGCATCAGCGAGAGAAAAACAGTTCTTTGAAGTCTTGAATTTTCTGTGGCGAATAAAATTGGAAGTTTTCTTTTGCCAGATGGATAAAGTTTTTTGTTTGCCTTACTTTTTCCTTAAAGCTGAGTAGCAGTCTTAAGAAACCTACATAATGTAAAGTCCCCCTTCTAAATCCATTGTGAAAATGTTTTCCCTCTTGACATAACTCTTTTTGTAAGCAACGTTTACATGTCTGTGTCTCAGGTTTATTTTTGAGATTTAGGAATAGTGTATAGCTCCATTGATTAATCTCTAATAAAAACTTGAACATCTTCACATAACTCCATTTTTAAAGCAACGTTTTCTTATCCGTGTCTCAGGTTTTATTTTTGACATTCAGGAACACTGTAGGCCCATAGATTAATGTCTTGTGAAAACGTTTGCCATCTTGACATTATTCCATTTTTAAAGCAACGTTATTACATGTACTCTCCGAGAGCATATTATTGAAGAGATTTTAGAATGGTATTTACGAAGCCGATGAAAATATTCTTGGCTGTTCTGTCTGTATCTTCATTTTAGAAACGATTAGAATAATAATAACATAAACTGTAGCAGCATAAATGGTAATCAACGTAAAGACTCCCCTTCAAATTTTCCTCACAACCTGCCGGGTCTATTTTCAGAAAATGGCCGTCAGCTCGCAGACACGCTCATAAAAAGGTTCGCCGTCTGAGTTCTTTGATCTCTCGTATTTTTGGGGGGCTAAGCTCAGTTAAAAGGGAATTCGAGGACGTGTGAGATCTCTTCACGAGAGAATAAAACGAGTGAAAAAAATCTTTTTTTGATGACTCGTTTTTTCCTCTGGAGCCAAATTGAATGGTTTTTTAAATTCCTTGCATATCCTAAAAGACTAGTAAATTAATAAGCTTACCAAAGAAACCGGAGAGTTATTTAATTTTATAAAGATTAGTAATGAGACCCAAAATGCATTCCGGAAAGAAGTGTTTTTCATTATTTACAAATTAGTTGCCATGCTGTAACTGTGTTTTTATTAAATGCTAATAAAATTGAAACAATTTTCATTGACTGGAGGAAGAGAAAAATTCTTGCTTTTTCTTTGTTTTTTTCTCTTTAGACTCTGAAGAGAATTAAGAGAATTTTTCGATTCATAAGAAATTTTCACCACCTCCATTATTGTTCACATTTGAAGATGTTTGTCATTCTTAGTAAATTTCGGATATTCGAAGTTTTTAATAGGCATAAATTATGTTTGTATTAAATGATACAGAATGTACCAAAAAACTTATGTAGATTGAAAGGTTATTTTTTTCTTCGGTCAGCACAAACTACTGTTAGGTTGTGTCTGTTCACGTGTTGATAATCATATTCTTTACACAATGTATCTCCATGCCGTGCATAATTCTTAAAATTTCAGTTAGAAGTTTAAAGAAGTTTTCAGAATGCACTGAACCTTGGCTCTCTCGTTATTTATTGAAAGACAAACAATAAAAGTCCCTATGTACCCGCCAGTATTTCCATAAGAACCTGATTATTTAAAGAAAATAAATCTCAGGAGTAAAGAGGGAATATATGCTATTTTTTTAGGAATTTAATTTGAGGGTACCATAAACGTTCAGGATATTACATGAAAAGAAAAATATTTCTAATTATTATGTGCGGCGAAACTAGGTCACAAAGGAGCGTGTTATAAAGCCATAAAATTTGCAAGAGTGGAAATGGAATTCAAGGAAGAAAATAAATTACCAGTTGGAATATAAAACGAATAGATTAAACTTTCATCATTTCTGAAAGAACTTATTTTTAAAATCCTGAAAATAACCCTTCCTTTTATGAGTAAAGATTATAGCCATGTTTTCATATAAATTTCCTAAACTATTTATTCCATATTTTTCGCTGACCTCAGTTTTACCAAAAACATTACCAGATTTCATTGCCCTTTAACAAACCTGAGATCACCTTACATTTTTAAAAATAGAAAAATTCTCTCTCTCTCTCTCTCTCTCTCTCTCTCTCTCTCTCTCTCTCTCTCTCTCTCTCTCTCTCTCTCTCTCTCATTACAGTATTTTAGAATAGTGGGGATCTTGGAATCAAATCAAAGAATAACATTATTGTTAAATATGATTTATGCCTAGAAAATAAGCATCTTAGTGCAAGACTGACATACATATTTTCATAAGTCCTCGAAAGTATTCCGCATTATTTGAGCTGCAGTCGTTTATAGACCAAGTCAGTATTCTTTGAAGTCCCAAATATTGTGGTGAGACGGGCTGTAGAGTAGGCTTAAGCCCATCATATTTGGAAGCAATTTGGGTGTATATTGTAATATATCACGACCACAGAAATATCAGGCAGTTTTAAATCTCTCGAGTCTGTAGTCAGGGCCGAAACCATTAGGTCTTTTCAAAAACGCTGTTGACACCAAACTAATGATGAGACTCTACATTCCATTATTTAAGGGTGCTACATTAACATAAAGTTTTCTAGCAACTTGCAAAATAACTAAACCCATCTGG
This sequence comes from Macrobrachium rosenbergii, assembly GCF_040412425.1. Classification (NCBI taxonomy): domain Eukaryota; kingdom Metazoa; phylum Arthropoda; class Malacostraca; order Decapoda; family Palaemonidae; genus Macrobrachium; species Macrobrachium rosenbergii. The sequence continues at coordinate 33,799,691 of NC_089765.1, forward strand.
TACGTCGTAGTCCTCGCCATCCTATGTAATCGACACCTTCAGGTATGCCCCGGCTTTTGTAGCGATAGGGAATCAAGATCTCCCTTCTGTCATTTCACACGAGAGCTGAGAAACGCCTATCTTAGTCCCTTTGAAGTTTGAGGCCTGAAGAAACAGTGTTGTATCTGGACCCTCTCTTTGGTTACTTATCCCTCCATGGTCCAAATCCTGTTGATTTGTCAAACATTAGTTGGGTTTTAATGTCTCACCACTGAAGAGGGAATTCAAGTTTCAAAGGTTGATACTGATCTGTTAACATTTCACACAGGTTGTTTAAGGAGATTTTTCAGTAACCCTCAATAGATCATTTTCTGCGTAACGGACATCTCCAGTTAAGTCTGTAAGATATCAGTGTTATATGGAATAAAAAAATTATGAGTACTTGTCGTTTGACCGTTCTGTAAATATCACACACACTCACACACACACACACACACACACACACACACACACACACACACACACATTATATATATATATATATATATATATATATATATATATATATATATATATATATATATATATATATATATATATATATACACACATGTATATATATTATGTCAGTTACACATAAGTTCCTTAAACTTTCAGTTAAGCCACAAATAATCCATTCAAATCAAATTTATTTTATTTTGGGGATAACGTACACCCAAACGGGATTACATATTATTATATGTGCATCTAGCCCTTTCAGGATGTGAACCCAAGATCAAAGCCGATTCACTTATCACATGATTCCCTTTGGGTGTAAGTTATTCCAGGGTGAAGGCAGTTCAACATTGATGGGTTATTCGTGGCGTAATACTTGAAAGTATGAGTAGCCATGTGCAAAATTCCCATATCAATCATATATAGAAAGTTGTTACCAACTTAGCAGTCAGGTATCATATTGGAAATGGGGTGATTTTTATTAAAATTACAAAACCTGAATTTGGCAAGAATATCTTTCACGAAACTGAAATCAATTCTGACGTCTCTTTATGGCTGAATAAAAAAATAGCATCAACTTGAATCAGTCACAAATGCATAGGTTCAATATATATGATAAGCGCATAGATACAGTTATCATAAATAATTCATTTTAATTTTAATTTATTCCCTTTATGAAGTGAATTCATCGTTAATGGGTTATTTGTGGCATAATAGTTGAAAATCTATTAATGTCATCCGTAAAATTAACAGCATAAATACATAGACTTGCGTTAGGACATAACGCTGATCTATCGAGGCAGAATTGGGTTGATTTCCATTCTAAGTACAGCACCTGAATTGGATGGGCATGTTTAATCACTTCAGATATCCCTTCATGTCCGAAGGAATAATGTCCCTGTCAACTATTTATGATTTCAATGTAGAAGCGCTTATCTTATATACTGTAAGTTCTTTTTGAGTATCAGTTATTGTGAAGATATACTAGTTTCGATATTAATGGTTTTTGGGGATTGATATCTGAGAAAAACTCTGTGGTGTAATTCCATTTATTTATTATGTTACGATTCTGGTTCCTTGTTCTTACTTTTGAGGAACACCTAATGAAAGTTTCAGCAAATGCCGCACGAAAGTTAGGTATTGTTCTTAAGGCCTCATATATTTATAACTGATAAAATCAGTGCAACCTGTTTTAGGTCGTTTGTACTTCCTTTACTGGAATACTGTTCTCCGGTATGGATGTCTGCCTCTGCCAGGGATTTATCTCTTTCAGACAGAGTGGTTCGTGGTGGTATGTTTCTGTTTCCTAATAGTAGCAGATATGACTTGGACCATCGGCGGATGGTGAGACCTTTCACATTCACTATTGATCCCTGATCCCCTTTATCTGCCGAGAGAAACCAGATTCGCTGAACAGCAGCACCAATATGGAATAAATGTGCCTCGCTGCCGAACTTCTCAGTTCCATAGGTCCTTTGTCTCTCACACCGTTGGCTGTAGGTCTATTTAAAGGACGATGATTATAGCCCAATGTCAGTAACATCTATCTTCTTTTCCCTTCCGTCAAAAAAAAAGGCTGATATCTAAAAAAAGATACTTGCCCACAAAGGCATCACGTCAATAACATCTGTTTTCATTGAACATCTCAAAAAAGAGCGACATGCGAAAGTTTAGCTCGTCTGTAATGGCAGCACACCAGTGACATAAATCTCCTCTTAACTTCACTCACAAAGGGGACCAGGTCGAGTTTAGTACGGTTCCGGTGAAACATCAGCCTCAACCCCACTCCCACCGTTTTTCCATTCAGTCTCTTAACTTTAAATTGCCACTCCGATTTTTGGCTCCATCCAGAAGTTCAGGTCTCCGTCATTTCGTAGTAAATCTCGAGCTCCAGAAAAATCCTCCCGAAATTTTTCTTCTGACTTTCTAACTATTAATGAAATGTCTGAGTTTTTGAATGATAAACAGCGGTCATGTCGAAAGACGTTCGCTCGTCCAGCGAGATCAGGAGACGGATTCTCTCGACGCATAAAAGGGAAACGTTGATTTCTCATTAGAACCGAGATTTTTTTACGCTTCATCTCATGTTCGCCTTTTGAGCGGATTCTTAATCATATTACGCAGTGGAAAAAATTTTACAACAGGGAATAGTCATTAAATTCTGATCATTGACAGGGATTCGTACTCGACTAGCTCTAGGTATTTTTTTTTTATTTTTTATTTTTTTTTTAGTTTTTTTTTTTGCTTTAATGTGGCAGTGAAGCCCTCGGTTTAGATTTCGCAACATGGAGAGAGAGAGAGAGAGAGAGAGAGAGAGAGAGAGAGAGAGAGAGAGAGAGAGAGAGAGAGAGATATTCGTAGTCATATAATGCAATTTCTTATTTGTTTTATTTCGTGTTGTCACAGGAATGAATGGATATTTATTCAGCCAAAGCCAATTTTGTTGAGTCACGGGATTCCGAATATATAAAACAAGTATATCCAGAAAATGTTTAGAATGAGATAATTAAAAGTTCAACAAAAACAATAAAAAAAAAATTTAGAAATACATTCACATTGAAAGCTTGAGCTGAGAATATTGGAAGAATTTGGGGCATTTTGTCATTGTGACCCCACCCCCAACCTTTTTTTTTTTATTGCCGCCTGGAATTTCACAAAACATTAAAAAAGAAAAGGATTCTGTATCTCCCGCCTCTCATAATGGAAGTGTCCCATCTTAGCCTGGTTAAATATTACGAACTAAAAGTACGAAACAATTTCCTCTCTGACAGCTAAACCAAATAAATCCTTTTTTATGCCATTTACTTAGTTGCTCGAATCTTTAATGGCTTTCGGAAGTTTCTGAAAGTGATTCTTCCTTCCCTCTTGGTTTCTTTCACTCCTTTATATGTATTTGTTTATTTTTTTGCTTATTTATTTATTTATTTATTTACTTATTTATTCACTAAGTTTACGCATTTGCCGATATTTAGAGACGGTCCATTAAAAGTTCCTGGACAAGGCTTCCATAAGAATTAAGCAGCTGATTGAAAAAAAGTAATTTACATACTAATTTACGTAACATTTACATAGCATTATTAGGTAAGACGCTCGAAAGACATCTCGACAGCCGCCGGCCGCAAACTAAAATATATTATTGACCTGCATCAAGATCTAGAGAAGTTGTGATATACTGTTTTAAGTAGAACAGGCTAGCATCTTGTGAATAAATATTCGCGATTTTTCGTTATAAGATTCATAACTACAGAAATCATGACCACTTTAAATGTAGTCATATTCCGAAAATTCGTGTGTTAATGCTTGCTTCTAAATCCCTGAAGCTTTGCATAATCGTATGTCTCCTTGCGGGCATTTGTTATGGATGTTGGTATTAAAAAAAGTGGGGGGGGATTCATTCCATAACAACGGGAATAAATAATAAATAGATACACGATTCAGCAATTTGTGAATATACCAACTACTTGATTTGATATTCAGTTATTCGGTGATAACTACAGAGGTTGTCAAATAGAGTCAGATTTCATTTCAAATGATGCGTATTTATTTTAATCCTTATTTTATCCTTTTCTTATCCTATCCTGAGTATTTCTCATTTTAGTAGTCTCATAGTCCATAAAATTTCTCATTTAAAAAAAACTTTGCGTAAAATAGTTATGTACATGGTCAGAGTCCTACTTACGAAACGTTCATCTTCCCAGATAACGTTTTTCACTTTTTGGGGGAATTAGAAGGTACTTTAAGCAACGCAGAAATCCCTTACACAAAGTATTTTTAAGGAGCTGACGGGTTCGAAAGAATAAAAGATAAGAAATACCATTTAATGATTTATTTCATGTATTTTAACTATTGACTGGAAAGATTTCAAATAGGAACATCTTCAAGATGTAGAGAATAGGTAAGAACGAGAAAATATAAAAAAAAATTCAGTCTATATCTTTTGTATTTTATGTGTGATTCATTTTTCTTCCAATGTCAAGATTGTTCCACGTCATGGATGCTGGGCAAATGACATTGGGGGAATATGCATTATAATGATTTTCACACTTCAGTCGCTAAATCATTATTTTGTCACTGTTTGATATAGTGAGTAATAATACGATACATTAAGGCATGAAGACTGGTCATCTTGTATTAATGTATTGGAAACCATTACGCTTTAGTGCGAGTATGCATATTCTATGCTGCAACGTCTGCTGTGTTTATATAATGTTCCTTGTATTAGGCAGGAATTATCTTTAACATCTAATGTTATTATTCATGATGAGTATTGGGCAACATTTCCAAGAACTTAAAGGTCACGCAACAACAGCAATTTTTTTTTAAATAATTTAAGTGGGTACAGCAAAGAGATTCTCTATCTGTTAGCTTACTCTTTGTTTATATGTAGATTTACTTTTTGGTTTTTGTAGCCTGATTCGACAGAAAAACGAAGCACATCAAGATATGTCTAACTAAAGGGGTTGGTCTTTGAGCAAAAATGCAAATTGTGGGGATCAGCATAGAATATTTGGTTTTATAGTTCATTTATGTGGTATTATTTCTATTGAATTTGACTTACACCTTTCATATTGCCGGGCCTTTTTCACGAAATCTCAGGAATTTGTGAAATGATCAACTCGCTTAGGAACACTTGATCCCCGATCCACGGAACAGAGATTCATCTATGCTGTTTTGACTTAACGCGGACGAAAAACAGCGTCAGATGAATCTCTGTTTCGCCGTGTTTAGTACTAGCCCTCGTTGATCAAGTTCCTAAGGGAGTGTTCATTTCAAAATTGATATATTTATATATATAAATATATATATATTATATATATATATATATATATATATATATATATATATATATATATATATATATATATACATATATATATATATAGATAGATAGATGTATGTTTATACATATATATGCGTGTGTGTAATGTGTGTGTGAGCGCCCGCGCGCGAGTGGGGGCATGCGTATAAAATTTGCATGCATGCATGACTGTTCATACTGAATTTTTTTCAAGTTTGAAATAAATGAAAAATTTTTCCCTGCCTAAGCGTTCAGAACGGAATATAAAATATTTACAGATAAAAAAAAGACTGGGAGGAAAAAGGAAATAAAAAATATCAAATATTAACTTGTTCCTCAGAAAAAAAGTTGTGAGTTAGCGCAAAGAGGCTCGCTAAAAAGTAACTTCCACATTTGTATGCAGTTGCCAAAAACAATATTTAATTCGTGTGTGGCGTTTCAGCTTTCGCTGATTCACAGATGAGAAAATCATCTGTAATGCGTTAAATTAAAAGTAAATACAGCTGTTTTCTCTATTAATTCTGTTATCAGGACCCTAATGGACTGGAAAGCGCTATTACGAGACGTCCATTAACGACATTTCGAAGGGATATAGTTTTGCCATAATATCATTTATTTTTTCGTGGTTGTTGTTAATATTGTATTGCTTTGATGAGTAATATATAAATATTTACAACGAGTACAAGAATTGCCGTATGTTTTGATTGTCTGTTGACCACATACCTCAAAAACATTGCACTAGAGAAACTAAAAAAAAGAATAGTCTGAAAAGTCTGCGCGTAGTTTCATATTACAAAACATATTGTATGATTCTGTGTTTTTCTCGGGTACGTAGTCACTTCCGTAGTACAGTGTATCTTTATAACGTATATAATCTGTGAGTATGATGGAATGTGTCCAGGCTTTTGTTTATCTATTTCATTCCCAATGTTATTTTATCAATACGTACAAAGGAACAAAGGCAGTTTGGATCGTCGCTGCGAAAGTTTTTGTTGTTATATATGTACATAACCACACACACAGACATTTATGTATATGTATATATATATATATATATACATACACATATATATTTACTATATATATATATATATATATATATATATATATATATATATATATATATATATATATATATATATATATATATATATATATATATATATATATATATATATATATATATATATATATATATATATATATATATATATATATATATATATATATATATATATATATATATATATATATATATATATATATCAATAAACACATTTTCCAGTCAGTCAGTCTCACATAGATCGGACAAAATTTTTCTCTTGAATATATATTTAAACACATTGAGTTGCCATAACCTAACCAGTTATGAACGTCAGTCCCAATTGTCTTTGCAGGTATACATGGAGCCTCTGAAGAAGATCCAGGTGGACGGCTATGCCATGTTCGCCGAGCCTGAATTGCTCTTTGGGAACCTCGATGAATTATGTTGTGTAAGTATTTTTTTTTCTTTCAAACTGCCATCTACACTATCATCATCTTTATCAGAATAGTGATAATTTTCTTTAGTAGATAATGATTATTTTCTATCTACAGGATATAACATTATAGTACTGATGATAACAGTAGACAAATTGATGTGCGTTATTTGTACTTATCAATACTGTATACTGTAGTTATAGTTATTGAACAGCTGGACGACAGCTTTTAAAGTTGCAGCAGAAGCAAACGATTATCAAGCTATAGAATTGTCTTTCCACTGTTATTTTCCTCTTCATTTCCAATCTTGTCCATTATTTTTCTTTTTTCTCATTATATATATATATATATATATATATATATATATATATATATATATATATATATATATATATATATATATATATATATATATATATATATATATATATATATATATATATATACTGTAATATATAGAAACGTTTCCATCACCTTTGGGATGGTCTTTGAGTATAACGGAGGGGCTACAAATTCATCCTTTTTACTCTGAATTAAGAAATAGCCCCCAAACAGAAAAAACGAACATTAGCTGCCTGATAGACCTCAGTTCTGCATTACATCTCTCATGAATGCTCGGCATGAAGAACATTCTATATTCACATCTTTGTCAAATCCATCAGCCGAACTCCTTCTGTATTGTCTCTCCTCACTGGCTACTACTAATTATGAGCATCTGTAAGCAGTTGTAATTTCACATAAATTCTGGTATGGCATAGTCTTCAATGCCTGTACCTTATGAAAGGAGGGTGTTAATATGAATAATCATGAAAGGAGTTGCTCCCTGTGCCCTGAGTTACTGATTGCATCAATAAGTCTTCGCTTGCTGTAATACGATGCCAATTCCTCTAATATGGAACAGTACAAGGCACTCTGAAAAAGAGCAAGTGACTTACAAGGAAAATACATTTTCATGTTCATCATAGAAAGATTAATAACTGAATCCATGTTTACCCCACCACAACACTACAAATGCTTTTACGATACGATAGAATGCAGGATGTCATCTCACATTTTGCACAGACGCACAACCTAATTCCTAAACTGATACACATTTTACAGAAGACTGAAATCACCTTTGATGAGCCAAGGTTTAATGTTGCTAAAGGTAAATGCAAGCTGTAGGAGATGGTGAGATGGTTATACCATGGTCAGGGTGTTACGAACTGCAAAAATGTATGGATTCTATACACATTTGTATATATATATATATATATATATATATATATATATATATATATATATATATATATATATATATATATATATATATATATATGCTCAAAAATAACACTTGCACTTCAGGTATGTTGAAGCAGCTAATCTACGCATTTAGGAGTGCCTCTGTTATTGGTATTGCTTCTGGCTGCCATGTGGATCTCTCTGTTGCCATAAGAATTTGATTGGAATTTATTGGGATAGTGGTAAGTGTTCCACTATGTTGACATGAAAATGTTTGAAGCGTCACTGGGGTTGTGGTTGACTCAGTCTTGTGAAGAAGAATTCTATCAGGGTTGTGGCAGCCACTGTAATTTTCTTGGATTGCCACCTTGCTCTCATTTTTCCCCAAATGCACATGGGGTGCAGTCTGCACTGCCTTCCCAAATTTATAATGGTGTAGGCAGAACACTGATGGATGTGGGTGCCCCTATTGTCACAATTTGAATGTATGCTTCTGCATGGTGTTGGTTTGAGTGTTGTCATCCTGGTCGTTGCCTTATCTGACTTTGCAGATGGCGTGGGCTGTGTGTTGTGAAGGCCCTCAAGCAGTCTAGCCACCTTCTTCAGTAGTTCCACCATGGGTGTTCCTTTGGTGTTGGGAAGGATAGCTCGGGTGTTTGTTAGCAAGTGTTGCAACCATATTCCCATTGCCAGGTTGACCTTCCATTTTCCATCTGCTTTGAGTTCTGGCAGTGTTGAAGGGTTGAGTTTGTTCTAGGATGCCCCACACTGTCATGTCTTCCAGTGGTATGTTCAGTAAGTTGAGGGTCAGTCATGCATCGGAGGTTGGTGGCCGTGAGAACTGCTGTCAGGAACTATGTACCTCTTGCCTTGTGGACATAGCCACTGCATGATACAGGGGAGGATGAAATATGGGATAAATCCTAGGACATTATCTGACTTCTTGGTAGAATTTTTGACATTTCAGAGGCAGAGCTATATTTCTTCTTCCTAGAATCAGAGAGATGGTTCAGTTAAGAAGAAGCAAGATAGGCAGGTGTTTACAGCATTTACATTTGCTACTTTTTCCATGGATATCCCGTAATATTTTCCTTAAATAACAGTAGGCATAGCTGTAGCTAGTCCGATAGTTGCCAGGGTGTTATGCAATGGTTGGTGCAAAAAACATGCATAGTCTACTGGGATATCAGAGGACGACCTTTTATTCTCTCTTAAGAGTAAGCCAGAGCTGAAATGCCATAGTTAGGCCATTAATGGCTCTTTGGCTGATAGCATATGGCTATATCTTATCTGTTAGGCACCAGGGGTTAATGAGAGAACCTTCCTTGATGCTTATTTACCAGGTCATTCCACAAGATTACCAGTAAGGCAAAAATATGCACGTGTCCTGGAGTCAGCTGATTTATTCTGGGGATCAAGCCTGCTTTTGATATGCCATGTAGATGGAAATGTTGTTATAAGTAGGTTGGTCAGGTGTACAACTGAGGCCCAATGTCAGATAATACCAGTGATGTTTAAGTGCATGATCTGAATCTGTTCCATGATTGGCTGCTGACCCTGGCAGTTAAACAAGGGTTTGGCAGCAAAGCTTGGCACTTGCAGGATAATCTGAATCTCTCAAATTTATAAAATAATGCGTTCAATATTTGGTCAGTGTTTAGAGAATATTATTGCTGCTTGAGTCATAGTCCCACCAATTTTCCAATTTATCTATAATATTTCTATCTGTTTTTGCAAGGAATTTCAGAAATTCAGCTAAAAACATCATTTGAGGAATTTCTAACTTCCAAACCTTTCTTTAATCAGAAGTATAGAAAACCACATTTAGGTTAAAAAGTTTCAAAATCTTAGGAATCTATAAAAAAATATTCCCTCATACTTCAACTTTAGAATATATGCATTATTAAATTTGGGTTTGTTATCAGATAAATAAAATGTTTTGGGACTCTTTCCTATGCTACATCTACAAATGTTCTGAGGTATTTAAGTTCCAAAACAATATCATAAATGGTTTTTATCTCAGCATCAATAAACTGCAGACTGCAAATGTGAAAACCTTTTTCCTGGTATGTTTGTAAGGGCTCTGCACATTTTTATTAAATACTAAATTAAAATTTAGCTTTATACATTTTGTGTCGCTGTATGTTTACCCTTTCCATAGGAACAAGATTATCTTTTTCCTAACTGCCCTTTAACAATTGACCATTTGGTGATTCTAGCTTCTTGTTCCATTTTGTTTACATATGTCAACATTAATCTAAACTTTGACTCATTTATACCCTATAGCTGCGTAATTAAATGATATATATATATATATACATATATTTATATATATATATGTTACATACTAGTTGAAATCAGTTGTGGTTGTAGCTTTCACAATGTAAAATAATATTATTGTTTAGTCTTGAGTAACACTTTTTGTGGTATTGGGGAGGGTTTTACTGAAATAATTCATTTTATCATAAAATTTCATGAGTGGTATTGCTACTGATAATACTCCTGTATGGCTCTTGTTGCTCAGAGTAGAAATATGACCCTGCTGTATGCCAGCTAGTTTATTTTGTCAATTAACTTAACAATATGCAAAGACTGCTGACATCTTCACCTAAACTCAGAGTTTTTTGCCTCCTTCTGAGAAGTTTTCTGTGTAGTAACTGCTTCTCTGTGGGATATTTTACTATGCAGGAAGATATAGATGAGAATTACAACAAGAGGCCGGATGAGCCATGTGTGGATGGAGGCCAGGCTCAGCTATTTGCCTCAGTTAGTGAACTGAATTTTTAATGGGTTTTGGGCCGAAGGGATTACCTTGGTATTTGTATGAATGCTCTTGCCTTACTTGATGCTGCTGTGATCACTGTTCCCTGGTGTTCATTGACTGTTTGAGTGATAACTGGAACTTGCTGCTGGGTGGCAGGCTCAGGATGGCAGGGCTGACGAGAATGCTGCTCCTGAAGGATGTGCTCCTCATGATGGAACCTGCTCATGTGGTTATACAGAAAATAAAAGAAGTCTGCACTTTGCTGCAAGTTGACGGAAGGGCACTGCTCCTATAACTGGAATTCTACTGAATTTGGTCTCTTTGTGACCTACTGGGTCTGTCTAATTAGCTTCTGCAAGAGCGGCTTCATTTTAAGCACTTGGTTGAATTGATAAAATGTTTACCACTGATTTCAGAGGAACTATAAACAGTGTTGCAGGCAAATCTGTTAGTCAGGAGCTGGCAGATCCAATATTTTGTGTCTCACACTAACAAAAGTTCAAATATGAAGCAGCAGTGGATCTCTCGTATGAAACATGGCATATTGAGGCAGTGACTCACATTGAGACATGACTCACATTGAGTCAGAGACTCACCATAGCGGTTTTCTTAAATACCTTGATCCCGAAGTTTTGCTCTTGCTTATGCGTGTCCATGTTTAAGTAAGGAAGACAACCCTCCTCACTACATTCACGTAAGGATGCTAGGCAGGATTTACTCTCAAAGATTGTGATCTTGTAGGGGACATCCTGTTCAGTAGCGGTGGTGTGAATTTATCGTCAATATATCTAGCATATGTTCCATGAGGGCAAGTGATGCGGAGGAGGTTCAACTCCTTGGGAACTTGGTAAGTCACCTGCTTACCAAGCTGCCAAAAAGTTGATCCTCCTCATTCCTTATGCGGCCAAAATTGTTGACTTATATCTTCATTCCCTATGCTACAAAATCTGGTGAATTATTCCAAACAGCTCCTCCATGCAGCGATATTGGGTCCTTAAAAGTAGAGCTTTATTAATAAAATGCCCTTGTCAAGGAAACTATCAAAAGTGACTTTCCTGACTAGGCATCTCTGGAGACCCGCTGCGAGCCATGTTGGAAACTTGCACGAAGAAGGCCCCGTTGCTTTAACATAGTAGGGATCACTGCATACATGATGCCGTTAGAATAATTTTCTTTGTGAATATTGACGATAATGAATTAGTTTTTGTAAATTTTTTATTTCCAAAAATCCATGCAATTCCTTTTCCCTTTCTCTTGATTCCTCTTATTTACTTATGCTTTTTGCGAGACCTTTGCAATATCTGGCAACAAAATATGTATTTTCATTATAATAATTTATTTAAGCATATTTTCAAGCAGAATGTATGCCTTAAATCGTTTCATGGTTCCTGTGTTTTGCCATTTGAGTTTTCCATTTGGTTTCCTTTGGAATGTAGCGGTCCGCAAAAACTAATTCTTGCTCAAGCCTGAAGCGATTGTTTCCCGAAACCTTAAATGTATTCAGCAACGGATGAAGAATGGGCTCGAATCCTGCTACTTAACAGTAAATACAGAAAGATTACGGTATTTTCCTATCAGTAATTGAAGTGATGCTTTCTGAAGATATGTTTTTAAGTCATAGTATGGTATACCTTAGTATATGGCAGAAAATATGTTGTATATTTTCCTCTATGACATCAGGTGGGTAGTCAGTTTTGGCATATGATAGCAGCAGTCCCATACTTTCAATTTTTAAGGTGAGAAGTTGCATTTCATATCCTTTAGGTAGAAATGGCCAGCGAAAGTTAAATCATGTCCTGCTCCTTGATGGGGATTTGAATAAGATCCATATTGTATAGTTCAGACCTTGGAAAACGAGCAACGCTTGTTCGATTTTAAACACACCGAAGCTTTGTGTTTGTCTTTTAATCTGCAGGTAGCTGTTGAACTTCGCAATAGTTATTCAAGAAATATTTAGGAGGGAGAAATAGTGAATAAAAATTATATATATATATATATATATATATATATATATATATATATATATATATATATGTATATATATATATATGTATATATATATATATATATATATATATATATATATATATATATATATATATATATATATATATATATATATATATATATATACATATGTATAAAGTATAGAGCATTCTACATAAATTATATAATGTAACGTCCAAGAGTTTCTTTGCTGTGAAAGAGCAATTGTTGTTGGATGATACTGAGTCCTTGCAACTGGATGTGTTACTCCATAAAACATGCATTTAATTTTCGAACGGAGATATGAGATTTGATTGCATCTCGACTAAACTGAAAGGAAATATGGCAGAAACGTCTTTTTCTTCGTAATGTTTGTCATCTTTTTCATTTAGCTTGAACCTTACCCTCGCCACTCACACATTGATTTGCGTATCTTGATCGATATATTTTTTCTGAATTTTGCTGTTACCATGGCTGTAATTGTAATACATCACAATTTTATATTGATATCATTAAAATCTGCCGAGCCTATCACTATACACTGGCCTTTTGTAAGTGGTTCTCCAGTGAAAAAAATGAAGAGTGGAATGCAGTATAATCTAAATAGAAATATAGGTATTAGTTATTGACTATATCTTAAATCTGCTATTGCCGTTAAGCCACATGAAGGAGATTTATAAATGAAAAGCATAATAGGATTTTAATTTATGCAAAAGAGAAAATTAACCTGAATATTTATACGCCCCTCTGGAAAATAGAATTTATAGGTAATGCCATTTTTCTTCTAAAATTCTTGCGTGTGGCAAATTTCATTACTGCACTACTTCTTGACCTTTCTGCTATGAGTAATATTTCCTCTGGTGTATACTCCACGGACCATGCAGGTGCCATCATGTAAAGATATTTTTAGCCAGAATGAATTGAATGTCACTTCACTTGTCACAAGCGCCCTTTCCGCAGAGTCATAAATTTTCTGAATTATTTCGTTCCTTCTGGGCGAACGCAACAGTTGTTAGCTAAAGAAGGCCAGACTTCTTGTAAAACTGGTCTGTATTAAAGAAGTATGAACTTGATGCCGTGTTATGAACCACAGAATTTAAATTTATTTAAAGTATTAAAAAGGGAATGGGATCATTTTCAGAAACGTATGAATTAACAGAAAAGCAACAGAATGTTTTAGGGAGCATTCACGCTGCATGTCGGCAACGTATCACAGACAGGTTGAATGCAAGTCGACGGCTGATTGATTGTTCTAGACAATGCTTCATACAGTTAAACAGCATTTGCCAGTGATTTTCGTTCTCCTCTTAAGGTTGTTTGCTTGTTAGCTTGTTTGTAGTATACTGTACATGCGATAAGTTGCCGACATGTGCTCATGACATATTTTACTGTAGTGTGGACATTACCTTAGTATGACTTTATTTATAAGCTTGGCTGACAGATTGCAAGGTTGGATGTTAATCATTTGTAAATAAAAGTGCAAAAGTCGAGACAACATCTATTTTGATAAAGCAAACCTTGAAAAGAAATAAATGATTTAAGATTTTGCAGAAACGAGTGAAAAACATTAAATTAAATTTAAAATCTTTTGTCATCCCTTCTTCTGCTTTCAGTCTCTTTTGCTTTTATTTTATTTCAATAGATTTTTCTTTTCTTTTTTTTATTGTGCCTGTGACGTTCAAGATTTTGTCTTTCTTTATAGCACTTATGTCAAACCTAAGAATCAGCCCCTTCCAGCATTGCAGCTCTATTAAATAAATGTTCAGTATGTGTTGAGCTCCCTCTTTTCCACACTAGTTCCACCTTTCGCCTGTATGTTTCACACACTTTTGCGCTCCCTGGATATAGATACTCATTATCTGTGCCTCTTTCACCGTATCAATCCCGTGTTCTGTACACTTCTAAATTATACACCTTTTTTTTTCACCAACCGATTGTCCTCCATTTTTTCCACATGACTGAACCATCTTAAAGTACTGATAAATATTTTCACCACATTTCTCACTTTTTCGGATCTTCATGCTTTACAGTTCACTTATATAAATGAGAACTGGCTCAACATTCCTTAGTTATAAATCCCTAGGTATCTCTTTCTTCAAGTACTCTTCATCTCTTCTCTTACTCTACTATCAAAAGTCAAGGTCAGTCAACAGCACAGAATGACGTGTCTTGCAGAAGGACAAGCATACTGGTATGTATGACTGTGATAGCTTGATCAGCTTGTGTTTCCCTGGTCCTTATATTCTTAGGTAAAAGATGGCAGTCATTTCTAGTTGGGCCAAGTGAGTGAGCGAGTGGAATCGAACCCCAGTCACTGTGAATACCAGCTGAGCAAACCATGCTGGCTCTTACTATCGTCCATTATTTTAAATCCAAAGTCCAGTATGATAAAACCATTTATATTCATTCATCATCCACATTAAGATTCTTTGCCACCATCTTCCTCTTGCTCATAATTGCTCTCAACTTTCTCCTTATGTAACCACTTTTTAAACATATGTATATTACTCCTTATGTAACCACTTTTTAAACGTATGTATATTTACTCCTTATGTAACCACTTTTTAAACATATGTATATTACTAGTTTTTGCGTTTCATTTCATGATCCTCCTCCTAAATTTCATAATCAATCAATCAATTCAGTACTGTATCATATGCAAACAATAGACATTCCACACTCCATATACAATTTACAACTCAGTTCCTCATCCCTCAACTTTGCCCCTTTATCGAACGTGTTAGATTTGTCATCTCACTTCACTTCATCCACAGATATATCTAACAGAAAGTAAGAAATAACACCACTCTATCTCAGAACACAGACCAACAGTTCCTCGTTGGACGATTCGGTAGAGTTCTCGGCTAGCACTCTGCTAGACCCGAGTTCGAGTCTCCGGCCGGCGAATGAAGAATTAATGGAATTATTTCTGGTAATAGAAATTCATTTCTCGGTATAATGTGGTTCGGATTCCACAATAAGCTGTAGGTCCCATTGCAAGGTAACCAGTTGGTTCTTAGACACGTAAAATAAGTCTAATCCTTCGGGCCAGCCCTAGGAGAGCTGTTGATCAGCTCAGTGGTCTGGTTAAACTAAGGTATACTTAACACCAGACCAGCCACTCATCCATCTGCGTATGCTAACATATGGTTCGCTTTCATTGTAAAAAAAAAAAAATCACCTTGAAAGTTATTCTCTATACCATACCTACTTACACCTTCTACATTAACCTCTGATTCTATTATAAGCTTGTTCTAGTTTCATTACGGGCCATAAAGCTTTTTTCTTTTTTTTCAAACTTTTTAGACTGCTTAGGTCACACTTTCCCCTACTGAAATTCTGTCCTCCGACAACTTGAAAGTTATAGACTTTTTATAACCTGATTTTAGTCTAGTCTGGAAATAAATGCTTGCTTCTGTCCTTCACGATCTTTTGCATTCTTCAAGCATCTAGATACCTGGCCAGTAACGCCTTGCTAACAACCGTCTGTTACGACTAAGGATCTGCTAACGTCTATTCCCGTCCTGCCGATGTCCTTTTCCGATCTTTTATTGACCTTTTAACACTTTCTTAATACCTTTCTGACCACACTGATATTGCAGACCTGTATATTTCAAGCTTCTGTCATACTGAGAATCATCCCAATAAAAATAGAATCAGATCTTTTCTGAAATAATTACAAATAAATGGTATCATCCAAACAAAACGTGATAAGAATAGAAGATGTAAAAGATTCAAGTGATGAAATATAGTTAGATAAATGAAAGGTCGGTAAATATAGTGTTTTTAAAATTAAACAGAAAAATATTACTCGATGAATAGGAGAATTTATTCTTGTGCTTCTTGAAAGTCCTAGAAAATATACATGAAGGCTTTATTTTTCATCGTACAGTGTTTTAAAACTTTTATTTTCCTCAATTTTTTTTTTTTTTTTTTTGCATATTATTGTATAATAAAACTACAGGGGAAATTACTTATGAAAAGAAAGGATTGACACTAAAAACATGACATTCAAAAATGATAGGACTATTTTTGAACGAAATGTTTTTAAATTAATGATAATAGTTAAAAAAAAGATTACTTGAAACACTTGTAAAAATAGTTTAATTGCAAGTATATGAAATAATATCACTCATATTCAGTTACAGGAAGTTAAAATAAATAAGATTAATGAGTATATTGTCCACAAATTAAAACCCAGCTTTGAATTCTACAGTTCTACAAACAAATAACCACTCTTTGCCAATTCTCAAAAATTTTCATGTAGTGTCCAATAAAAGTGACTTGCAGTAATTATAGTCCTCTAAACATCATTCAGATCAATAGCTGAAGATAGAATGTCCCAAGTCCAAATAATGAACCACATCGCTAGCACACATAAAATGCTCTCTATTTATATCCTCTGGCCGGCATTCATTCATTAGGAACTGTATGGCATGTTATGAAGTCCCAGGGAGAACTTGAAAGGTCGACACATGACGTGGAAAATGGTTTAGGGTTGTCATTAGGTATAAGAAGTGGTTAGCACGTCATTAGATAGTCATGGTTACGTTGTATGTCAGCTACAGTTGCCATCCCAATATATTTCCCGATCATGTAAGCCTTTCATAGACTACATTTACCACCACCTAACGACCTTCAAGACCTCTCAAAATCCTCTCACAATCGCTCTTCATTCCCAATCTCTGAACACTTCAAAATGAAGGGTAACACTTTGAACAAGTTCACCAAGCTTTGAGGACCTTACCGAATCAGCCCATGACCTTCCATGTCCTCTTCAAGACGTTAAAAGTTCTTTAAAGACCATCAAGGTCAGGAGAGTCTGGTCTCTGAATTGATCCACACACCTTTTTCCTTGTATAACCCCACATTAGCTTTACTATCACTCACTGTGTCATCTATTTTACTTTTTGAATAAAAATCTTACCATATACTTTCTCCTCGTTATCAAAAAATATAACCTTGTAATTCTAAGACTCCCCTACCTGCTTTGTTTTTATGAAAAGGGACAGTTCTTCCAAGCTATACTTTCAAACCCTTTCCCTCATCCTGAAATACCTTACACACCATAACCATCCCCTCTCATACTGTGCTGCAGCATGTAGCTCTTTATCCCATGTAACTTCTTATTTCTGATGCTTTTATACTCTTTAGCTTTTAAATTTTACTCATATTATCAACAGTAATTTCCATAAGAAAAATTTGTGTCATAGAGCGCTGACATTTTTCTGGCTCCTCATTCAAGAAATCTTCCAAATGCCTATTCGCTGCAGAGAACAGCTTTCCAAGAACATTTGATTCTGCTATCCATTTACACATTAACCATTCTTGTTCCATTTTTTCTCTCATAGAATAACTTTTTATTCTCCATGTAGCTCGCACCAGTTTTCACCCTCTATTTTCAGACCTAGTGTTTTTCTCTCCCATTTTCTTCTTTACGACATTATCCAAGAGGTGATATATTAGTAAACAACCTCCTTTGTCATGCAGTTGCTCATCGGTCCACGAATTACTGTTATTATTCCATCTTCGGGCACTCCTATACCTTTGTGAATTTAGGACCCATTCTGGATGTTTAAATAATCCTTTTGGCCTTAACCCAAGTTCATTTTCTCATCCCTTCCTCCTGATTTACCCTTCTCTGTTCCATCTTATCCAATTAGCTTTTCTTAATTTATACCTTATATATATATATATATAAATATATATATATATATATATATATATATATATATATATATATATATATATATATATATATATATATATATATATATATATAAAGTTAAGGTTTGCTACCAGATACCTGAATTGTGATTAGGACAACAGTTATCTCGTGAGCAGGAGAAATGTATGTATTTGTTCTCTCTCTCTCTCTCTCTCTCTCTCTCTCTCTCTCTCTCTCTCTCTCTCTCTCTCTCTCTCTCTCTGCAGGTTTTGCATTCATTCGTTAGTATGCCACTGTGTAAGTGAAACCAATTGAGAACGAGAGATATTTCGTTTTCCCAATGTCTTTTAACTGCATCCTCTTGACATATCAGTGAGAGATGGAAAGTATAAAACTTTTAGCAAATGAGTAATGGCTATTAATTTCTCGAAACTTTGTCGGCAATGCTAATGGAAAAGTGTAGCCAACATCAAAGAAGGGATCTGATTTTTCATTTGCATGATCACTGTATGGAAGAGTGAATAACTGAGAGTGGTAAAATGAATGGAAGAGTGAAGAACTGAGAGTGGTAAAATGAATGGAAGAGTGAATAACTGAGAGTGGTAAAATGAATGGAAGAGTGAATAACTGAGACTGGTAAAATGAATGGAAGAGTGAAGAACTGAGAGTGGTAAAATGAATGGAAGAGTGAATAACTGAGAGTGGTAAAATGAATGGAAGAGTGAATAACTGAGAGTGGTAAAATGAATGGAAGAGTGAAGAACTGAGAGTGGTAAAATGAATGGAAGAGTGAATAACTGAGGTGGTAAAATGAATGGAAGAGTGAAGAACTGAGAGTGGTAAAATGAATGGAAGAGTGAATAACTGAGAGTGGTAAAATGAATGGAAGAGTGAAGAACTGAGATAGGTAAAATGACACGAATCAGGTTGGATAAAAGCATCTGGTCGATAATCATGGTTTTGAACTATTAGATCCGGAACTTACATAAAACACTTGTGGTGATCTATCCTCAAGCAACATTTGATGAAAACTTTTAGGCATGGAAGTGCTGAACATTGGTTTCAGTTAAAAAAAAAAAAATGGTTGTTAGAACTGGTTTCCTTGGATGATAATTTGGATTCACACGCATAAAAATATCAGCTGGCCCACACAACTTTTTCAGCTAGCACCTGGCTCCCGCTGGAGGAGGTGAATGCAGGTGTGAACTTTCTATTCAGTTGTCTGTTATAATGTCTATTATGATGTAACCTCCGCTCCTGCCTGCCACAACGGAAAATGTATGAGCTCACAAGTTTGGACAATAGCTAACTTTTGGCCTTTCGAGACTGTAACTGGTCTACCCTTGAAGGAACGTCCGCCACAGAACGACATACACGCTCACACTAACCTGTACATACACGTAACCCTGTCTGTCTGTCTGTCTCCATATGTATATATATACTGTATATATATATTGTATATATATATATATATATATATATATATATATATATATATATATATACATATATATACATACATACAATCATGAAGCTACAGATGCATTCATTAATATCAAATTCACGCTACTTCGGGACCCGGCAGTACCGATCCATTCATCACTTATAAATTCTCCTTCGGTCATAATTCCTCATCGGGGATATTCCCGAAGTAGCGTGAATTTGATATTAAGCGACATTTGTAGCTTCATGATTGCATATAAATCACGGTGTGATAAAAATTTATATATATATATATATATATATATATATATATTTATATACTGTGCATACAGATACACACACATACATATACATATATGCATACATACATACATACATACATACATACACAACCATTCTCCTTAGAGTTGAGAGAAGATGGTTCCTGGAATTACTAATCTTCCGGTTTTCAACAAATAGTTTTGCGATGAGGTGGAAGTTTCGCCCGGATTTCACTCCCATTCCTTTGATAAACATTTAATAAACTTTCCCCCTTACGCTAAACATAGAAATAGTACTTTAATTATAGCTAATAATTAGATAAACTTAATTAGGAATTTGAATGCCAACAGAAGTCTTTTGTTTAAGCAAGTATAATTATTGTCAATATCATATCTTATTTTAGAGGCATTTCCTGGGATTTTGTTTTTTATGCTTTCAGTCATAATTAAAACAAGGCTTCCTTTTATGGCATTAACGAGGGAGTCTGTGGTTTTTTGAGTTACCATCTTTACTTAATATCTGGTCCTCCTTTTTATTGTTTACCTCCATTTCCCTTACAGCTACTTACACTCCATATTGTATAAAGAGAGACGAGAAGGTCATATATATATTTATATACTATATATATATATATATATATATATATATATATATATATATATATATATATATATATATATATATGTGTGTGTGTGTGTGTGTGTGTGTGTGTGTGTGTGTGTAGATAGATAGATAGATAGATATAGTATATATATATATATATATATATATATATATATATATATATATATATATATATATATATATATAAGAGAGAAAGAGAGAGAGAGAAGAAAATGAACGCAATTCCGAACGGATACAATAGGGCATTGCTCAGTCCTTAATTAGCCGTTGCCAAGATTCTGAACATAACCTTCAGGGGTAAAAGGAGGCTGAGCGTATCTCATCGTCTCCCGTAAAAGCAGGTTTACTGCAGGTTAGTTCGGTAATTTTCCTTAAAGGTGAAATACGAGAAGGCAGGATCAGGTTCTCTCTCTCTCTCTCTCTCTCTCTCTCTCTCTCTCTCTCTCTCTCTCTCTCCTGTATGTAAGGGGAAGGAATGCACAAGCACAGCGAAGTCTTTTCGGGAACCCTCCAAGGTGAATGATGACGGTTGTATTTATGCTTTAGTTGGGTAGTTTCTCCTTCAAGTGAAAGCTATATTGGGACCAATTACATGGAGAGAGAGAGAGAGAGAGAGAGAGAGAGAGAGAGAGAGAGAGAGAGAGAGAGAGAGAGAGAGAGCACTTTCATTCGCTGCTTTTTCTTTACTGGTCATTAGTTTCGGTCATCAATCAGTTCTAGGTATTCATAGCATTGTCTTTATAAATTTCTATTTTAGTAGCCATACTAGTAGTAGTTGTAATACTTGTAAATACCATTTATATCAAACACACAATGATTTTCCTTTTCCAGTACCTTTATTATTTCTTATATAATACTTGTAACTGTGATTTTTACTTCTCCCAATTTTGGGTTCATACACAGGTAGAGAAGCCTGTGGAGAATTTTCATTGTTCACTTTCATTCTTCAGATTTGACAAGTAACGTACAAAGTGCATGTATGCTTTGATGTCAGTCCCTTCTACCGCTCTCTGCTGGAAATGTATCAGGAGCTGTCTGCTAATGAAAATTAAAGCCCATCATTTATTGCATTTCCAGTAATTTGTTTTAAGCCTATTCACATAGAGATTGGGGGCCGGTTTTACGTCATCGTTAAAACTTCATAGAACTATATACCTTGTGGTATTATTTTGGCCACCGGCAATAATAATAATGATAAAATATTGTGCCCCTTTAATGCATGCTTTCTTTCTTCAAATTAGTCCTTTTTCAATTTCGCTCAATAAAAAGTCCTTCCTTCAGTGAATGCCATTTCATCTTTAATGGAATACATCTCAACAGGCACATAATATTGGATTTTTTACCTATTTATACATTGCAAACTGCAAAAAATAAAATTATTTATTTCCACACACTCACACTAAACACACACACACACACACACATATATATATATATATATATATATATATATATATATATATATATATATATATATATATATATATATATACTATGTATGTATATATATATATATATAT
Organism: Macrobrachium rosenbergii; assembly: GCF_040412425.1. Taxonomy (NCBI): domain Eukaryota; kingdom Metazoa; phylum Arthropoda; class Malacostraca; order Decapoda; family Palaemonidae; genus Macrobrachium; species Macrobrachium rosenbergii. Next base: position 33,821,929 of record NC_089765.1, read on the forward strand.
ATATATATATATATATATGTGTGTGTGTGTGTGTGTATGAAAGTGCGTCCACACTGAAGTAAAACTTGTTAGAAACACTCGTCGGTAACTTATCGCATCCATATCAGAAACGGGTCGAGTAGAAGTCAACGACCGAAGTGAGAACAAACCTCTGGAAGAGACTGGATAACCGAATGAAGCACTGGGTAGAACTAAGAATGAGTCGTTGTCGTGTACTCAACGGACGCTTGTATATCATATTTTTTGCTGCAGTGTGAAAGTTCATAAGGATTTGAGGGAAAATATATCAGATGATGGTGGACTGAGAGGAAGCGTAAGCCACAGTATAGGTGAAGCAAGAAAGGTCGCGAGGTGTGTGCGAAAAGATTGGAATACATTTGAAATGTATTTGAAAGCTGAGGTGTGAATGAATAAATGAATGGCTGATTGAACTCCCTTTCATGGCAGTGAAGGGTGGATATGAAAGAGAATAGTTGAAAGCATTTGGTGTGAGCTTTTTAATAGCAAATGCGGCTTAAGAAAAATTGGTAGTGTAAGGAATGAGATGCGTAGCGATAAAAAGATTAATGTAGATGAAAGGGTGGATTAGAATATTTTATGATGTTTGGTGATGTGGAGGAATGTAATCAGGACACCCTATATACACACACACACACACACACACACACATATATATACATACACATATATATATATATATATATATATATATATATATATATATATATATATATATATATATGTGTGTGTGTGTGTGTTGTGTGTGTGTATGTGTGTACACACAATGTGTGTGTGTCAATCTTTATGTATTTTTATTTTTAATATATAAGTAATCATAGAATATATATATAGTGTAATCATATATATTTATATATATATATATATATATATATGTGTGTGTGTGTGTGTGTGTGTTTGTGTGTGTGTGTGTCGTGTGTGTTAATCGGTGTTTTTTTTTACCCAATCTTGAAGGTATTGTATCGGCAGAGAAATTTTCTTTTAACGAGAACCACTGATTTCGAATAGTTATTATCATTGCTTTCTAAAGGTATGATTCCTAATTACAGTAATCTAAACCTGTGGAATTACTAACGTATTTGAAAATCATATCATGCTTATCAACCTTTTCACAACGGAGGGAAAATAAAATTGTTGTAAGAGTGAAGCTGCAGATCTGGCAATTCCGCAGTTATTCCGTCTGATAAGTGGCCATTACAGGAAAATAACGTCTTGTGTGTTTAGGCTGCAGGACTGTGTAACTAGACACTATTTGGCAAACAACCATTGTCAAGTAGGGCATCTGTTTTCAATCGATTGGGGTTTTTTAATAATGTTCGATGCGACATTTGATCTATCTCTTTGTTAGAAGTTTGTCTTGATATATGTAAAACGAGCCAAGTAAGAGTGCATGGAATTCCGCAATCCAGGTTTCAGCTAGACTTCAGGAACTCAGTTTTGTGTAGGTGGATTTTCTGTGTATGTGCAGATATTGCAATGGTTGCCCGTAAGTTAATTGATGACACTACTTGAGAGAGAGAGAGAGAGAGAGAGAGAGAGAGAGAGAGAGAGAGAGTAGTATAGGCATTAAAAAAATTGTGATCTGAACACCCCCAAAAAAAAAGGAATATATACAAATGATCCTTTTTCTTTGCCCAATTCTATTAGATGCAAAAATACTGGTACAGTAAATAAAGCTAGTTTACATACATGCATATACATACAAGAGGACACACATCATGAAAAATTGCTGCAATATCCTTTACTGCGTAACGGTTGGCAGAAATAGCAATAAACTGTGTATCACTGAAAGGGCAATTTAGTGAAGCTTTGCAGGGTGCAGAAAAATTTAGGTATCTCTATGATTTTATTTTTGGCGAGTATTTTTTTTTTTACGTTCGAATATGACCGTATTTGATTAAGGCATAGAAAAGACACCAACATGAGTATTTTAGCGTGAAAGCTAACTTTACACAGACAAGTCAGGGAAAAGTACAGATGAATAGTTTACTGTTGAAAACCAATAATATTTTTTTCACAATTTTACTTTTGTTATGTTTTCAGTAGCGTGCATAAGAAGCGTTAAACTATATAACTTTAAAAGTAAACTTTCTCGTTTATGCATGAGGAAATATTTCATTTAACTCTGATAGTTCATTTTTAGCAAATCTTTCTTCAACGGAAAAGAACACATTTTTATTTAAATTCAGCTCGTCTTTATCTCTCTCTCTTCTCTCTCTCTACACACACACATTATATATATATATATATATATATATATATATATATATATATATATATATATATATATATATATATATATATATATATATACTCTACTTATACATATACATACATACTTCTTCACCACGTAACGAGACATGAACTTACAAGACATCTAATATTTCTTGAATCCTGAAGCAATATTTGGAATTATATTGAAAAAATTAACCAAGTCTTATACTCTCTCTCTCTCTCTCTCTCTCTCTCTCTCTCTCTCTCTCTCTCTCTCTCTCTCTCTCTCTCTCTCTCTATACTGTGTAGATGATTTTATCTTAAAATTTTGCGTTTTCTCACAGTTTTAACTTTTTATTTTACTTTTTAGGTCACTTACGCTTTCTGCAAAGAGTTCATCAATCTCTTGGAACAACACCAAGTCCCAGGAGGTCAGCTGGATACGACGAATGTTCTTGTCAAACTCTTCCAGAAGGTAGGTACTGTGCAGTAAGTGTTTATATTTATAGTGTTTCCAAAGCGCTTTCATTTATCTACTCTGTATATATCTTCAAAGGAATGACAGAATGTTACTAAAATAGCACAGAATTAGTAAAAATACAAAGATAAAGCAAAATTAAACAGTTATACTAGCAAAAAACGCATATTACAAGCTTTTACTTTGTTATGTGTTGTTCAGTGCTCACATCGAAATCTTTACCAGTATGTCCGATATAGGCTACTACAATCATTCTTACTTGGCATTTTGTTGACATAAACAGTTTTACAGATGGGCAAATTTATAATCAGGATGCTTTTAACTAGTATTTTTAGTAATGTCAAGTGGTTTGTGCGTTAGTACGAATAAAAACAATCATGGTATATTCTTGGGAAATTCAAAATAAATCGTAACTTACAGTGCCTTTTCAAAAAGAAATGTCATAGAATCTTCTGTATCAGAAGTGAGATGCAAAAGTTTCTAAATATTCGTCAGGAAATGTACGAATGGGACATTTTGTTGTTAAAAAGATATCGAGCTTTTAAAATATGAACTACCTAACCCTGGAAGCATCAGAAAAGTAACAGAACACCTACATAATTCAATACTGGCAATGACACATACATTGTATATTGTATATATATATATATATATATATATATATATATATATATATATATATATATATATATATATATACAGTATATACATGTGTGTGTGCATTTCTGATGCTTTCAGCGGTTGATAGTTCTATGTTTACGACTACACTGCTCCCCCTAGACGATTTAATTGTAAGAGAACAGACAATATGTGCCATCACCGTTTGAAGGAAATCTACTTTTACTATTCTTTATATCCACCTCCGAAATTATCAAGATGATTCAGTAATCACGCTTGACTTTAATCTGTTTCTTGGGTTACGATATTTTCGCCTGGATATCTGGAAAAATATTTTTATTCTTTGTCAACATCCGACCTAATTACTGTACCCAGCATATACCAGAGATCTCGCAAATAGGAAACAAATAGAACTAAACAATGTGTCCTGATGTTGAAAGCATGAAAAAAAGTAACTGATCACCTGAACTCTGACAATCCGTTTATTTTTCACCATACTAAAGTAATCGATAATTCGTTGATTAACGTATATTTCTATATAAAAAAAGCGAATTCCGGTGTTTATGAAAACCCGTGCAATGAATGCAATAGAATTTATGTCGGGAAAGCCTGCAGTTCTATCTCACCAAGATTCACAAAGCATAAACGGTCAGTAAGACACGGTTCAGAGAGCTCAGCGATATTCACACATATGAAACTAGAGTGAGGCTAAGCTGGTTTTGTTAAGTAACGCCCCGTACAAAAAGATGATTCTGGAATTTGGCATCGCCAGTAGAACTTAGAAATTAAATTTGTTAGGAGAACACTGCAAATCACATTTCACGGCCGAGTTAATCTTACGACCCATCCTTGAGCGAGTGTTCAAGCGGATACGCTCAAGGGACTCGACACAGGTGGGAGTTACGGCGTAATAAGACAACACGTATTCATTCCTTTCATCACAGGACGTTGCCATTTCCAATACAACCGGTGTCGTTATTCTGCATCTGCATATTTTATATAAATACCCTTGTCACTTACTAATTGTCCAGCTTCACCTGCGATCAGGATTGAAGTGTCAGTTGAAATGTATAGTTTTGTAATATTAATAATGTCTATATTCTTGTCGTGTTAATATTGATATTGATAATATATATATATATATATATATATATATATATATATATATGTATGTATGTATGTATGTATGTATGTATATAATATAATATACATACACACTATATATTTGTGTGTGTGTATAATGGGTGTATAACTGGCTAGATGAAAGTAAAGGTAGAAAATGGTGAGGTATTTCTTGATGAGAAGGTAGCTTTGTGTCGATTGAGAGAACGTCGTGAATATGAAGAGAGGTAGAATTGTATGCTGCTTGAGGAAAAGAGTTAATGTAAATCTGCAAATGCCTGTGGAAGTGGTAGTCAAGAATGCAAGAGTGGCATTTAATAAGAATTTTAAGAATGGACTGACGCGCCTGTAGTTGTTGAAATTGGAAGCAAAATCCCGCAGGATTGAATTAGTCGTAGCTGTATTAAATTGTAACGTGTGTAAGATATTTCTTATTGGGAACAGTATTTATTGCTTTGTATAGAAGAAAATGTGATGTCTCACGAATAAAACTGAAGCTTTCGAATCAATGCTCATAAGTAAATTGATGCATCTTACAGCCCATTTCATTAGTTCTCTATTCTTTTCGGAGCTGAATTACCTATATGACATAGCCATCGATCATTGGGAAATATTTCCAATTTACATAATTCACTTCGTTATATAGTTTAATCTTGGTATCAGATATCGAGCCTTGTTGAGCAATAATCCAGAGACTGATACAGACTATTTTAATTCCAAAAGAATTTTCACCTCTTTGAAAAATTAATACCAATGCCTCTGTTACAAAGAGTAAAAGTCAAAGCACATTTGAGCAAATAATTAGAAGAGAGCTTTGTCGGTTGTGGTGCAATATCGATATTAAAGCAGAAGGTAAGATTATGATGAATTCTGTATAGACGATATAAAAGCAGGACCTAAAAGATAGAAATGGAAGGCGCAAAGGTGAAGAAGAAGGATCACAAGATATCAAAACAAAAAATCTCACTTCCCTGGAAACTTCTCCGCAGCGTCAACGAAAAGAGAATTTGCAAGTTCGATGAAGTTCTAATTTAGTTATTCGAGGAAGCTGATGCACCGTCGAATGAAGATTTAAGAATGGAATTTCTCTCTCTCTCTCTCTCTCTCTCTCTCTCTCTCTCTCTCTCTCTCTCTCTCTCTCTCTCTCTCTCTCTCTGTTTTGTGTGCACGGTATGGCGTATCGAGTTGCATTGCTGTATACATGTCAGTACTTTACGTCTCTATGTATGATATGCAGTGTGTGCATCTGTGTATTATGCATATTTACATAAACAACACGAAGAAAGCCGTGTGGAACTAACGCTTCCCTATTCTGCCAGGAGATTTCAGACGCATAATATTTTAGTCATTATGGAACTTTTTTAGTTCTTATGTTTTATATATATATATATATATATATATATATATATATATATATATATATATATATATATATATATATATATATATATATATATGTATGTATGTATGTATGTATGTATGTATGTATGTATGTATGTGTATGTATAGTATATATATATATATATATATATATATATATATATATATATATATATATATATATATAATAATGGTGCTTGTTCATACGGAACAAATATTGTGAGTCAGGCATTTAGCTCCAGTCATGTCGAACCATTTTATGATAATCGACTTTATTCATGACATACCATATAAATCAAAATCTTTATTGCCCGACTCTCAGCCTACATTACGTGACTGCAATTGACCTTTCGTATATGAAAAACTGTAGCACTTTTGGAGGCAATTTTATATATATATATATGGAAAATAAGAACTTTAATATCAGAGAGTGTCGATGCAACATTTTTGTCCATCTTTCTCGCTTAACAGTTGATTGTGCTTTTGTAGCAAATAACGAGCTCCAGAGTGACAGTGCTTACATCACTCATATGAAGGTAATTTTCCATTCTTAAATTGCTTTCATGATGTTTCCTTTCTCCCTCGCAGGGCAGCAAAGCCACCATGCTTTGCCAAGCTTATCACCGATACGCTCTCAACTACATCAACGCTTTGAACTACCTCGAAACCCTAAGGCGACAGCTCGAGTTCTGTGAATTCGAAAAGGTTAGTGGCTGTTGCTGTCGTGTCTGCTGTTTCATTTTTATATTATATTGCCTGAGTTTCGTGTATGTGTTATATATATATATATATATATATATATATATATATATATATATATATATATATATATATATATATATATATATATATATATATAATACGTGTGTATGTGTATTTATCTATCTATCTATCTTTTTAGAAATATATAGATTATATATGTATATACACATGCATTCATACAAACAGGAATTATATATATATGTATATATATATATGTGTGTGCGTTGTATTAAAATTTTCCACATTAGTAATGACTAGGTTTCCATTTCCTCTCTCAACAACATCATCATTATCATTTTTATTATGATGAGGAATCAAACAGAATTGCAAAACAATACAAACCGTAAAGATTTATTCATGTTGCGACAGTAGGTATTTAACACGGAGTTATAAAAGACTTTCTCGTGCCTTCAGCAAGATGACAGATACCAATGCTGTTAATATTATCTGACAGGTTATTGTTGATGCCGTGGTCATGCTATCGCCATTACACTTATCTTTTCTCTTATCCTCCTTTTTTGGTTTTGAAACACTTCGTCTGCTGAATAAGAATGTTTGACTGTTCTTCTTCAAAGGTATATTTTACACTGAAAATTTACTTATTTGAAAAAAAAAAAATAGATAAATGGATTTGTTATTAAATATAAGAGTCATCAGCATAGGTATCCAATTTTTGCAGTAATGGGGAGCAAAGGATGCTTAAAATGCTCTCAGAGTCGTGTTCGTAACTTGTAGGACATGAAAGGTGGAAGAGATGCCTTTAGTGCGACAAGCGCTTTCACCTGAAATCTAGCCGAGCCGTTTTACACTACGGTCAAGTGTATTTGTACCAACGATTTCCCCTCGCTCTTTAAAAAGGCGAATGTTGGGACGAGTGTCTGTGTACGTAGTGTCGACAGTATTTTGCTATAATTTCCAAATTTTCAAACCTGTCGTCAACTTACGTTAGCAAGACTGGTCTCGGATTAGTAATTCTGTAAAGGTTAAATATATTTCCATTTGTGAAAATGAAACTATCTTGTTGATTGGAAGAGAAATATATATCTGCACACACACACACATATATATATGTGTGTAGATATATATATATAAATATATATATATATATATATATATATATATATATATATATATATATATATATATATATATATATATATATAGTTTTATTCATATATTAATGAAGCTTCTACTTTTTGCTATTTCGGCTGAGCAACTCCTCCATCTTTCTTTATCTGAATTGAATTTGAATATAGAATTTAGGCCAAAGGCCAACCACTGGGACCAATGAGGTCATTCAGCGCTGAAACGGAAATTGACAGTAAAAGGTTTGAAAGTTGCAACAGTAGGAAAACCTCGCAGTTGCACTATGAATCAATTGTTAAGACATGGTGGAAAGTAAGATAAAAGAAAGAAAACATGAAAGAATTAGAGAAACGGAACGAAAGGGGTTGCAGCTTAGGGGCCGAAGGCACGCTGCAAAGAACCTTATGCAATGCTTACAGTGCACCGCATGGGGTGCAGTGACGTCACTATCCCTCTACGGGGAAATGTTGTGGTTTGAAATTCATGCCTGTCAGTTATGCAAAGAAGGCGTTCACTTTGGGGCCATTCCTATTCAATTATGCATTTTATTTTAACAGATGATTTTTAAGACGGTCAAGATCTAGAGGTAAATCCTTGTAATTTTAAGTAAGTAAATAATTATAAATTATCCAGCCTTACTCGAAATGCTGATTTTGGCGTTCATGAAATGAACACCGTCATCATTGGACATTACTTCCTTCTTCTGGCGTGGATTCGATGCAGTTGCGTGCATGATGCCTTTGCTATTGTTATCCCTTTTATTATAAAATGCACATTTCTTTTGGTAGATGTACAAAATCAATGAGTTGTTACACTAATTTCGCTCGTGTTTAGTACTTAATATGGTAGGTGAATACACACACACACATATAGCTTATATATGTGTGTGTGTGTTTGTGTGTATATATTTATACACATATTATCCCCGTATTGGAAGTAACGATCCAGAAATTACCCAACCTCATATACACAAGATGAGATAGGTGACCCGAGGTCAGTGCCCCAGTAACACCATGATTTGAGTTTTTACTGAAATAGCCTTTAAAACCAAATAAAGCATTTGTTATTTTCCATGCATGGCATCTCGAGAAAATTTCATTAATTTCTTCGCCTGGTTTTAAATCACTACTATGATGAGCATGAGATACTGGAAAAGTCTTAATTCCATGGCAGTGTACTTGGATTTGTTTTTTTTTTTGAGAAAATTTCCAATGCACTTTCATTAATCGTAGTAACAGACGACCAAAAGCGCAGGCATGAAACCAAACCGAACAGGTGGAGGGTGATGTGTAATGAATATTGCATGAAATGCAAATTGCAGGTATTGAAATTAAAATGTTTACGTTTATTATACAACCGTAATGTATAATTAAAACAATATCATAAGAAATGCGAAACTATAGGGAAAGGGGTTGTGCTGTCAACATATTGAAAAGTGATTCATCTGACATATTAAGTACTGAAGACGAGCGAAATTTTTGTAACAACTCACTGATTTTGTACATCTACCAAAAGAAATTTGCATTTTATATAATAAATGGGATTTATTCAATTACTGTTGCTGGTTTGAACTTGCGCTCCATTTCCTTTATTCATTTAATGATTGATTGATTTATTTATTCATATATTCTTATCCATTGCCGTCCTGTTTTCCACTTTCATTTCTGTTCTGCGTTAATAATAATATTATTTGTACGTATTACATGTTATTGATTTAATAAGAAAATAGATACATAAATTCCACGATAATGTTGTAATACCAAAATCAAAGTTACACACAAACAAGGAGTTGAAATAATAAGTTGTTAGTTGAGAGTGATTTCACCTATTCAATGGTCGGTTCAAAATTAGGAAATAAAAATATTTTAATCTGACAATCAGAACATTTAAACCTTTAGGTTGTTTACTATCCTAGAACTATTGTATTGTATACGATATAACATGTAACTGAATATTTACAATTATCTCCCTGAGAAACCGAGTCCACTTTTTATTCTTACATGAAATGATACTCCACCAGCAAGGATGTGGATCAGTTCTGCGTTTTGGTACTGCCTCTGTTCAACCTCTTCTACCTCGATTGTGTCCTACATATTGCTATTACTTTCCTTATAATGGATTTGTTTGCTGAGTCCTTACTTAAAACTTCAGTCTAAACTTACTATATACTTCAAAGATGTCTGTTTTTTTTTATGATTATTACTGTAGTGTTCTATTTTTGGGAAGAATATACTTCCTTGGGTATTTTTCAGACAACTCTGGTGCTTTTGGTTTTATATATTCTATATTCTTTCGAAAATCGCTATCCAGCATCACTATGTCAGATTATGCTTTTTCTCTGGAAGCTTCACTTTAGCTTTATTTTGTATCCTCTCGCCTTTCTGGGTGAAGCAGTATAGGCTCCTCCGAAAGCTTCACATTGGCTTCATTTTGCATCGTCTAGCCTTGCTAGATGAAGCAGTATTGGCTCCTTCCGAAAGCTTCACATTGGCTTCATTTTGCATCTTCTAGCCTTGCTGGATGAAGCAGTATTGGCATTTCTTTGATGGCATGAAATAATGGTACATCTTTGATATGTTATTGTGTAACCAGCATTGCTTTTTTTTTCTGTGGAATGAACTGTGTTGAAAATTAACATTTCATTGTTTTTATCTTGATAAAAGCAGCATCTACGTGAGATTGTTTCCCTCTCTGACTCTGCGTCCAAAATCTGAGACCTTCAAATGGCCGAGGCTCTATCTGAAGTTCAGAGTTGGCTCAGCGGCCCTTTCTTATATTCCCACTGTTTTGTACCTACTCTGATACCTCCCTTACTTCACCCATTTTGTGAGTGGCTTCCTCTCTCATTTTACCATCATCTTTTATTTTCAGTCACACATACCTGTATGAATCACTTGCTTCCATTCTTCCAACATCCACATCAGCATACGCTGGTCCATCTTCCTGGTTTCCACTGACCATCATAAACTCTTTCGCTAGATTTGGCTCCCGTAGGGGGTTAGCGCCGTCAGTGCACCTCATGCAGTGCACTGTAGGCATTACTTAACGTTCTTTGCAGCGTGCCTTCGGCCCCTAGCTGCAACCCCTTTCGTTCCTTTTACTGTACCTCCTTTCATATTCTTTTTCTTCCATCTTACTTTCCATCCTCTCTAACAATTGTTTCTTAGTGCAACTGCGAGGTTTTCCTCCTGTTGCACCTTTCAGACCTCTTACTGTCAATTTCCGTTTCAGCGCTGAATAGCCTCATAGGTCCCAGTTCTTGGCCTTTGGCCTAAATTCTATATTCAAATCAATTGAGTTCAACTAGGTTTGACAGTGTCTTTTAACTATCATCAGTACTGTAGATTCTGGAGATATCAAACATTCTGGAATCCATTCAAGACCTAATATCATGTCCAAGACCTTTGCCCATAGCTCTATGGCCCTATCTCTAATTTCTTGCGCTACTCTATATTTAAAAATATTAGTCACGGAGACATAACACACCCTCATGTTAACACCCACTGAAAGTTTCATTATTATATTACTTAATAGTTCCATTATTGATACTTTCCTATTGTTTCTTTAAAACACCCTAGTCTTATATTCCCAAAATCATCGTACATAATATCCTTCCTCTTTTGTCCATATATGATCACTTTTCGTCCTTGTTTTTCGCCCATTCTATTCTAGGCACACTCTTACCCTCTTATTTTTATTTTTATCTGCTTTTTATACCTTCCATTTCACTCTCAGCCTCATTTATCTGTTACTACTCAATCTTTAACAATTGCATTTGGAACCCATCATATTTCGTAACAAGATGGCCCACCCAAACTCAGCAACCTTTCCCAGCTAAATTGGGTGCGAATTGCCCCCTGCTCATTCAACATACGGAGCAGCAACAACAACAACAGCCGAAACTTTAACCAGTAACGACAACAAACATTACAACAGGAATAACAAAAGGTATGGTGGTACTCAGTATCCATTACAAATAGACAACGATGTCGCAAATGGCTCTGATTAAAATTGACTTTTTTATGTAACTGCAGAATAATGCAGTTTATGTTTAAAAGAATTTCAGTTCTTACTGAATGATGAAATATTTTCAAGGCTACAGGCACCGGGAGGAATAAAGTAAAAATATAAAGATATAAAAAGAAATCTGTAAATAATAATAAAATAACTAAAATTGCAGGTTCACGGATATCTCCCAGGTAGCCTGAGGTGGTGTAACAGAATCATCTGACCTTTACACACGCACACACACACACTCTCTGACAAACTCAACGTTGTTTTGAATTCTGTCTCGTAACATAGAAACAAGAATTATAGAACGCTTCTAAAATACACGTATATCCATGTACAAACACATATATAAATAAAAAATAGAATGTTTTTGATTTGAACGTCCATGACTGAACTAACAGGAGGCAATAAGGAATACTAACTAACGACATGGTACAAACCAATGCTTTTTGAGGTTTAGTTTAGATATGCATTTAAATTCCAACCTTCTCGTGTGCAAAATGATAATTACTTGGGAGATGAATAGTGCAATATATTTTTATCATCGAGGCGTGTATTTGACGACGACGACTGGTATTTCTCGGTAGTTACTTGTTACTCGTCCCAGTACAGACCAGATTTATGTCATAATTTTGCACGTACGGTAGAGCGACCAACGATATCACGAACATGTTTCTTTTTTTTAAATTATAATAATATTCACAAAATTATTATCAATATTTTTGTTTAGAAAATTATAGTAAAAAAGAAAATTATTGTTAACTTGATTGTTTAGAAAATTTTAATAATTTGCAAAAAATACTGCCCACTTTATTGCTTAGAAAATTATTGTTAAGAGAACTACATTATGTAAAATTCTATGTGTAACCGAATAGATATAATGCCTTTAATGAGAACCCAAAGACCCCTAAAACACCGGAACATAGTCCTTCGCAGGATGTCACAGGGGATGAACTCCGTCGGAAAGTTATCCGCATGGAAAATGAACTGAAGTTTCAAGTGGGGGACCCTCTCCCTTGAGTGACGCTTTTATGTGCTGGCTCTCTTTCACCCTCCTCCTGCTCGTAAACTCTTGATTTATATATATATATATATATATATATATATATATATATATATATATATATATATTATATATATATATATATATATATATATATATATTATATATATATATATGTGTATATGTATATGTATACATATGTATACATATATATGTATGTATATCTGTATACATATACATATTTATATATATATATATATACACACATATATGTATACAGATGTATATACATATATATATATATATATATATATATATATATATATATATATATATATATATATATATATATATATATACACACAGTACGCATACATACTGTATAATCAAGTGTTCACGAACAGAAGGTTGAAAGAAAAAAGGAACAATATACATATTTATATTTGTGTGTGCGTATATATATACAAACAAAAATATCGTTTATATATATATATATATATGTATATATAAACAAATATCGTTTAATATCGAAACTTTGGAAAGAGCCTCCCTCGAACAGGAATTATAATTAATGTGTGCTTCATTCCCGACAAGGATTCAAACGGAGGCCATTGGTTCGGAAACGTCGATAAAGAGTCGACTTTGACCACTCTTTTATGAAGAGAGATATAAGTTAATATCAAATCTGCTGTAAGCCTTTGTGTGGAATTCATGTACTGTACTTAGAATCGATATCAACCCATCTTTAATTTTCTAACATTTGGCTGATTATAAATTTTGTATCATTTGTACATGTTGATTTTTTATATTCACAAAAATTTGACAAGATTTGTCGTTTACTATGAGATAAGTTACACCCAACGGGAGGTATAATTTGTAAGTGCTTCTACCCGGCGAGTCAAGCTTGTAAAATGATCAGTATATGTATGTATGTATGTATGTATGTATATATATATATATATATATATATATATATATATATATATATATATATATATATATATATATATATATATGTATATGTGTGTGTGTGTGTGTGTACAGACACATACACACACACATTATATATATATATATATATATATATATATATATATATATATAGAGAGAGAGAGAGAGAGAGAGAGAGAGAGAGAGAGAGAGAGAGAGAGAGAGAGAGAGAGAGAGAGAGAGAGCGAAATTGTAATAACCACAATGCCCTCTAAACATCTTGATTTATTCGCATTTTGGATAAGCTTCTAACTATGAAGCTTAATGTTAATAGGAAAAACAAAATGAAGAAATTCTTATGGCCGGGCAAGATTCAAACCCACATCTGGAATATCAGAACGAAGTAATGTTATCCGCCCGGCCATGTAGAAAAAAATGAATCTATTCTCACTTATAAGTACGTATATCCTTGGATATTATAACTTTGGCGTATGTGTTGTATTATATTAAATTTTATGTACTAGACCTGGAATAGACACGCCTTCAACATGACAGTCAAACGTTTAATTATTTAATACGTTTTTGACTGAAATATATATTTAGATCTACTGGTCCCTTTTTTTAGCTGTTGCACATTAAATTGTAGCAACTACAATGCTCTCTTAACTTCTCGGCATCGGGCAAGATTCGACCCCACATCCAGAATTTCAGAATGAGGTAACGTTATCCACTTGACCACCAAGAAAACTATACTTCTATTCTCGTTGGAATAGACCCACCTCAACCATCATAGCTAAGTGTTTAATTGTTTATCATGTCATATGCATTTGGTTAAAAAGTGACCAGTAGATTTTAAATATAGTATGATGTACATTGCTGGTATGATATGAGTCTTTATCTAAAAGATTTCGCCCATTTAAGAGTAAAGATTTAATAAGAGTCAGATGGCAGGACAAAGTGAAAAATGATACCACAAGAGAAATTGGGAAGTTCCAAATGTAGATGAGATAATGATGGAAGGAAGAAGAGGCAGTTACATGCTCTTATCATAACCCTGGTGGAAAATAGGACATGGTAGTGTCAGCTCGCCTCTTTTGGGTGACAGAAGAGTTGGAAGACCGAGACCTACTACAGGGTAGGATGAGAACAGTGGGAAAGTAGACTGTGTGGAAGAATTTGTGGGGAAATTTCACAGAGGCCTTTGCATCATAAGGTGTTGGAGGCACTGATAAGAATCATTTGTATTGATTTTATATATATATATATATATATATATATATATATATATATATATATATATATATATATATATATATATATATACAGGTGAACCAAAAGTAGGTGGACAGTAGGTAGAATAGGGTTTGTGTTAGGGTTATACCATAACGATGGTGTTTATTATAACTTTGGCGTTTGTGATATACTATATTAAATTTTATAACTAAATTTATTTAAATTTCATATTTAATATAACTGTATGTAATCTCAAATAAACGTTATCATCTGCTGTACGCCTACTTTTGGTTCACCCATATACATATGTGTGTGTATGTGTGTAAGTACCATTATCCCATTTGGGAATGTTTCTTAGAGGTATTACTGTTCTGTGTCTCATTCAGTGTTTCAATTAATTTACTCTCACGAGTTCTCAGGGCGATGCGAAAGATGATATTGAAGATATGTAGTTTTCCAAATTATTATTTTACTTCTAATAAACTCTGGACATCTATGGTTGCTACTTTCACTCACTAGGTGATGATTTTTATTTGCTTTATCTTTCTGTTAACACGATTATATTAAAACTGACCTTTTGATTTTGATGGGGTTCGACATACATATTCGACATACATACAATGTTCTGTCACTTTAAGTATCACATTAAGATTTCATCTGTGTTTGAAACCACCTCTTGAATTATTCCACCAACTTCATCACAGTCCGTTCACCCGTTCCTGCTAATGATGATGATGATGATTATTATTATTATTATTATTATTATTATTATTATGAACTGCTTCTTAAAACTCGATAAATACAGAACGGTATTATTATTATTATTATTATTATTATTATTATTATTATTATTATTATTATGAAACTGCTTCTTAAAACTCGATAAATACAGAACGGTATTATTATTATTATTATTATTATTATTATTATTATTATTATTATTATTATTATTATTATTATTATTATTATTATTCCTCGAAACCTGAACAAATAGCGATTAAATTTCAGTCGTCAAGGCATTGCAATTGGTGTGAAATCAGTGTTTACCCTCTGAAATGTGTGAATCCTTTTATGTAAGGCAAAAATAGGATATCTAAAGAAATTCTATATAAAAGAGAAAGCATAGGACAAAAATTTCCCTAGAGGAAAGAAGGAAATAAAGAAAAAGGAGAGAGAGAGAGAGAGAGAGAGAGAGAGAGAGAGAGAGAGAGAGAGAGAGAGAGAGAGCCTGTCAGTCTCTTAAAGGCTCCTTACAACAGAGAGAGAGAGAGAGAGAGCCTGTCGGTCTCTTACAGACTCCTTACAACAGAGTCAGAAGCCCGTGACGTGCTTCTCCAGGTCTGCATACCTGCGATAAGGGGGATTGTATGTTCCTGGGCGTAAAGGCTTACTCGGAAGGGAAAAACGTATTAAAGCTTTCCCGCTTTCGTGTGGTCTTACTTGAGCTGCTACTGCGTGTCGTCAGAACCCGCGCCATTATTGGTAGGAATAACAGCGGCCCTTGCGACATCAGGACTAATGATAGCAACAGGTCATATACTCTTCTGTATCATTGGTGGGAATAATAATAATAATAATAATAATAATAATAATAATAATAATAATAATGATAAAGTTCTATATTCTTCTGTCTGTTTTGAAACATTCTCTAATAGCATCCGTATTAATAATAATACATCATTTCCTCGATCTTATAAGGAACACTTTTTAATAATAATAATAATAATAATAATAATAATAATAATAATAATAATAATAATAATAGGGCCCTGGCATTGGAAATCGTAACTACATGAGGAACTTGTGTTGTAAAGACAGACCTCAATATTTTCCTCCTCTTTCATTTATGGTGCAAATATATAACTATTAGAACTAAAAATACCTTACATTTTACAAAGAAAACACACTAAAAAGAAGTTAACTCCAGTATTTGAATTACATATAATTCTGAAATTATTTCTCGGCAAGAGCGGCGTTATTTACATTCGAACTTGTTATCATTTTCTCCATAGAAATGGTCTCTGATTATCTTAGCTCTATTTTACACCCAGTTTCATATGAAACACAGATAAAAAGTACTATAGGTTATTTTTTTTAAATCACGTGGCAGCATGCTCTTAGATGGCTAAGGTGCCTTGTCTGTGGTATTAAAGTCCTTTTACTAAGGCCTCTATGCCGAAAATTTCTGACAGACAGTTTTGTTGAACATGAAAAAATCAAAGGCAGTCACTGAAGACAATTCGCTAGTTAGTAATTCCTTGAAAATATTAACCTGCTAATTCTAAGTATTACAAAAAAGAATTTTTGTATTTTGAAAGTACACTTTATGTCACCGTTTCATCCATTCTATTTTGGAGTACAAATAGAATAAGGAGAAAAATAAATGCTCGTCTGAGTAGTGCAGTTTCTCACCAGGTTACGATTCCCGGCATCAGAATCTAATAAGAAATACCAGAGTTATTATATATTGTAGACTCTTCATTGATTTCTCCAGTTAATGCTCCGTTCTTTTTTGGCCCCCTGTCGTTTCCACTTAATATTTAGACCCTAACTAAATATTTTAATGTAGGTATATAAAGTTTCCCATTTTATCAGCCTTTGAAATTTTCACTGCTGTCGTTATTTGCTAATGAGATCATTTCAGCTCTTTTGCCCTTGAAATTTCACGACCCTCCAAGGTGAATATGAATGTAATTCAATATTCTTAGGAACGGGATTTTTTTGTCAATAAATAAGACTGAGTGATTTAAATGGGCAATGACAGAGGCGCTTACAGGCAAATTGAGGGGAGTGAGAAGTTAAATGAACGCCATTCAAGTAAGTGGTTTCTCGTAAATTACGTCTTTAGTATAATGCAGTCCATATCTTTGGCATGTTAAAATATTCCAGTTTCTTCCTTTACGAAATTTCGCAATAACTATTGTAATCAGAAGTATTCGGTTCTAATATTTTTCTTTCCGTTTTTTAGTTTTCTGTAAAATAAAACTATTGAGATGGCTATATGTCAGTCCGCCCCCACTTTTCCTGTTCGCCCTCAGATCTTAAAAATTACTGAAGCTAGAGGGTTGGAAATTGGTATGATAATCATCCCCCTTCTAATCATCAAACATACCAAATTGCAGCCCTCTAGCCTCAGTAGTTTTTATTTTATTTAAGGTTAAAGTTAGCCAAAATCGTGCGTCTGGCACCGCTATAGGTGCAAACAACACAGGCCACCACCGGACCATGGCCGAAAATTTCATGGGCCGCGGCTGAGAGTTTCGTTGTCCGTGGCTGAGAGCTTCATGCAGCATTATACGCTGTACAGAAAACTCGATTGCGCCGAAGACACTTCGGCGCATATTTTACTTGTTTATTTTATTGACATTATTTGCAATTCAAGTTTCAACCAAAGTCAAGAGTCAATGGAGTTTAGAATTCCTAGGCTATTGATTTAAGTAACCCCAAATTTTATATTCATAAATAGGACAAGTGGCCTGTTATTATTATTATTATTATTATGGAACAGATGATGAGCTTGGAATAAGGTATAATCGGTCTACATACAATTTCCTAGTTTTCATGAAATTATACTCCAGTCCTTCAAGTAATCTTGTAAGTTCCAGCAAAATTCCGACGCACAGACAGACGAAGAGAACTTCCCCTCCTAACGCTCAAAGTGACATCACACTCGGGACAAAAATACCGGGCCAGCCAAATGTCAGAGTCTGTGTGAGGGAGAAATGACGAAATATCCAGGAAGGAAAAGAGGAAGGGGAAGTGTGGTAGCGAAGCTTATGTCACGAGGGAGTAGAGTTCATTTGTCGCTTCATTGGTAGAAGGAGCTGATTACTGACAGGTAATTTGATAAAGGTCCCTGGAAAATAGGACTCCGGCTTGGTGGTTGAGAGGAGAGGTCCTGATCTAGAATACTTGGAGCAGTCAAGGATGGTTTATTTGTTGAAAAATGTATAATTATTGTTTTAAAACCATTGACAGTTTTCGTCTAGCAAACCCAATCTACAGTGAGTTCGATTTAATTATGATTATATTCTATGTTCGTTATAACTGAATAAAGAGCACCATAAAAGATGTAAGAAACATTATAATTCCAGGGATGACTTTTTGCCGTAGTCATCATCAATATGGTCGTTATGAAAAAACTAATACCCGTCACTCCATAACACTTCACCTGGAGTCGAGAGTCGGAATTACACGGTAGAAAGTCAAGGGTTCATTCTCTCCTTACTCTTCTTCTTCACTGGTAAATTCCTTAATTTCTTGTTTTCTTCCCCGTTCCTGGAATCTAAATGTTTTGAGAATCATTTCTCATTTGTTCATGTAAATAGTGACAGATAGTGTTACGATTTGGATCATGTAACCCATCGAGACGTTGGATACCAAGGTAAATGTCAACACACTTACGCATTATATATTTCTCATATATACTAATAGAAAAACTTTAAACTGTGTAATTAATGGAGAACGAATTTAATGAAATAAATAAGCAGCCTTGGAATATAAATGATCTTTAAATAATTAGTACGTACAACAGATTTAACTTGTTTTAATGGACTTTTCTTATAAGAGACTCACTGGAATGAAATCAGACTAATAATCAGAATACCCGTATCACCTATATCTAACTGTATTAATCCAGCTGATATGTTAAAACAATTAGTCGGTAAGGTAAATAATGTATTCTTCCTTTACCAAGTACTGTATACATATGGTGAAAATCGAGCACCAACGTTGGATCTAAAAAACTTGAAATTCACAAGACGACTAAAGACAAATTAGGCTTATTTCGTATGAATGGCCCAAGCGCTGTCTCAAGGCCTCATCAAGCCAATCTTTACGATCCAATAACCAGGGTATTTCCACCTGACCCAAACTGAAGACTTTTTTTTTTTTTTTTTTTTTTTTTTTGCCAACAACAACACCAACGGGTTTTGTCAAGATCAATATTTACTTTTTTGACAACCATGTATGCTTTATACTTCAATAATCCAGCAGGTGTCTAGTGAGGTATATAAGGGTTAATCAATTTATAAGGGAAAAAAGGCAGGAATACAAATATATATATATACATATATATATATATATATATATATATATATATATATATATATATATGTGTGTGTGTGTATATATATATATATATATATATATATATATATATATATATATATATACATACATATAATTATATATGTATGTATATATATACATACATATCAGAGACTAGAATACACTTGGACCGAACCGTTAAAACAAAATGACTGATATATATATATATATATATATATATATATATATATATATATATATATATATATATATATATATATATATATATATATATATATCAGAGACTAGAATACACTTAATGGTGATGAAAAGGAGAGGAAACGGACCCTGTTATTCACTGTGCATCTAACTGAATTTCATTTACATTAGGATATCTTTTATCCCTGTCAGGCTAGCTTAGACAGGGCAGTGAATGTGACAAACATCTTAAAAAATGAACATCGTTTGATAATAATTCCATCGGAATGGAACATGAAACAAACAGAAGCATAAATGATTATCCAGGTGGCAATTTTCTTATTACCTGAATATTGGGAATCACAACTGGGAGCTAGGTTGCTAGGTAGGCCTACTAAAGCGCTGCAGGCCTCCTGGTAAATAAGCCCTTGGTGAATCTGGCAATAATTTCTCCCTCCAGCATTCAACACCATTCCTCGCTTCATCTGCCAATCATGTGGGAATTAAAAAAAAAAAGCAAGACAAGACGTTATTCATTCATATATGATGCTTTCAAAAATCGTCCATCTCCATAACCTTGCAGCCTCTCCAGTTAATCCTCTTGCAGGACTTCCGGGTCTCGCGGGATGCTCATTAGAAGGAAGAAGTGCTAGACTCTTGCATTTACTTCGGCAGCAAAAAGGATAACGGAGTGAGGTAGAAAGTTACATAATTAGGATCTGCCAAATGAAATACCAAGGTGTCGGGTAAGAGAAGGAGAAGTAAGAGAACCCGTGATAAAAGGGAAATGAGTTATAAAAGAAGAAACGGGTGGATTGTTACAACAGGCATGCTAGAGAAAAGTATTCATCATAAAAAAATAGCATTCCCATTAACTATGCGTAAATTATTATAATTATATTATGAGACTTCTAAAATGGGTGATTTAGAAGAGATTTATCAGATGCCATCACAAATTGTCCTTCCTAGGCAATTAAAACTTTGTTTTAGATGGTTTTACTGTAGAGGTGTTTTTACTTCATTTCTTTTTTCTTCAATTTCTGTATCTCAGTGTGTCGCTGTTCTTCGAAATTTATACCTCCTTCAGACGGTTCCTCGTCTACCTGTCGTCTGTAGGAGTTTCACGTAGCTCATATTAACGAAATTATATCATTTTTTATGGTCTGAGGAATTATTATTAACTTTAATACGCATAGGTTGTTGCAGACGATTTCAGTGTTATTATTATCGTTGCTACTTCTTCTTTGAGATTCAAGATGGCCATATGCCAGCACGGGATCTTGTTCCTGGGTAACCCGTAAAAATTATTATTGCTGTTACTGTTGTTAATTGTGCTGCAGAGGTTGCCTCCCATTTTGTTAAATAAATCGTTATGTAATCGTTTCCCTCGCTGTGAGTTCTAAAGTAATTAGGTTAGAATAAAAAGAAATGTCTTCCTAGTTGTCAGTATCATTGTATTTAAAGCAGCCGCATATGTGGACTGAAAGGGGCTGGCGTACTTACCTGTATTGAGGTCTATTGTATTTAAGACATGGTCCAGGACGACTCGAGCACAAAAAGATAAGGAGAGCATTGAGTTGGAAGATGATTACTTAATGGCAGTGGAATTTAAAAGCCTCTCGGAGGGTAGCAAAGAACCATTACTAAAATTGGTTTTACATCTAGATGCCGCGGAAGATCAATCTTTCGGTTAGGTCGTTGTAGTATATCGATAATTATATTTTACGAAGGGAAGGGCAAGTTTTGATCATGATAGAGAGTTGAAAATTAGGGTAACATATTAAGTATCAAACGCGCGCTTGCACCATCTGGACTATAAAAAACTCGCTCTAAATGTTTAACCGCGTCTGCTAGAGTTAGGAAAAAAGACACTTGGTTACCAACCTCTTCCCTAAAGACTTGCTGGAAAACTGGGAGACAGTATCCTTCCGGTATCGCGAAAGGAGAAAATTATTAAGATTTAGTATCCTTTTTGAAGAATGGTTCCATAAATATATATGTCCGTACATACATACGTACATACTACACACACACATACATATATATATATATATATATATATATATATATATATATATATATATATATATATATATATATATATATAAATGAATTTCTGACTCACATCAGGATCAACCCAGGTCTTTCAATTGAAAGGGAAGGGCGCTGCCCACTAGACCATACAAGTCATAAAAGAAGCCTGGAACCTGAGGGCAACTGCACCCAAGGCAAGCTAACTGCTTGCATACCAGCGTGTTTTCCTCAACTTCCCTACTCAGCACTTGCCTTCAGGGCCCAGCTTCTTTTATGGCCTGTATGGCCTAGTGGGCAGCGCCCTTGCCTTTCAATTGAAAGACCTGGGTTCGATCCTGATGTGAGTCAGAAATTTATTTCTGTTCCACACGTGATTGTGTGTTGATTATTTCTATATATATATATATATATATATATATATATATAATATATATATATATATATATATATATATATATATATATATATATATATATATATATATATATATATATATATATAATTTATATATATATATATATATATATATATATATAATTTATATATATATATATATATATATATATATATATATATATATATATATGCCGGCGAAGAGAGTATGAAAGAACAAAGTATTCAAAGATCTTCTTAGTTTTAGGATAATGCAAAACTATTAACGAGTTGATAAATATTCGTCATGAAAATGTGTTTGTTTATATATATATATATATATATATATATATATATATATATATATATATATATATATATATATATATATATATATATATATATATATACACACACACAACGTTGTTTTTCTATTATCAGCAAAGTACACTACGCAGCGGAAAGCTATGCAAACTTATTGGAAGATCGTTCTATATACAATAGCATTAACGTTTTTATTAAGATGTAAAAACAACTAATTTCAGATATTTGACCGAGATGGGCTTGTGCACATTTCTGTGTCCCAGTTGTTTACGAAAAAGTACAAAAGGAGAATTGGTAAAAACGTCCACAGAAATTGTAGCTTTTCTTTTTTTCGTTATTTTAACCCACGCCATTTCTTTAACTCGGTTACACTCTGTTTTTCCGCAAATATTCCCCAATGACTTTGAACCTGAAAACGAGCGGAAGAGGCTTAAAGTTTCTTACTTGTCGGTTTGTAAAAAAAAATTGTTCGTTGGTGACTGGTAAAAGAAACTTAGGTACTCTTGGCTGCTTTTATTGTGTATCATGACGGACAAAAATCCTTCGAATTAATTCAGAAACTTATTGGGTGAAAGTACTCATGTATATGTCACGGGAAACAAACAAGTTTAACAATTATGCCCAAATTCTGTAGAGTCAGAAAATGAAGTTTTTAGAATATCTTGAGTTACTCCGCAGATAGGGAGCTAAAATAAAATCTTATTTGTCTTACTTACTCATCCTCATAGCCAAAACGACATTATTAGTTGGGCGAGTGACAACTGTGTAATGTGTATTTTAGATGATCCTCTCATGTACCAGATTCTTTGGTACAACTGTTCAAAAGCTTCTGAACCGCAACGTTTGAGTTGATATTTATCAGATAGGGCAGTTTCAAAAGCTATATTTCCAGTCATTAAGAGTTCAGTACTCAGTACTGAACTTTCCCCACAAAGTAGAAACTTTCGGAATACTTCAGACCCGTAATAATTCCGCAGAGTTGAGGCACATGAAGAACTAAATTGTGAGGTCTAAAGATGAAAGCCATGGTACTGGAAAAAAAAAAGCTGATTAATAGGGTGTCATTTGATCTCACAAAAATGATTAGAACTTAATTAGAGCATTTAATTAAAGAATTAGAACAGTGAATGTAGTGGTCATGGTGACAACATATCCCAAATTAAAATCATTAATTAAAATATAATCATCGTAGCATCTCCATTAAAATCATTATGATTCCTATTATTGTTTCTAATATTTTTATCATTATCATAATTACGATCCTTGTTTTCATATCCGGACGGTTTAAGTCGGGTTTAAAATTGTTGGAAGGCCAAATGAAGAAATGGGTAATTTTTGACGATCTTCATTCCTCACCCCTCTTTCAGGCATTCGGCTGATGAATGCCTAAAGCTGATGAGCTGCACCGAAATCACTTCCTTTCTCTAAAGCCTTTTTGAAGGTTACACACACGCGCACACAGTCGCGTGCGCACACACACATACATACATCCGTACACATGCATATATGTATATATATATATATATATATATATATATATATATATATATATATATATATATATATGTATGTATGTGTGTATAACTGATTAATGAAGTTATTGAACATGATGAACGTATGAATAAAGGCAAATGGAGTGGTTACTAGGCCTTTTGACACAACGGTCCTTTACTAGCAGACTGATGAAAAATATAAAAATAAGTTTACAATAAAGCTCGTATAATTGACAGACGACATACAGATATCCCTGAGGATGGGGATTATAAGGAACAGATGCACCTGGAATCCAACATAGTTGAAGAATTAGTGGACTTACCAAAACAAAGGTAAATCTTTTGAGAGGTTTTACAAAGTATTAGGCCAACTGGCTCAAAAGCAGGTAGGAGTCAATTAAAGGATTATACAGGGGAAGAGACAAAGCACCAAAAATGACCTTGTAATGAATAAGCTGATTACATATTTATAAAAGTACAACACATTTTCTCCTTTTGGTACACAATAACAATTTTGCAAAATGAACATTTAAAAAAAAACTAATAAACATACGAATACATAGAAAAAATATATAAGTTAACTAATTAGTAATTAAGTCAGTGATTTTATCTTTGAGGTCATTCTTGAACATTTTACTAATACAGGGATCCAAATAATACATGCCAAGGCTAAGGCTGAAATTACAGTTGGAAGTAACCTGTGTAATTGCAGATTCTAAAAGATATCGTGAAGAGATCTGGCAATCACAGAACTGTTAGCCCAAGTGATCCTGTGTGAGTTTTCATTTGAATGAATATATATATATATATATATATATATATATATATATATATATATATATATATATATATATATATATTCTTATATATAAAAGTGAGTGTTTGTATGTATGCTTGTAACTTTGTGCACTATGGAAATCTGAGCCGCTTGACCATTCTAGACAAAATTTGGCATATGGCCATCACTTGACCTAACTTAGATAATAGGGTAGGTTTCAAATCCATACCCCCTTCCTTCCCCTTCCCCTCTCCCTTTCCCTTTGTAAATTATGTGGTAAATAAACTCAATGGGTTTATCATACCTCATTTCATGTACTCGATACCATGGAAATATATTTGTGAAAATGCTCTTCTTTCCTGTGATTAATAGTTCTATATCAAGGTTTGTGTTTAGGTTAATAGGGTGTGTGTGTGTGTGTGTGTGTGTGTGTGTGTGTGTGTGTGTGTGTTTAGGTTTAGTGGGAGTGTGTGTTTAGGTTTAGTGGGGGTATGTTTAGGTTTAGTGGGGGTGTGCTTAGGTTTAGTGGGGGTGTTTCAGTTAAGTGGGGTGCGTGTTTTACGTTTAGTGGCAGGGTAGATGAGACCGTCACCAAAGTAATATTTGAATAAAATGGACAGTCAACGTAGTAATTCCTGGATAAAAGGGACAGTCATCGCAATAATACTTGGATAAAAGGGACGGTCAACACAGTAATGCCAGGGGGACAGTCACCACTGTAATGATTGGATAAAATTTACAGTCACCATAGTAATATCTGGATAAAAGGGACAGTCAGTACAGTAATAACTGGATAAAAGTGACAGTCAGCACAGTAATACCTGGATAAAAGGGACAGTCAGTACAAGGAGGTGCAACTAAATTTTTCTGAGTTCTTAAGAGTTTTCCGGGCAGGGGCCGGGTTGGTTGTACGTATATATTTATATATATATATATATATATATATATATATATATATATATATATATATATATATATATATATATATATATATATATGTGTGTGTGTGTGTGTGTGTGTGTGTGTGTGTGTGTGTGTGTGTGTTTTGTGTGTGTGTAAATCAGCTACTTTTTTCTTCTATCATCCGTATTAAGATTCATTATTCCCTCTTCCTGGCTTCTATATATCTAACCTGATTCTCTCAAAAATTACGTAACAATTTTTTTTGTAATTTTTACCCCCTTCCCCCTTGTCACACCCCATAACACATGTCCAGACCCCCCCTAAAAAATTATGTATCATCAGCTAGTACTCCCCCCCATTAATATGTTTCCTTTTTTAATGCAATAATATATTAATGTATAGGCTAATACCGGAAAATTATTACCTTTAGGTTTTTCTAAATACTTTTGTGTTATGATATTAAAGAATCACAGATAAATTTGAAATGAAAAATTTATCTTGTGCCATTTACTTAATTTCCTAAGTAATTTAACTGGGAACTCTGAGCAGTCGCCTTTGTAGCCAGTGTGACTCGTCACTTTCGTCAGTGAGACGCCACTCGTCCCAAACTCTTTGTGTTGCACAGGTCCCGTCAGTCACAGTCAACTTGCAGTTTTAGGTAAATGATATAGTTTGATAGATTGCCCTGTTGTTTTAAGCCTTTCATGATACGGTGACCTATTTATTTTCTGTTGTTTGGCTAATTAATAAATAACTTTGTTCAGAATATTAAAGGTAGCCTATCCTTTAGAGTAGCCAGAGATGAAATTAAGACAGTCTTTATCCTTGTAATTCCTACATCATGCATATTTAAGTTGCAGAAAATCGCCTTTATCCTTGTAATTCCTACATCATGCCTATTGAAGTTGTAGAAAATCGCCTAATGATCGCCAGGATAAACTGTAAAATCGCGGCATAATCCTCAAGGGGTCAGTTGGGACTATACAAATTGATTAGGATTGAACGTTTATAAAATTTGTTATTTTAACCTACCTTTATTATTTTATCAGTCTTGAAAGATTTTTTTTTTGATTGGCAACACTATTTGACCCACAAATTTACAGATTATGTACAAATTTAAGACCTGAAAGCAAACACATTTTATCCTTCTACATTTACATCTGTTCAAAAGAAACAGGAAAAAAAATCTGAAAATGATTTGTAACTTATGACTGCAACCCCCCTTGTCACACTCATAACACGTCACCATAACCCCCTGTCCCCCCTGAGACGTTACGTAATTTTTGAACGGCCCTTTTCTGGAGATTCTCTTCATCACGCCCTGTCAGTCTGCATAATATATAAAAATATCTTCTTCCACAACTGTGCACTCAGTATAATTTTGTTTTCACTGACCACTTTCATCCTGCCATTCTGAGAGATTTTATAATAACTATGGAGAAACATCACACCCCTTTCCGAGAATTGATTTTACATTAAACCAATCATTCTTACAACTACTATCCCTTTATTATAAAAATTTTCAACCACTCACACCACAACACCTTTTCTTGTGCATCCTCGATACCTTTCACATTGCTTTTTCATCGATTATAAATAAAATTTATGTCATATAGAGCTGCTTTCTGTTATTTCCAAACTTCTCACGTGTACACCCTCTTCCTTGACTTTCTGTCCTCTGTATTATTTTCTCATTAAGGATCTTACCAGTCACGTTCTCGGTGAAATTGTGAAATGTTATTCTCCTACTACTCTTACAGTTGCGTATATCGCCTTTATTGTCATACAACACGGTAGCTGTTTCTCTCCCCCATTCATTTCCCTTATCCAAACAAACCTTAAAAAGCCATAGTCAACCACTCAGGTACAATATCACGACCGCATTGCAGTATCTCAGTTTTAATCGCATCAACTCTTGGTGCCTTTCCATGTTTCAGCCTCTTACTTGCTCTCCTTACATACGCAACAGTGACATGCATTGACAGTCTCAAATTTACATTCACCCTTTCCACACTTGCCTCGTTCATCTGTGTCTATCTTCTATGTTCCACATTCAACAAATATTCAAAGTGTCTCTGTCGACCCGGAACAGCGTTCACTTCCGACAGCATCTCATCATTTGCATCTTTCATTCTGAGCTCCATTTGTTCTTTATCCTTTGCATCTGCATTTATGTTCCAGTAGAAAACTATCTTATTCTACCTAAAGTTTTTGCTCACCTTCACCACTCTTGTATTTCGTGCCTTTTTTTCGCTCTGCTTTCTTCTTGATTTAACTGTCCATCCGTGTGTATGCCTGTTCGATAACGTCTCTTCTATCACATGCACAGGTACACAAATAAATTAAAAAAATATGTATATATATATTTATATATAGATCTAAATAAATAAATATATATATATATATATATATATAAATAAATAAATATATATATATATATGTGTGCGTAGGTTTATAATTGTTGTTATTATCGAAAAGATATAGTAAATGAGTAATGAAGAAGTCTGTAAGGGAATGATTCCAACTACCTGGTTTATATATTAAGACGATTTAAGCCAAGCGTGATAAACTGCATGATATGGTAGTGTCTAAAAGTTGTCTTGTAAGAAGGTGCATGTATATATATATATATATATATATATATATATATATATATATATATATATATATATATATATATATATATATATATATATATATATATATTATATATATATAATATGTATAGTATATGTATATGTATATGTGTATACACACACACACAACCTTCTTGCAAGATAACTTTTAGACATTACCAAGTCGCAGTTTAATAGGCTTAAGATTCATTCCTCTTACAGATTTTTTCATTGTTTATGTACTATATCTTTTCAATAATCATAATAATACTTGAATGATCACTTTATCGAGAAAGTGTTTTGGCTCCGAAATTATAACAAATTTTGCTGTCGAATACTAATATCAAATATATCATAGGTTTTGAGTGAGGATATATTTACAAATGTCAGCGATTTTCAATTACTCGTTTACATAAATTAATATTTGGAAATTGATTGATTTTGAAGTAATTTATTGACTTTTCAACTGTTTTTTTATTGACTGATGTAATGAGCGCTTCAAGGCAACCTAATTATTATTGATATCCAACCAGTAGCATTTCGATAATTTTTTATAGACTCTAACATTTATTTTCAACATTAATTACATTTTTACTTAATTTTTACTAATAACTTATTCTAAACATATTTACGCTAGCATGTATTTATTATTATTATTATTATTATTATTATTATTATTATTATTATTATTATTATTATTATTATTATTATTATGCAGTTAAGAGGGGAGTATTGTGGGTTTACTTTTAAAGTTTGTATGTGACTATGAATATTTGAATTTGGAAACGGGTTACCCAAAAGACTGTAAAAAAACTGTGCGTGTGGAATGTATAAAACAGACTTATTAGTAAAAATTGCCCTTTTTTATTATATGGTTGCAGAAACCACAAAAATGCCAAAGGATAACTATAAATTTGTGTTTCATTTTAACTACACAATCAAGAGTAACGTATATATGAATAAGGCTCAAATAACAATTAAAAACAATACGAAAGGCTTATATACGGCATAAAATTTAAGAATTGCAACCCTTTTTATGTCAGGAAAGCAGGCAGAGGTTTTGACAAACATCTCTCCTGATATAAAAAAAAAAATCTATAATAAATACCAAAAGTAATATTGTAACCACTTTTGCAACCAGAATCCCAGAATGAACTTTGATAACTGTAAAATCACATTCAAAATCAGTGATATACAAGAAAAAATGCACCGACCTTTCTTCGGCGCAATCAAGTTTTCTGTACAGCGTATATGAAACTCTCAGCCACGGCCCATGAAACTCTCAGCCGCGGCCCATGAAAATTTCATCCACGGCCCTGGTGGTGGCCTGTATTGTTGCCACCTATAGCGCTGCCAGACGCACGATCATGGCTAACTTTAACCTTAAATAAAACAGAAACTACTGAGGCTAGAGGGCTGTAGTTTGGTATGTTTGATGATTGGAGGTGGATGATCAGCATACCAATTTGCAACCCTCTAGCCTCAGTAGTTTTTAAGATCTTTGGGCGAACAGAAAAAGTGCGGACGGACGGACAAATAGCCATCTCAATAGTTTTCTTTTACAGAACGCTAATAATAACGCAGTGTTGCTAAAAACAAATCCTGCAGTAGTTCAGACAAAGTCACAAGTATTGCCCTCCTGAAATCGTGCTTTTTCTCGAGAAGCTAATTTCGGTACTGTTTCTTTGGTAGACCAGCGCCATTTATCTGGCAAACCCAAACCTGACCCAGGGGAAAAACCTTTAAGGTATTATGTTAAATGTTAACGTTAGAGTAATGTTCCCTTTCATTTTTCCTGACGATGAGGGCAGTAGCGCTCGAGTGCTAAAGAATTCTGGATCTTTACTAATTATGTTCTTGAAGATTCTATTCAATACAAGAACTTCTGGCTCAGGCATCATTATTCACATGAAACTTCTGTCACCTTAAGTCTCCCGCACCCTTTCGTTTTTCTAAGGCTGTTATTAAAATTTAATTGAATTTTGAAACTTTTCGATGAAATATCAGTGAAAAATTCCGATCTGTGTAACTCAGTCACCTGTGTTTTTATAATTTTATAGTTTTGTAAATGTGCTGTGCAGTTACAGCCTTGACACTCTCAGAAAAACATAAGTTGCATATCAAAGTAGTTTTATATTTAATCTCGCCGGTTAGTTTTTGATGAAAATTAAGATACTTTTCCATTCATCAATACATTAATACAATTAATTCATTAGTACATTTTCTCTAGATCTGGTGATTATCAAAACTTCTCATCTAAAATCTTTTATCGACAGCGACAGTAAAATTAGACTAAGGGTTATTACCAACTGCATATTATCTCCAGACGGTATTTGATGATAATGTTACTACACTAAACTGGCCTATGCCAGCACGGGCTCTTGATTAAAAAGCTACTGATCCCAAAGGCATACTGGCCCTCTTCAGCTCCCCTCGCCAGTAGACCCTCGGAAACTCCCCTCACTCCAACCGAGAGATAACATTAGCCGGGATTAACTTTGTCACACAATTGAATTCGCTCTCTTTATGGTGAGTGAGAAGGCAGGAGGCGAAACTCGAGATCAAATCCTATTTCTGAAATTGTGAAGCGTTTTCATGGGCGGCAGCAGCTGTGCTCTCACCAGGTATAGGAAGATACGCAATGTAATTCTGCTATTTAGTTGGCTTCGTCTACAACTGGTTCCATGCCTTGGGTGATGTTCAAAGGAGGAAATCATATGGACCGTAACAAGATTAGTTTTTCCTTTCACGATACGAAAATCTCTCTCTCTCTCTCTCTCTCTCTCTCTCTCTCTCTCTCTCTCTCTTTATGAATTAAGGTATGAATTTATAATTCTGGGATTTCAAGGCTGTTAAAGACATTTTTAATATTGTCACACTGTACCTTTGAACATTTATAATTCTCTTCATCTCTCTCTCTCTCTCTCTCTCTCTCTCTCTCTCTCTCTCTCTCTCTCTCCTTTGAATTAAGGTAAGAAATTATAATTCTTGGATTACAAAGCTGTTAAAGAAATATTAATATTGATATATAGTGCCTTTGAACATTCTCTCTCTCTCTCTCTCTCTCTCTCTCTCTCTCTCTCTCTCTCTCTCTCTCTATTAGCTTCTCTCTCTCTCTCACAACGAGTTTTAATGCACTAACATCGTCATTTGAAAAGATGAAGAATTTAAAATATTTACTTTTGATTTATCCCAGTACGAGCAAGCAGTTTCGACTCTCTGATTAGTAACTCTTTCCGTCAACATCTCCGAGGAATCATTTTTCTTTGTTTTTGCTTTCTTCAGATGATTTGTTCCTCTCTTAAAAAATTCTTTCTGTAGTCCCTCGCTCTCTGGGGATTCTTCCTCTATTCAATTCGTCTGGTGCTCTCTCTCTCTCTCTCTCTCTCTCTCTCTCTCTCTCTCTCTCTCTCTCTCTCTCTTACGGTGAGGTATTATGTGAAATTATCTCCATACCCATGAGTTAATTATTTTAAGCTACATTGTCTTGTGCCTGTTTTCTATAACTTGTTCGTGTCCCACGTGTTGGTAACAAGTTTTCTGATCGCTTCTTTTCTCTCCTTTCATTTATTTCCTTTTTGTAAACTTTACGTCAGTCCCAGCAAGAGTAGGATCATAGGATTTAAGTATTAAAGTTTTCTTTTCTGATTTTGTGAAGCAGTCTTTTCGTTTCCTTTTATCTCTTAAATAACGTTAATCATTACATTTATAAGAATTTCCTTTCCTACTGATCTTATCATAGCCCGGGAAACTGGTTTTTCGAAATCCATTCTTCAGAAATTTGTTAGAGAACGTGAAATTTTATTCCTTACTCTTGGTAATTATAAACTAAAGACTTAATCTGGTAGCGTTTTAAGCGTTTTCTTTCATTTCTTTATCGATAGATATTTGTTTTCAATGCAAAATAACAATTGGAATTGTTTCTTTATGATTTACTCCATTAAATAACCGATTTGCCAGCAAGAAATGCGGCTTAAATAATAACACAGGGAAATATAACTGAATCACTATGTATTATATACTGATTTTTTTTTAACCATTACACCATTTCATCTGACAATGGGCGGCTCCAGAGAAAAAGAAGACAACGATTGTTGCCATACAAATAATTTCACGGACGAATCGAGGATGAAACAGCAGCACGAAAAATTTTCCAAGTGATAACTTATTCATACACCTTCATAGGAAGCTCAGAATTAGCAAGTCGATTCCGCCTTCAGGTTCTGTTCACTTGTCTTTATCCCGTGCATCCTCTGTGTTAAGGCCCTCACCTCGATTGCTTTGACCCAGCCATCCTCTGTCATTCACACCAAGTTTGGAATCACAGCTCTCGTAGTATTTAAATTCCTGGTAACTTAAATCCATGGGGACCCTATCATTAGAGAAGGTTGAGGCATGGAGACGCCAATCCTCTATTATCTATTCTCATGCCCTATTCGTCTGTTATCCTTAATGAAAGAAGAAAAAAGCTTGAAATTATTCTATAAGAGGTCCGATGATTTAATTAGCTTTAGTTGATCATTAAATGATGTTTGATGTCGTATTTGGGAAGTTTTTCTTTTTTTGGCACATTGGCCAAGATGAAACGTCTTTCCTTACTTGTATTTGATTGTAAGCATTAACCTGTGAAAGATATTAGACTAATATTTATCCAGGATGCGTTTATATGTTCGAAGATTTCTATCGATTTCAGCCAGTCATCTATATTCAGAAATACATTCATTGAGATGTAAAGTTATTCATCGGATAGATTTCATTACAGTTTTTAGTTGTCTGTAAAAGGAAACTATTGAGATGGCTATTTGTCTGTCCGTCCGCACTTTTTCTGTCCGCCCTCAGATCTTAAAAACTACTTAGACTAGTGGGCTGCAAATTGGTATGTTGATCATCCACCCTCCAATCATCAAACATACCAAATTGCAGCCCTCTAGCCTCGGTAGTTTTGATTTTACTTAAGGTTAAATTTAGCCATGATCGTGCGTCTGGCACCAGCAACACAGGCCACCACCGAGCCGTGGCTGAAAGTTTCATGGGCCGCGGCTTAGAGTTTCATACAGCATTATACGCTGTGCGGAAAACTCGACTGCTCTGAAGAAACTTCGGCGCAATTTGTACTTGTTTATTAGTATTATGATTTATTTCACATGATAACATTAAATAAGATACGAAGGATAATCCTACTAAAGAAGTGGCGTAGAGAACCTCAGCATTGCGGAGTTATTATCGACGAAATAACCATCTAACTTTTGGACTCAGCCACGATTTTTTTTTTTAATGAGGGCCAACAGCATTATAAGCCCTGGCGGATTATGCTATAATTGACTTGCGGAACCTACATGGAATTTTAAAGTGATTTGCTAATTAGCGCCAGAATTTAATAAACTTTAGGAACTCGAGATTTTTTTTTTTTAATCAGCCAGAGAAATTGGCAAAAGAGAAATTCATTTTTAATACAATGATTATCTTTTGGTTTTAACTCGATTTGAAAAGTATCCTTAGAATAAACTCCCTCCTGTATCACTCCGTTCCCTGTTTGTTTTTTCCTTCAAAAATTGAAAGTTTATCTTAAGACTGTGAAAAAAATTTTTGCCTTATAAATATAGGTTGTCAGTAGATTTGCATGTGTGAATATCAGCATGAATTTTGTATATAAATTTATATAAATCTCCTCACCTGCATTGTTATTCACATTCATGCCTTTATGCATATAGAAACATGCTTTCAGGCAATAAGTATGCCTCTTCTTTTGCGTTGTTTTTCATCATTACAGTTAAAGGATTCGCCCAACATTCTGTTCACTGGAACATCCTAAAAAGTAACTCCGGAATCAAATACTTGTTTTGTGGGTGCGTTCAGTATGCTGCTACTTTCGCCGTACCGTTGAATAAGACAGCCTTTTACCTTTTGAGAAGCACGACTTGAATACTGATGCAGCATTTGGCATCTGTACATGAGAGCGAGAGTAAGAGAGACGCAGTCTTCTCTTTGTTAAGAGGATACATATAACTAACGATTATTGCTGCCTGTTCTTTTGTTTTCGCAAAATTAAAACTGTTCCTGTATCATAGTTTATTGAAACTCAGCTAAAATTAGCTAGAATTAACGGCGGCTGGAAAATAATGTTTTATTATATTCTTTTATTGCAACGAGATGTGACGAAATTGTCATTTAATTGTTTCGATAAAGCTTGCGTTATTAAAATGTTTTATTTTTTTGATTGTAATAATTCATAATTCTTATCAATTAAAATATGCTAACAAGGATAAAATCCTTTTGTAATACAGTTTTACTTCTGCCAGAGCAAAAGTATAAAACCACTAAGTAAGATACAAGAATCCATTTCTCAGTATTACATTTTGAGGAAGAACTAATTTCACCACGCAGATATGAATATGAACATCAACTATTTCTCTTTCTGACACCGACACATTTGTCCTGTTACGTCTCCTCATTAGTATTAAACGGAGACTTAAAGTAATTGGTGACCGAGTCTTTCAAGGTGAAAGAGAGGATGAATTAGAAGAGCTGGAATATGACATGGAAATGGAAAGGAAAAACTGAAATTGTGGGAATAATGAGTTTCTTGGCGAATATGGAGAATATAAATTTGTAATGGAAAAACAGAAATTGTGGAAATAATGAGTTTCTCGGAGAATATGGAGAATATAAATTTATAATGAAACTTACAAATGAAGGTATTATATCGCATTGTTAAGGGAATTTAAAAGCAGAGACGTAGAGATAATAGATGTGAAAATGAGTTATGCCTTTGTAAGTCAGCGACTGGTTTTTAACAAACTTTTCAACTGTCCACTATTAGTAAACAAGGAAAGCGGTGAAGAATTAAATAATAAAAGAATCCTAGGACTTGTGGAATTGCAAATCTGATGGTGCTTTTTAATGGAGAGTTTGCAAATGAATGGCTAACGGGAGTATGTAGAGAATTTACCAGCTGGGGAAAAGTCTGATACATAAATTAGAGGGATTATAGTTTCTTGGAACAAGCGCAGAGGTTACTGAGAAAAATCCCTAGATTCAGGTGAGTTTAAATCACGATGAAATGTGTAAGAAAATATATTTGAGGTAGGTGAATGGTGATTCATGTCTTTTTAAAACAGAATAATGAAGGCGTAAACAAACAAGTGTTAATGAAAATTTTTTTTTTAAAGTTGCCCTATTCGATGTATGTAAGTAATGTGAAAAGTCAGTGTGACATACGTGGGCCTAGAAGAGGCTTATGATATAATTATTGGAGATATGGCTTAGTAGAATGTTTTTGTGGGTTTGAGTATATATAAGGCTTTTTGTGAGCAAGAAGCTTTCACGATGAAAGGGAAGACTACGGAGATTAGTTTGATTTAAACATGGCTTTTGCGCAATATCTCTCTTTACTTTAGCCCAGAAATGAATAAGGTGCAGGCATTTGTTCGACGGATGGAAGAAAAGGGATGTACAGTATAGATAGAGAACATAAATTCCTGTTGGTAGCAAAGGTTTACAATTCGCAATTTTTTTAGGGAAATGACGAAAAGCCTTAAAAGAATGACAGAAGTGCTTAAATATTTGCGACATGTTTCAGCGTTTGTGCAGTTAAATGAAGAGCCTTAATTCCTTTGTTTAAAAGAATATAAGAAATTGAAGAAAATCAGCAGGAGAAAATGTTAAGAAATGTTCAATAAGGCACTGACATCCGCACCAATCTTGCTAATATGTTCATGATTTAAATATTGACGCCTCTTTTTCGTTGTGCGCTCTCCTTTAAGGTAATTTGTTCATTCATTTTCGGCTAATGCATAGACCAGCTAGCCTTGGGCACAAGGTCCAACCATGCTAGTACGTTTTTAATCAACTTACCCCTTCGACAGCCAATAAATTTTCCGCAACCTCCAGTATTGCCAGTTCATTTGCATTCATTTTTTTCGCCATTCCCTGGCATTCGTTCTTTTTCTCCTTTTTTGACATTTCTTTCTTCAATCGTATCTTTTTCTGTTATTCCAAGGTTGATACCTTTGGTGTCAGTTTTGATGTGTAAGCAAAGTATATACTATGTCATTATGTTTTCTCTTCCTTCAAACTCAAAACCAAGTAAAAAGACTGTCCCAGTTATTTTTTCATATATTAATGAATCTGACCTGTTCAGTTCTGCTCATCGTTTGAGAATTCCTACTGGTCTCTATTTATGAGTATGATATTCATCTCCACCAAGTGCTCCTATTTTTTTTCTAGCAAACAGTGATAAATAACTGCTTTGTTGAAACTGAGAGGTGGTAAATGCAGTTGAAAGAAATCTCTCTATATTTCTAATTCAGTAGATGATTCAGTAGTGAGATGGAGGATAAGAAGTTGTAATTTCTCTAGGTAATGCCCATACCTCTGACAATAGAAATATGGCTTGCCAAGGCATTTCTAAAGAATTCTTAGCAGTGCTTCTCACGTTTTGGTGTGATGAAAAGTTATCATTATACGTGACCACAGCTTGAACTAGTAAACGGTGCTTGTTATGGAATCAGTTTTTCCACTTAGTATATTCGTATATTGGGTAATGTGTACTGCCTTTTAGAATTTAGGGTATTTGGAGACGAATGCAAGGTGTGTTATTCGGTGACATTTGTTCTTGCTACATTTATAGCAGAATCTGTCTTCACTTATTTCGTCCAGTTCTTCATGTCATATTTTAAATTATTTTTATAACTTGAAATGATTAAATCTCCATTATTTCTAACCACGAAATGAAAGATATGTGAATAGAGAAAATTTAGTAAGAAACAAAATGGATAATTCCCGAAAATAAATATCCTTTTTCTTTTGGAAGTTTAATTAAAGTAAAAATTCTAATGAAACTTTTAAGACATGTGATTTAAAGCCCTTCCCGCCTCTCTCTCTCTCTCTCTCTCTCTCTCTCTCTCTCTCTCTCTCTCTCTCTCTCTCTCTCTCTCTCTCTCTCTCTACTTCTTTCCGATGATTAATTCGTACTCCCCTTAGTAAACACTTCTCCAGGTAATCTTATCAGCCGAAGCTTTACAAAAGGGTGACCCCTCCCCCCATCCCCAACCCGTTCATACCCGAATCAGGAGGGACCTGTCCCCCTCCGACCTTTGAAGCGACGACTTAGAGGTTCTCAAATCTTTCTTGGCAGATTTTAAGAGGAAACGCATTTCAATCTTTTTTCCGTGTTCATTCACTCCTCACTCATTTTCCAAGTTTTTTTTCTAATTCGTAACGTCCTTTGATCTCTCTCTCTCTCTCTCTCTCTCTCTCTCTCTCTCTCTCTCTCTCTCTCTCTCTCTCTCTCTCTTCTGTTTGCCTGTTTACAAAGATATTCATATTTATCTCTTCTTTCTATTTCTTGCTCGCTGTAAAGATATTTTGTGTTGTTGCTATCAGATTTATTTAAATCATTGGTTTTTTTTTTCCTGTTATGCCTGTTGCAATATATTTTCCTCCAACTTTTGGGTGTTGTGTCCCAGGAAACAGGATGACTTTTTGTAGCTCAACTGGTTGCAGTTTTTTTTTTTTTTTTTTTTTTTTTTTTTTTTTTTTTTTTTTTTGCCCCCTTCACTCTGCTTCCTCGTTTTCCAGACAGTTTTGACAGTTTTCTCGTTCCTCTTACCTCCACTTTTCGTTTTACCTATTTTGCTCTCTCTCTCTCTCTCTCTCTCTCTCTCTCTCTCTCTCTCTCTCTCTCTCTCTTCTGGGGTGCAGTAGTAGCACCCGAAGCTGACACAGAGAGGAGACAGCGATCGATCCTCTAATCTAAGCATTGAATTAGGTGCCTGATTTTTGGTCGAAAGTTGTAGGTTTTAATCAAAGATGAGAGAGAGAGAGAGAGAGAGAGAGAGAGAGAGAGAGAGAGAGAGAGAGAGAGAACGCAAGATGTCAGTGTTCGAAATTACATCAAAATGTATATTTGAAATGCCTGCCTAGACTAGGTTATCCTCACCCCCATCGATTTGAAACTATTCAGAGGAGCTTTATACAGTATTCTCTCTCTCTCTCTCTCTCCTGTTGTCATTTAATTACATATTACAACTCTCTCTCTCTCTCTCTCTCTCTCTCTCTCTCTCTCTCTCTCTCTCTCTCTCTCTCTCTCTCTCTCTCTCTCTTCTGTTGTCATTTAATTACATATTACAACACAGCCGCGACAGAAAAGGAGAATTCTGCGAGGTAAAAAATTGGCGCTTAAAAATTGGCTTTTTTCATCCCTCCCTTTTCTGCATCCTGGGTTCCTGTTTGCCAGCGCGTGCAATGGATGACGTTGTTGCGTGTAGTGGAAGTGTCTTTTATTCCTCTATTTTCCTTTTTCTTTTTGCTGCACTGTTCGTATTATGTGACATCGGGGACGAGGAATGTTCGTCGGATTATGTTTAATTATTACAGTACATTCATTTTATGAATTATTATTATTATTATTATTATTATTATTATTATTATTATTATTATTATTATTATTATTATTATTATTATTGCAGTGCAAAGCACTGAGCATTACTGTCAACATCAAGATTGATATTCGTTACTCATTGTGCTTTCATTATTATTTTTATTTAACATAGGATCATGTACCCTCTTACATTCGAAGGAATTATGATACGGAATAATTTAATGAATTAAAAGCTTAGTAATATTATTAACTCATTGATGTGGAATGATTAGTGCAAAAATAAGAATACAGAAAGTTGAATGAATGGGTATGTTTATGATGTACAAATCTTGTAATCACCTTCTAGAACACAAAAATACTGCCTTGCTAAATGAATGTGTTAAATTGTATTTATTATGATTTATTATTTTACATAAACAAGAGGCATAACAAGAGTTTTGATAGAGATGTCAACGTTATATTGGAAATTAAGGAAAAAGTGTAAGTTATGCACAAAGAAAATGTGTGATATTGTCTATTTAATAGGCTTTTTAGTTTGCTACGTAAAACTGTTTTGCTCTTCACTCTGTTTCTAAAATGCCCTTGTTAATAAGTTACAATCAAAGATATTATTTTTCTAATTTCGTCTGCAGGAATTACAATTATACTATTGTCAGCTTGAAATTTGTAGGGATATCAAACCCAAAAGGCATAGGTTCGAATCCTGGTCAAGCTAGGAATATTGACTCATATAATTCCCTTTGAATGTAATATATTCCCAAGATGAAGATATTGTAGGATTTTTTTTTTTTTTGTGGCTTAATATTTAAAAGCTTTTTTTTTCAAATTCAAGCCATTTATCCTAAAGAAATGGCTCCCAGGAAAAAAAACTTAAATTTCTGAATCTGGGATGAACTCCCTGTGAAGAAAGCTTTCACAGCTAACCACGTCTTATACCCAAAGGATGACTCACCAAACAGCATTTCGAATACCCTGAATAATAAGGCTCCACCTTTCCATCACCTTTTTCATGTTCCTTCTAACTCTTCAAAAACTCTTTTTTTTCACTATGAGGGCTAAAAGATATAATAGATATAATTCCCATTATGTATAAGTAATTTCCAAAGTAAAGTAAATATATTATTAATTGTATATTTTGGGCACTTTCTTCTGTGCTCCTGTTCACTGGGTAAAATATGGACAGATGAAATGTTACAAGAGCATATATACAAAGCATATGTAGGTGTGGCATTAAGTCTCCGATGGTATGCAGGTAACTGTTTCCCAAGAAGGAAGGAAAATAAACAATTCCCTGGTGGTTTTTGGCCTCACTAACTCCGTCTGGCGATGCGTCTGGTGGTCGTATTTCCTGGAACACCGGCTTGAGAAGAGGCCTGAAGATTACCCCGTCGATGTCATCGGATTTCCAATGTCCTCCTGACAAGTTCATATTGTTGGTCTGATTGATGATAGCAGATTCCAGCATCTTTCTTTTGTACGGACATCTACTTTTGAAAACCAACTCTGCCCCGCTCCAGTTTATGGTATGGCCTTTATCCCTGATATGTAGGAAAATCCCTGAACTCTCCAAAGCATACCGTACTGATCTTTTGTGCTCTGTTAATCTTTGCGAGAGGGATCTACCCGTCTCACCCACGCAAATCTCATTACAATTGCTGCACGGAACCTTGTAGACTCCGGCTTCTTCCCCCTTTTTTATTTAAGTATACATTAGTGAGTTAGCTCCCGGTGGGTTTGGGATAATGGAAAATAAAAGGATTGTTAGACCTTAATTGTTCTGTGGCTTTTTGGATGTTTTCATCTTATGGAAGCTTTATTTTGTTATTAAAATCTATTTGTATGTTGTGAGTGGGACCTTTGTAGTATATTTTATTCGCTTTGTTAATAGCCTTCTCGATAATGTGTGGTGGCTAGAGCAGTTGCGTTAGGTGTTGGCAGATCATGTTGAATTCTTTATCTAGGTACCCATTTGAACATGTTCTAAGCCCCCTGAGGAATAAGTTGCACCCTACCATGATCTTTATAGGGACATCGTGGTAGCTTAAGAAATGAACATAGGAAACAGTGAAAGTGGGTTTCCTCTATACTGTGAAAGCATATTTGTTTTGTTCTCTTATGATCAGTACATCTAGGAACGGCAATTTTCCGTCCTTTTCCTATTCTATTTTGAATTTTATGGTCGGAACTAGCGAATGTAGTCTATTAAAAAATCTCATTAAAGTCTCCCAAGCTGTTGTCCCAGAAAGTAAAAATATCATCTACATATCTAAGCCAGATCATATTACAGGGTTTGATAGACAACAAAATTTCTGTTTTGAAATATTCCATGTACAAGTTTGCCAGAAGGGGTGATAGGGGGCTGGCCATGCTACAGCCAAATTTTTGTTTGTAAAAATTACCAAACAAAAATTTGGCTGTGGCATGAGATTTACGTGGGGGAGATGGGTAGATCCCTCTCGCAAAGATTAATAGAGCACAAAAAATCAGTAAGCTATGCTTTGGAGAGTTCGGGGATTTTCCTACATATCAGGGATAAAGGCCATACCATAAACTGGAGCAGGGCAGAGCTGGTTTTCAAAAGTAGCTGTCTGTACAAAAGAAAGATGCTGGAATCTGCTATCATCAATCAAACCAACAATATGAACTTGTCAGGAGGACACTGGAAATCGGATGACATCGACGGGTTAATCCTCAGGCCTCTTCTCAAGCAGGTGTTCCAGGAAATACGACCACCAGACGCATCGCCAGACGGGAGTTAATGAGGCCAAAAACCACTAGGGAATTGTTTATTTTCCCTCCTTCTTGGGAAACGTTACCTGCATACCATCAGAGACTTAATGCCACACCTACATATGCCTTGCATATATACTCTTGTAACATTTATTCTGTCCATATTTTATCAGTGAACAGGGGCACAGAAGGAAGTGCTCGAAATATATGGTTGCAACGTTCAAATAGTGTTTTATGGGCCTTTTTATCTTCATATTATTAATTGTTATTTGTGGTTAAATATTATAAAACATAAGAAAAGTCATGTAAAATTGGCCCCTTGTTATACTTAGCCTAGTGTTCCATCGCAGCACTCTTGGTAGAAATGTGTAGATTTCTGGTTTTAAGTACAGAACCGGTATTTCCACAGGAATACGTAGAATTAACATCAACTTATGTCGCTCGTGATACCTAGGTGGTTATCACTATCTCTCATCCTCCAATCCCAAAAGGCGTAAGTTCGAATCGTGGTGAGGGTAGGATCTGTTATGAAATTCAATTAACTTTACACGTAAGTTGTTACCTAGGTAAAGTGAATTCGGGTTTAATGGGTTTTAGTGGGTTGATATTTGAAATTAAAAATTTGTATGTGAAATTTACAAACTCTCTTACCTGCATACATAGGAGAGTGTTAATATTAACTTTTTCAGTGATTTTAGCTTTATCAGGGCAATTGTTCCTTTCCTCTGTTGTATTTGTAAATGAAGAAAAACATATTAATGAATATAGGGCTTCTGAGTAGGCCATTTTTAATTAACTGACTTAGTTATGTTTATGTGCTAATGCATCAA
The DNA here is from genome assembly GCF_040412425.1 of Macrobrachium rosenbergii. Lineage (NCBI taxonomy): Eukaryota > Metazoa > Arthropoda > Malacostraca > Decapoda > Palaemonidae > Macrobrachium > Macrobrachium rosenbergii. The sequence continues at coordinate 33,864,491 of NC_089765.1, forward strand.
GTAATATCTAACGGGATTAGGATGTCAAATAATTATCCTGAGGAAGGAGAACATGGAGAAAATCATTTATCTTCAGTCTCATGTCTGGTCTTTTTTGGTTTCCGTACTCCTTGGGTTTAATATTTAGAGCAAAAATAAGAGATATCAGAATTTGGTGTTTGCCCACATATGAAATGTTTGATGTCTCGTACATATCAAATTTATTTATGGGTCATAAATATATTTTGATTATAATGTTCAGTACTCTTCCGTAAAAATACCCGTTGAACTGGGGTGCAGCTACAGCAGTTTTAGACTAAAATTTTTTTTTTTTTTTTTATAAAATGGAAACTAGGAATCTGTTATTTGTTCATTATTTTGTGTTGTAGCATGCGTTCAAACTTTAGATAAAATGGAAACGAGCAAATGTATTTATTGCATACATGCGTTTCAGAGTAAAGCATGTTCGTTATAGACTTTTTCTTTTAAAATGTTTTTTTTTTATTCATCATCATTATAAATGACCTGTTTGAGTTCTAGGTCTATGGCCTGACCTTATTTTTCATCCTATTTTGTGCCCTTGAGAGCTGATTAGTCAGCTCAGTGGTCTGGTTAAACTACTTTAATAATAATAATAATAATAATAATAATAATAATAATAATAATAATAATAATAATAATAATAATAATAAAAAAAATAGATAAAAAATGTATAAAACAATAGGTTACGTAAATGAAATGCTGCATATAAATGCTGTTATGTTACCAATAGACTTTTAGAGTATATATATATATATATATATATATATATATATATATATATATATATATATATATATATATATATATATATATATATGAGTATAGATCATGACTAGTTTCTCCTTTAGTATTCGAAGAATCCTCAAAAGGACTGTTACTGTGATAAAAATTTACAGTATATAAGCTAGTGACAGTAGAAACTAACATAAAGACACGGAAAAAGTATTTTTACAAAATAAATGTAAAAGAAGGGGAATATCTCTAGCGTCTGAAATCAGTGCTGCATTTACATATCTTGTTCATCCAAGGATGGATGTGTGTGGGACCGTTCCTTTGCTGTAGGCCCAGGTAAATAACCGAAATTAAAATGTGCACATTTTTTTATATATATTTCTTTTGAATATCTTCTGAGTATGGGACAGTAAAACGTTTCCTGAATGATGATATCTTCCAAGTATGGGACATTAACACATTTCTTGAATGGTAATGTCATCTAAGTTTGGGGCACTAAAACATTTTTGGAATGACATCTTCCAAGTATATAACAGTAAAATATTTTCTGTATGGTAACATGTTTTGAATAAGGAGCATTAAAACGTTTCCTGAATTATAATGTTTTCCAAATATGGGACCATAGAAATTCTCGTGTATTCTATTTTCTCAAAATAGGATAGTAAACATTTTCTTACTAATAATGTCCTCCAAGTATTTGACAGGTAAATAATCCCTAACTAGCATATCATCCTTGTTTGGATGGGATGCAAATGCATTTGGGAAACATTGATTGTATTCTTCTGTTTAATTTACTTCACCATCGCACCTTCCATATTCATATCATTTGCTAGGTCACTCAAACCTTTCATTACCAAACAGTAGCGTAAATTGCCTTTGAATTATGATCTTTGTAAGGTTCGTATTGTTTGGTTCTTGTGACTGTTACTTTCCTCCTACTGCTCAGCTATGGAATTCTCCTCTCGCTTCAGTGTACCCCTGATTTGTATTTCTTTTCATCCATTAAGAGACTGGTTTATCGTCTCCTTAGTTGCAAGTTCGCACCTCTCTCTCTCTCTCTCTCTCTCTCTCTCTCTCTCTCTCTCTCTCTCTCTCTCTCTCTCTCTCTCTCTCTCTCCTCGAGTTCACTTTTAAAATATTGTACATTTTTGTTCAGTGCATTTACAATTAAAGAACAGAATGTCAGACGCAGCCCAAACTCGTCACAAAAATGCTGTAAAACTTTAGAAACTGCTTCGTTGTTCTTCCTGTTCCTAGGAAATGCCTTCTATTTATTTTCTGATGGAACATTATTTTTTTCGTTGTTAGTATTTTTTATTATATTAATATACTTAACGTTTTTTCTCACAAACTTACTACTTAATTTATATATATATATATATATATATATATATATATATATATATATATATATATATATATATATATATATTATTATTTATATATTATATATATTTTATATATAATAAATATTATAGTACTGGCTAATTGATTAACTGCTCGGCTCAGGCTTGCTAGGTCGTCGTTCGCGCTCAGGCCACTGCTCACGAATCCATCAATCTGTAAATGGGTAATATGGATAAGGTTAAGGAAAAAGCCTTGGGTCTAATTTTGCAACGGTTGCACCTATAATATTATATATATATATATATATATATATATATATATATATATATATATATATATATATATATATATATATATATATATATATATATATATATATATATATATATATATATATATATATATATATATATATATTGTTTGTGTGTGTATGTATATATATATATATATATATATATATATATATATATATATATATATATATATATATATATATATATATATATATATATATATATATATGTATATGGATGAATGTACAGTTTATATGCCATATCACTTTCGCTAAGTACGCTCAGTCGACACTGCTTATTTTGACTCAGTTCTTACCATAAAAAACTACTAGGAATTCTGCGTCGACTAGTATATCTTTTCATGATTATTTTTCATTCTCTTTTTAACCAAGAGGGGGGCGATTTCTCCCTCAAATTATGATAAAAAAAAAGGATGTGTAACCTTAACCCTGGCCTTTTTTATTCGCAGTGGTGTAACCGTGACCCTCGATGCAAGAAACTGCAACTGACGGACCTGCTGGTGGCCCCCGTGCAACATATCATGAAGGTTCCGCTCATTCTCAGGGACATCGAGGGTCGGACAGAAGACCCTCAAGAGAGGGGCGTCGTCAGGGAGATCATCGAGGCCGAGGAACATTCGCTCAGTGAGTCTCTGGGGGACTGTTGTTGGGGCTGAAGGGGAACGACGCTCTTATGACATTTTTCATTTAGATAATTCATTCATTCTTTATCCAAGCTCTCTCTGATACTTTATCACATTGTTTTTCTTTAAAGTTTTTCTCTCACTAGTTTTGTGTTTGTTTGTTTTTTTTTTTTTTTTTTTTTTACATTAAGACTATCAAGTCCTCTAGGCTTTTGGTAAACGGCTTTTTTCCATATTCTTTATTGTTCGCACAACGATTTTGGTACGTTTTTACTTCCTTGTGTGTGTTTTACTTTTTCCTTTGTTCATTTCTGGGACGGTCATTTATGCTGGTATCTTTATTTGACGATAACGACCAAAAAAAGTAGTATTTTTCATGAAATACCAAATCCTACCATCATTGAAGTTGGAAGCTTTCATAAGCCACTTTTTTCTTCTTCGTCTCTCTCTCTCCCGAACGTCAGTATGTTCGTTTTTCTCCCGTGACTCTCTTCCCTCATAGCTTGACAGATTACGCAGTTTTGCCGGAGGGCAACGAAAGTCTGTTGTCATTCGGCGAATGCATAATAACTCTCCTTTTTATACTTTTTAATGGTACACTGGTGTTTATCGTTTCTTTGTTAGAGCAATGAGTAAGTGTTGCTTATTCTAGTATAATTTATTGAATTTATGAGTGCTTTATAGGTAACAGATACGGACATAGTGTGTTGTGCGGTAATATATACATATATATATATATATATATATATATATATATATATATATATATATATATATATATATATATATATATATATATATATATGTGTGTGTGTGTGTGTGTGTATATATATATATATATATATATATATATATAGTGTGTGTGTGTGTGTGGGTGGGTGGGTGGATGGGTGTGCTGGGAGGTGGGGGGCGCGTCTTGCTATAAATATTCCGGTTTATTCTTCGGCTCCTGCCTACAAATAATCCTTCTTCATATCCGTTTTGTTGTTACTCCTAATTGTGTTGCCATATCTCTCCGTATGATGATATAAAAGTTTTCATATTGTTTACTTTATGTAAACGTTTTCCCTCTTTTATATATTTTTATATTTATATATGTCTCGTCACTTTATATTTATTTCCACATTTTTTTTCCTCTATTTTGCTAAGTAAGATTATTCTTATTTTCTTCTCTCATTCTTTAGACCCAAAACTAACAATGTTCATTCTCGGGGAAGTTACCTCATTGTAAAAGCAGTTGGTTACATATTTCGCAACGCCAAGCATGCATAAAACAGTTTCATTATTTTTTGTTTTTCTTTCATTTAATAGTCCAGCATTTTGACACGTAAATTACTTATTGCCTACACATTTTATATCTTGAGTTGATTACAGAAATCGTAATTTCAACGGTACCTGTTAAACTGTAATTGTAATCTTTCCTTATTTGCATTACTATCAATAATTCGTAAGTTGGCGGACGATATCTTGTTTTTCTTTAATAGTTTACGTCGAATTCCAAAACACCGATCATTAGGAATGACGTGAAGCTCTTTTGTAAAATAACACATTAGTTTTACGGTTAATCGTCAAAAGGAAGTTTCTTGGAAATTGGAGTCGACGTGTAGAGCTCTTGAGGTATTTTCTTAAACATCAGACCCTGCGTATATTCGTAGTAAGGGTCTTACTTAAAACACTTGTTTTTCAAGGATTTTTATTTCTTTGGTAATAAATATTCTTTTATCGTCGCTGTAACTTTTCTTCAGTGTAGGCTATCATAAATTTTGATCCACCATTGTTCCCAGATTCTCATTTTAGCAGATAAAAATTTATCTTAATTACATCAGTTATTTATGATATTCATTAATGTGATTGATTAACGATTATGAGGTTGATTATCATGGTAATTGTTCTAATTATCCCCACTCAGTGATTGTTCTTGTTACAAAAATAAACTTTTGACAGTGCTACCTTTTATCCACACATCGATTAGGATCACGATTCTGATGAAAATAATGTAACAGAGAGATACCATAACGGCTTCAGAATTATCTTGATTATTACTGATAGTGATCCGTGAGAACAGGCGAATTTTAATGATATTCATAATGGGCATAATCAGAGAAGACAGTTGGGGAAATAATGAGATAATGATAATTGTGTTCAAGAGTGCATGAAATTGTTCACAAGAGTATTATCGCAGTTACCTGAAACCAGGTCCAGGTAGAAGGTATCGTCACAAGGACATGGACCAGGTCTTCCCAAAGGCTTTGGTGCAATTATCTGACCCAAGTCTTTCAAAGAACACGCTGAGTTATCTTTCGGGGAAGGATAACGCGGTCACGTCATGAAAAATGCATTGACTATGTGTAAATCAAAAGAAATTTCTGCATCTGAAGAACTTTCGCCACAGTTCTTCTCGATCAAACTTAATAGTCTTTTGTAAGGAAAGTGAGTCTGGGTCATTTGTGAGGAAAAGGGCGATTCTAACGGAGACACATAATAGACCAGCAGTCAAGTCCCTCTCACTTCTCGTAATGATTTCATTCTCATTAGTATTGCTCAGAATGAGTAAGTTTTCAAATGGATCAAGTCGCTCATTTGTTAAAGTAAACCACCACAGAATAGAACGCAGATTAGACTGAATCAGAGAAATGATAATACATATTTGTTGATTCCATAAACAAATAAAGATAAGCATCCGTAATCAACCATAGAAGTCAGAAAGGCAAAGCATTAGGCCACGGTGCGTTAGAGTAGCTCTGAAGCATCTAGAAATCTTCCAGATTAAGAAGAGCGGATGAAACATTTCAGAACCCAGAACTAAAGTGATTTTCCTCACTAATTAGTGGCCTTTCATTATAGATGGCAGGTAATTAGGAGGCGGAGTCACGTTTCAGGGTAATCCCGTGAACATAATTTTTGCAGTAAATAATGTATTTTTCTTTACTCAGTATGGTTGTAACAGTAATCAAAACACGTTTTCTTCTGTTATTGATGTATTTCCTGGCAGTAGTGATCATGCTTGGCATTTGATATAGGAGCCTGGTAAACTGTCAGTTTCGTGTCAGTAAACATGCAAGTAAGCGCACACACACGCACACAGGCGCGCGCACACACACACGCATACATATATATATTTCTATACATAAATGTATATATACATATATTATTTTTCCTATTTAGCTTTATGTATGTATGTATAAAATTAATGAACTGTGGAAAAGTTTGTTGACAGTAAATATCTTAGTTGTTCTTGATGAGCTTCATGAAAAACCTTTTCCAAGTGTTCAAATATACTTCATTCCGTGATGTTTATGCTGCTATGGATTACGAGGGTTGATGGATAACATGTTTTACTTTAGATTAATAATCTATCCTTGCAAAACCCCTTGTAAGCCCACAAAGAGAATATTTAAAGAATAATTAATAATTGGAAGGGTCGCCAGGTGAATGTGTGTTTCTTAACATTAGTTTATTATTTACATACACAACAGGGTGAATTTAATAGGGAAAAATTGGACACTCACTAAAATAACAAATGAAAAAAGGACGCAACAGCAATTGCTGAGGGAATGACAATGCATCAAAACTTACGAATACTGGTCACTTGCAAGTGGACCGTAGGCCACATTGGCAATGAATTTTTATCCGCCTCAGTACGAGCGGAGTCTTCAGGCAGTCGGGAACGCAGAGTCACCGCTGCGTAGGTAACTGCTCTGATAACACCCCTGGAAATGAGACAGTTCCAGGTGAGACTACTACCGAGTTACAATCTCTCTATAAATGAGTTAATACAAAGATTGGGGGGAAATACTTTTACTCTACTCACTTCCTAGCAAGGGGCTAGAATTACGTTATGGTATAACGTATAGAAAGTAGCTGTTCAAGTCGAAGAAACAAGTAGTTTACTTGAGCGAGAGATGGTGAAAACGAGTCAGGGAAAAAGACACTGGTCAACCAATTTCCCTTCCAGGGCACGTACCGACTTTGCTTCCCGTTATTGCTTGCACACACAACGTTATGTCGAGGTGATCTAAGTTTATCAGCGGCGTCCGGGAATGGCACAATCAATCCAGTGTGAGAAAGTGAGTTCGACAGCCCACAGACGATGATCCAGTAGGTTATCCTGAACTAAGGCACGTGGCTGGAGCCGATGATGGCGGTCCTGTAGAGATTTACGAGCCGGGAATTTGCTCATCCGCTCTCAACAGAGGCCAGAACAGAACTGAGGACGAATCCGGACGCGCGCGGCCAAGCTTGGGAGGCCGGATCGCCTTAGGGCCCAATATGGCCACCGCCTTTCGTAATTCTTCTTCCAATCCTTGCAGCGGCTCTCCCTCGGCAACCTGTAACAGCACGGGACATTGGCGGCAGAGGAAGAATGGTACAGGAAGGACAAAATGAGAGGATTATGCTATGTGGACCGCCATTTGCACTTCGTTTGCATGCGGACAGCCATTGCATGAGCGAGAGTTAACCCAGCACGTAAAAATGCCGAGTTGTAAATAGTACGTCGTCAAAATTCAAAGCTTTCTGTTGGTGCATTGTTTAAATATAACGCTAAAACTAATGTCTTAAATATTATTCATTTATTAATTTCTGGTTTATGCGTTGCATAACGCAGTGTACTTTCGTGTACTGTAAACTAGCGACCTAACTCACATATTTGTCTACCGCCAACCTATACGCCAAATTAGCAATCTAAACGAAATTCTAAGAACTGTGGCCTGTTGTATCATAAAAATACCGTGAACATCGGGAAAGGCATCAAATGCAATGCATGACATTGGTTTTATGCATGGTCTACAACCTATTCTTAGATTTGCTATTTCTGTATCTTTTGAGGTGCATTGCTTTTTTGTCGTTTCTATAATTTTATGATGTGGCAGGTGCAATAAAAAGAAATGGCTTCAGTTGCTAATTATGTGGCGTAATTTTGTTAATCAGCAGACTTCAGTGTTCTTTTAAAAATATTATATATACAGCGTGTAACATGAGTTTATGCAAATATTTGCTGTGAACAGTCTCGCTTTTCCGCCAAGATAGTGAGCGTGTCCGGCTAACAAGTGTCAGATTCCTGATTCATTTTGAGAGTAAGAAACTGGAGACATTGCCTTACCTTTCCATTAAAGTGGAATATGCAGATAAGATATTTATTTATGGGTTTTGCAACAGTTCAATTTCTAGATTACACGATTATGAACTCCACAGTTAGGCCGATGAATATAATACCCCCAAACCAAATGTATTTTTTAGATAATGAACAAAGAGGAAAAAATGAATGCATCACTGACGCCTTCTTCGTCTCCATCAATGGTATTCGCAGGACTGATAAAGAAAAGAAAAGCAAGCCTAATGAAATCCTCCCCTCCATCAAAGATAGGCCTATTCATTACAGGCCGATCAAAGATATAAAACTTATTATAAAAAATCCGCTTCTCCATCAACAGTATTCATCACACACCAGTCAAATGAGAAAAAAACGGACCTAAGAAAACGCTTTCGTCTCTGTCAGATTAAAAAGCATGGGAGCATTTTTAAAGATTCCCTTTCTTCTTTCATTCCTGTCAAAGGTGGTCTATTCATACAGCAATCGAAAGAGGTAAAAAAGCAGACATTATTCAAAGTGCAGTATCCTACCTGCGTTCTCTTGTCATCAACTGCAGTCGCCATCACTCATTCAGCATAGGCATAGGTCTAGGCCTGACTCCTGATTCAACAATTCTGTGACGAGGCGGCAGGACAGAGTGTACTAGAAGTCAAACGATCACAAATAAAATGTTGCCAAGCAACATTTACACTATCTTGATATTTTTAGCTCATCATTGAAACTAGATTACATGAAGTCTGTTCATAAGTAATTTACAAGTAGAAGGGACTGCAATGTTGCATTTTTCAATAACCAAGAAAAATATCATAATTAAAAAACTAGCAATCCAGCTGCCTAATGTACTTCATCAACCTTTCCCCCCATATCCCTGACTAATACAACATCCCGTATGCCACCTTACTTGCCCAAGAGCAGCGTTAAACGGTTATTTTAAAAATTCACCTCATCGACAAAAGAAGCCTTGAAATGCATTGTCTGTAGAACATTTTCTGCTCAAAATGCCTTTTCTTTGTTCCCTAAAATATTTGCATAAACTCGAGTTACACCCTATATATATATATATATATATATATATATATATATATATATATATATATATATATATGTGTGTGTGTGTGTGTGTGTGTGTGTGTGTGTGTTTATGTGCGTGTCCTTGTGTGTACAAATATATATATATATATATATATATATATATATATATATATATATATATATATATATATATATATATATATAAAGACAGAATCCACGGAGGAAAGTGAAACCATGGAGTGCTGCAAGGCCGTTGGACTTATAGTCCTTTAATTAGCAGTTTGCTTAGCAAAGGACTAGAAGTCGAAAGGCCTTGCATGCAGCACTCCTTTGTTTCTCTTTCCTCCCTGGATTTTGTCTTTATTTATATACTCATCACGTTCCATATTTTCGTGACTCCAGTTATACATTATATATGTATATACAGTATATATGTGTAAATAAATATGTATATATATATATATATATATATATATATATATATATATATATATATAATTTTTAAAGCTGGGAAAGTTGAAGTGATTTGGTTAAAGGCATTTTCCCCCTTCCGTGAGAGGCTGCATGCTTTTTGACCCGGAAAGTAAATTGGACATGGCCTTTGTTAAGGGCGTCGCCGTTTTTATGTTGGAAATAGCATGATACTTTTTGCTTGTTTTCTCTTCACTCTCCCTTTATGATTTTACTTTTATTTAGTGTTATTTATACTTTATGCTTGATAGCGTAAGTCAGATTCATTAGTGAAAAATCTTTTTGTGTTTATTTGTATTTATACGAGCCGTTTACAAGACATTGCTTTCAGGCGATTCCAAATATTCCTTTATCATGCAGCTGGAGTATTGAAAATGTTGCTTTATTTCATTTAAATAATGTCTTAATTAATTTTCGACATTTGCCAGTAGTACCTCTTTTTAACATCATTCCACATTTTAAATTGAGCCTTGCTTCTCTTCTTTGACATCTTAACATCTCTTTTCTGAACTTTTCATTGACCTTTATTTAATACATTTTATTCTTGTATTATTTATTACCATATACTTCAGCATCTGTTACTCATTCAAAAGTCATGAAAACAGAAATAGGCAGTACTCATGCGAGAGAGAGAGAGAGAGAGAGAAAGAGTCGTCACGCATTTAGGCAGACGCATGGAGAAACGAAGCCAGAATAATCCTTGAATTGCCAATGAAGAACCAAATTACTGTGTAACTCCACCCCTGGTATAGCCGCTTAGCCTGCGGCCAACTCTCATGTCGAGCATTCTTAATTTTATATTTTACTCTTTCATCAACTTTTGCAACACGTCTTTTTTATGCTATATGTCTGTCTTTGTTTTCCATACTGTTTTCAATCCGATAGCTTCGGGTATCAGGAACGTTTCATTTATGAGATAAATTCCTGCGTCTATTTTCATTTCATATTTCGCATGAAACTATTTCTGCAGGAAAGATTGACGTTTGGTAATATATTTCATGGTATTTATAGCAATTCTAGCTAAAAATACTTGAATTCCAGTTTTTTTAGCAATAATGATAACAAAGATGTTTGTAGAATGAAGCATGAACAATATCTTTTAATAACCATTTCTTTAACGAAGCTTTTTTTCTTCATTGTTTACTGCATAGACTTTTATTATTGCAGTTTAGACGCTCAAAATGTTTGTCCTTGACTTAAGACTTATAATTACTAAAGCTTATCGGAATCTTTCAGTAGTCAAGAGGCTGTTTATGATGATTATCTCACAGAGCTCACTTTTCAACATTCTCTAGTAACCTTACATGCCAGACTTTGCTGCTGCTTTTTGTAGAAGCTTAATTAAAACCATCCAAAAACTAAGAACTCTCTCTCTCTCTCTCTCTCTCTCTCTCTCTCTCTCTCTCTCTCTCTCTCTCTCTCATCATGATTATCGGCTTGCTTCGTGGACTAGAAAATCATTGATTTATGAGTATAATAACACTTGGTATCCATAATTATTGTCAGTTTACTTCTTGGACCGGAAAAAAAGGATTGATTTAAGAAACATACTGTGTATTTTTTTAGAGTAAATTTTGATACATTAGTATTTACAGAATACTGTTAGAGATAATCCCATATCAACGATACAACGTTTTACCTTGATATGCATTTATTAGATCCAAAACTAATTCCAAATATTCATGAACAATTTTGCTTTATGGTATTAACTATAATCAATTTCCATTGCTAACATTTATTGCATACGTCACTGTGATTTTACAAACTTGAAATCAAGTCAAATTTCTGACGCAAAAATATAATAATATTCGTTACATATTTTTCTTATATTCCTATTGCTAAATCTTACATGTTTTTACTTGTCTTCTAATATATTTAACGTGTATCGAAAACACCAGTTCTTTAATTTTCTTCTATATTTTACTTTTATATTTAACGGTGTTAGAGAAATATATGTATATATATATATAAATATATATGTATATGTATATATATATATATATATATATATATATATACATATATATACATATATATATATATAGACAAAATCCACGAAGGAGTGCTAAGCGAAGGACGACAAATCGAATGGCCTTGCAGCACTCCATTGTCTCTTTCCTTCGTGGATTTTGTCTTTATTTATATATTCATCACGTTCCATATTTTCGTGATTCAGTTATACATATATATATATATATATATATATATATATATATATATATATATATATATATATATATATATATATATATATATATACTGTATATATGTATGTGTGTATATATACATATATGTATGTATATATATATCGCATACACACACTTATATGTATATATTTTTTTATGTGGGTGTGTTTTTGTGAGTGAGTTTGTATGATTTGAATATATAATAGGTCGTCAGTTATGCCAAAGATGATATTTTCCTTAAAATTACCTCTAAAATTGATTATCAGATTGTTGCTATGTTTTTTTTAATTTTAAACTTTCACTTTACAGCTAGCATGTGTTTTAAATCTAGTTATGAGGATTTGGTGTTTTATACATATATATAACATAAAGAAAATATATTTTAAGCTAATATATACCAAAATCAGATACCTTGTCACTAAAACAAAACCAACAGAGAAAAGATAGTTTTCAAAAAGTTACCGAATGTTTTTTAACCATGTATGAGGACGTCTGTATTTTACCAAATATGAGAAGGACTTGTAACTGTCTTGGAAACATCATTAGAGGCAGCCCCTGACATAACGTTCACTAGAATGGCACTGTTGTTCTTCTGAACGGCTTCCTCCATCTCCCTAGCTGATGATGACTGGTCAATTCGACGAGCGTTTGTTTCCAGCACGTCCTCCCACTTGTCGATTTGTTTCCACTTCTGCATCACCAAGGATCGCATATTTTCAATCCCGTGAATGATCATTTCTTCGCTCAGCACTCGGGATGACAGCTGGGCGATGCTCGTCTCGTGCTCCTTGATGCCATTGTCACAGCTCTCCAGAAGTCTCGCCAGTTCGCTCTTGAAGTGGTCCAGCGTGGCCAGCTTTGCGTCAAAGAGCTCTGCGTGGCAGATCTTCATGTTGTCCACTGCTTGATCTGCTGATACTGCAACGCAGCTTCCCCCTGGCGGGGGCCGATGAACAAGGTCAAGGCATTCGTTGCAAATCCACACTTCGCATGTTTTGCAATAGAGATCGAGTAAAGACCCGTGTGTTTTGCATTGTCCGATGCCTGCTTTGACAACTTCCTTTGATTGAGAAGGTTGAGGCTTAGATTTGTGCTCTTCCGTTACTATTTCACTTTCAGGGTTTTCACGCTCTGTATTAATCAAAGTAAGGTTTGCTGAATGGAGCTGAGATGATGGTCTGTAGCTGAAGCTTGGTGTGAACTGTGAATCCGTCAGCGTTAAAGGTCTTCTCAAAAGAAAACCATTTGTTTGGTCCTGATCACTTTCCTCCCATCGACTTGTTCTAGAGCTGACTGTCGATGATGACATATTTCTTGGTTTCCTTTCTTCTGTGTGCGATGGAAAAGCTTCATAAATGTCTTCAGGGAAATCTTCACTTGTTTCAGATTTATCATCATTAAGAGGTCTATAACACGTTAATTTGGGATGACTCTCTGTGCTTGTATCTATTTTAGATTTAGGCATTATGTGATCTGAATTATCATTTATAGTTAAAGTAGTTAGTCTCAAAGGGCTGGTACTTGTACTATGACTGTCATCATCTGAAAATGAATATCTGGATTCTTTGTATTTTCCTTTCATCTTTTCTGAGTGCTTGTTTGCCATTCCATTGCTTGAAAGTCTTTGATCAGTATATTTAGATGCTTTTTTGCTGGTATAGAATCTTATAGGTAATCTGTCATCATATTCGTAAGCATTTAATGGCAAATCAACCATTCTTTGATTTTGCCTGCCAAGTCTTTCTTTTTCACTTACACACCTCTTAAGTTTTCTGCTGCTCCTTGCTGATGAGTCTTCGCTGGAGTATTTGTTATACTTTACTCTGTGATTTTTATTTTTCTCCATAGTTTTGCCTTTGGATGGCAAATTACTTCTTTTTGTAACAGTGTCATCATTCATAGCGTCTCGTACTCTTTGGCGAGCCCTTTGTAGCTTTACATCAATGTCGCTTGATTCTGATTCACTACGTTCAGCTGACTTGGATGCTGGGGACATATTCCTGTGTTTTTTCTCATAGTAATATGAACTCTTGCTACCTCCGCTGTCCCTTCTCTCTCTTGGGATTGAAGTCTTTCCTTTTAACTTTCTTGTGGCACTTTTTCCATTTTTGTAGTCTTTATGGCTCGCAAAGAATTCATCACTTGATTTTGACCGGCTGATCCTACTTGTTTTATGTCTGAAAATCTTAGGAGATGCTTCTGAGTCACTTTGAGAAATTCTCCCATATTCTGATAATGTACCACCACCACCCATCTCTTGAGTAGTCATACGAGATCGTCTAGTATCTTTCTTAGCTCTTCGATGTTTCTTATCAGTGTCACTCACATCACTATCATCACTGCTATGTCTCCCTTTTGTTTTAGGTTTCCCTACATAAGCCTCCGGTCTATGGCTTTTGAAACCCTTTATGTCATTTCCGTAGTTGAATGACTTCATTATTTTTGAAATATGTGTTTCTGTACTATCTTTTGAATTAGATTTTGTTTTTCTTTCTGCCATCTCTCGTTTTCTTTTATATTCTTGTAAACAGGCTTTTTCAATTCCATTTAATTCATCACTGGATTCTGTTTCACTAAGAGATTTGGTAACATCCGTGGAAAATTCATACTCATCTGAATTTTCTGAAACGGAAGGATTATTTCCTTTGTAATGTGAAGTTAACCTTCCCTTGTGCTTGGGTGATATCCTGTTCAGAGCACTAGTTCTTTCCTTTTTATTAGAATTTTTGCTTGGCTGATTCTCTCTGATCTCACGTGGTTGGTTTTTAGACTTGGAACTGTTTTCCTTCTTAACTGGGTCATATCTAATAAGAGGAATACACGACTCTTTATGATATGCATATTTAGTCATAGTCTCTGAACTAGATGCCTCCTCCTCGTCTTTGTGTTTGCTCTTCACTGGAATTTGTTTATATTTGATGAGGGGAATACAGGACTCATTTCCATAAGAATGCTTAGCTGCTGAGTTATTGTCATGTGGTTTTCCCTGTGTTGCTTTTTTATCTGAATTATCATGCACTTTGCTTTCTTTAAGATTACTAAAGGATTTTTGTTCATTCATAATATCTGGTACGCTTTCATCTGATGAAAGAACTGAATGTTCGTGCCGAAGAACTTTTGATATGCAGACATTCGCTTGCTTCCTTGTTACATGGTGGGAATACTCATTCACGTTTACTGGATTTCCTTGTGTTGAATTATTTGAATTTGAGTTTTTGTCTGAAATTTTATTTTACTCCTTTCACATTGTTCCATGTGCACTTTGTTATCTGCATCTGAAGTTTTTGAATTTGAATTCCCTGTACTCATTTGTAGTGTTGGTTCTTTTAAGTAATCTCGCCTATTCCCTGGGATATTTCATTATCATCATCTTTGTCTGTGATAGACTGTCTTTCGGTGGGATATGAGTTATTAGATTTGTTTTTGGACACCGTCAACAGAGTGCCTTGGTTCCTTAATGCAGTTCTCTCTAATAAATATGGGGACTTGTATCTTCCTTTTGTTCTTGATTTCTGTAATTGTGAAGAATTTTCATTTGCTTTTGTGTCTGTTCCCATAAGAGAATCTGCATCTTTGTTTGATTTTGTACCTGAATTTAGAGGTTTCACAGAAATTTCCTCTTCACCCTGTGGCATTCCAAAAGATCCATTATGTATCCTACTTGGTCTGCTATCTCTGTTGGATGCCTGTCCTTCAGTCACCGGTACTGTAGACTTGATAACTTCTTTAGGACAACCAATTTTTTTTATATTTTCTCTCTTGGAATGCTTTTTCATCAAGTGTTCAGATTCATTTACATTGGGTTCTTCCCTGTGCGGACCTTCAGTAGGTCTGTCCTCTCTACTAGATATACTTCCTATTTGTAACTCCCCCGAATGTATTTTGCTTAAATACAAAGAATGAAATGATCCAGTATGGTCAGTTGCCTTTTTCTCTTCCTTAACAGGAGAGCTTACACTTAAAGGTTTTGGGGACTTTGAGCATTCCTTGGTCAAAATTGAAGGGTACGGGTTTTTGTAACCCTCTTTTGGATAATTCCTTTCTATTCTTGCCGTACTATTAATTTCTTCTTCAGATTTACATGTCAAATTGTTTTCTTCACCATTACCATTGTTAAATTCAACATGAGTATCGCTTATAGGCTGAGCTGACATTTTATCCTGATTTTCAACAATGTTAGCGTTTATTGCTGTAGTTGAGCTGATGTCATTCATTTTTCTTTCGCTATGGTCTTCAGAAGAAGAATCTGGCATATTTGAAGGAGAGGGGGGTGTAGGGGGTCGCTGTTCATATTGTATTTGAACTTTGTTTACACCAAGATGTTGGTTGTCACTCAGGCTTGACAAATGATTCAAAAATTTTGGTACTTTACTTTGAAGAGATGTCTGTGTAGTGATTGGCACTTTCTGTCCTTCTCCATTTGGTAATGGACCAGGGATTGGCGCTTTTCGCTTGGTGTTTGATTTGTTAATACCTGTTGACGTAACGGATGACTGCAACTTTGGAATTGAGTCTTCTGATTTATTAGCTAATGGAGAATATGTTTGCTGACCACTTGCATCTTGGTAAGGAATTGGTGCTTTTCGTTTTGATTTCACTTGTAAATAATACATATTTGCTTCCTTGGGTGTGCTTGATGGTTTGTCTTCAACTCTAATTGATGGTGGGCTAGGACGTAAAGTGCCTATACCATTTACATCTGGAATGGGTGCCTGTCTCTTGAGCAATATTTTCTTTGTCATATGTTCTCCGGCTGTTTTTTGTAAGGGTTCAGGACGTCTTACTGAGGATATCCGGTACGCTGGTGAACTAGTTGACAGTGGCTTCCAAGACTCTGAGTGTTTAACCTCTCCTCCAGCTAAAGTGCCAGTCCCACTGGTTAATGATGGTGGTGCACTTTTGGATTCTATGGGTCTCTCATATTTTCCATTTATATGGTCTGGAATTGATGGAATATTTGTATTTTCTTGATCAGTAGATATCCCAGCCTTTGTCTTATTTACTGTGTTATTAGAATTAGATACTACGTGTGTTATATTACTATTAGATTTAAATTTGACTAAAGTGGAATCGTGAGCCTGCTGAATTTTATCTTTAAGGGCCTTACTTTTTGTCTCATCCGTTATTTTTGCATGGTCTGGGTCATCAGTGCCGTAAGTGTTTTGATGTGAAGAAATATCGTGGGACTCATTCTCAGAGGAATGTCCAGATAGCAACATGCCCCTTGTGTATGCTTTCATTGGTGGCTTGGCCCATGCATTTTTAGACTCTACAGTAGTTTTAGATGTAAGTGATGATCTTTTCATTGGATTTGGAATATTCTGTGGGAACTTGTGCTTGTTGTCTTGTAGATCCTTTCTTATTTGCTGGATGGATCTTAATTTGGGTACTGGGGCTGAGGTCATAGTAGGAGTTTCTGGAATTTCATGTAATGTGGGGAGTGTGCTTACTTTAGCAGGATGATAATGACTTAATTTAGTTTTTGGCAACTGTTGTGCTTCTGGTGAATTAAATGCAGATGTAAATGATATTGGAGATATACTTGGAGTTAGCGGTCTCATGACAGGTGATGGTGGTGGTATTGATTGAACGTCTTGTTGCGTTATTGTATTTGCAGGCATTACTTGTCTTGGCACATCAACTACATCCTTAGCTTCAAAGCCTTCGGTATTTTTAATGCTTCCATCCTGGCTTGGCTTATTACCAATAAGAGGTAACTGGTGCTTAAAAGGTTTAGGAGAAAGCAAATGAGAACAAGTTTTTGAATCTGCCTGATCAGATTCTGCCTTTGAATAACCTGATAACGTTTTCTGGTATACATGGGGAATATCATTGTTTTCTTGATCCTTGGGTGACACGGAATCCAGTTGTTCTCTACTCCTAATGCTTCGAATAGATGCTAATTGAGCTGTAACATGTTCATTATTCGAAAATGAAAGTCTCTTATAAATTGTGAAGTCTGTAGGTAACTGTGTCTCTGATCTAGCTAAGAATGGTCTGGAACATGTAGGACACTTGCAACTCTGTGTTTCAATCAGATGTGCTAAACATGATGTACACAGTATGTGTCCGCAGAGAAGCCTTCGTGGGCATCTTTCTTTCTTCGTGTACAACTGCTGGCATAGAAGGCATATTAAGTCATGTTTCTCCTTGACCATTGTCCTGGAAAAAAAGTGAAATGATTTAGAAACTTAATTGAATCAGCGGAACATGCAAACACAGTAATAATAGCAAACATGCAGTTCTGATTGTTATAAATTTTAGAATGAATTATCATTCATTAAAGTGGTTAATGTTCTATGCAGGCTGTACTTAAGGCTTTTCTTATTAAATGAATTCAATATGTCATTAGATTTTTAAGAGTTTAGAGATTAGCCTTTCCAGCAGTTACCGGAAGGTTATTGTATTAACGGTATTCGGAATTCATTATTTGCCTAATTGTAGTATACTTTTTGATAATTGATAATTTACCATGCCTAATGAAGTAATTGAAGGAATCCCTGGGATAATAGTAGTTGAAAACCAAAGTTGTGAATGATAAATGGCTTTTTGTTCAAGTATATGAGTGAACGCTTTGTAACATTTTCCACAAGAGATTATTCATTTTTAATAAAGGAAATTTTTTTAATATATGTACAGACTGGTTCAACTCATTTTATAAAGAACTATAACTTTTCAGAAGCAGAAATGGGAATGGGTTTTTTTCATTAACTGTATGACAGTGAAAATAGTTACCAAAATGCTAAAGATTTTATTTGAAGAATATTCATATTGTTTCACATGGAACACATTCAGTTGAGTGAAATGAGGCTTGGTGGTGATGAAAGTGATATATAAAGCTAGAGACGGCTAGACTGGATGTGTATTGGCTACTGCTCATGATGCCGTTAGATATTATGTTGTTGGGCGAATTGTTAAAAGAAGAAAAGTAAAAGAATATGAGGGCCCAACAATTTAATAAATCATTTGGTCCAAAGTAAAATCATATTCTTACAATAGAAAATGTCTGCATCAAGCGGGGATGTGGAATAAGTTAAGTTTTAATAAAGTCAAATGTCGCTGTTCTTATCTGACAAGGGAACACCGTGAGCTCTTAGATAAAAACAACAAACTTTCCGTGGCGATATTCTCCCACATAGATTATTTGTAAATGGATTATTTGAGGCTGTCAGTCGAGAAACATGCCAAGCGCTATCCTGGGTCAAAGTATTTTTTAATTTAATTTATTATATTTTAAAAATGGCACATGGCATGTTCTCGACTGAAAAGCTCATTTGCACTAAGCCCTTAGAGCAACAAATATATCGAAATTTTTAAAATCTGCAATTTTTTGACCTGTGATGTACTAAGAATTTTTCTTGGATAAAATAAATTGTACAGATATGCGTACATCTGCCTTTCACATTAATGATAACAGAAAAATCCTGGAATTTTTATAGTAATTTTTGGCTGTTTTAGTGGGGCAGGCAGATAAGCAAAATTTACTCTTTAGTCGTGGAGCATCAAGCTTGGCACATATACCCAGATCATAAACTGATTATTTTTTTAATGTAGGTTCAGACCAGCAGTGTCCCCTGGTGAATTATACTGAGGGTTTTCATGATGGCCGCCCATTTCATTTTGACTTACATACGCTTGAACTACACATCTCAGAATCAAGATTTTGGTCTCAAAATGCATAGATTTCACCTGAGCATTTTGTTCCAAACAGATAAGCTTAGAATTTCTGCAATTTTCTGCAATCCTTTTTCTAAAAATCTTATATAAGGGTAATGCAGCATTGTTTAGCGATATACATATCAGCATAATCAAAATATGATCAGAGAGTCTTTTGAAGAATATTTGTTGAAAAGAATTGGTACATGTACTGTATTTCTTGAAACTGTATAATGTCCCGCCAGCATCCCTCGCGACTTAGTTGATTTACAGAAGACGCATTGTGTATAGATGTAGAAGGTTTTTTATATATACATTCATACACATATATACATGTGTGTGTATGTGTTTGTGCTCTTATTCATATATATAATTGAATGTATTGTAACGAAAGTTGTACCTAGTGACACTGCTGACTTAAAATCTGTATATTCAATCCCCAAAATCATGCTTATATTATGTTATGTACAGTACACTCGAAAAAATATGGGAGTTGACAATGTTGGGTTGAGGGGCCATTTAGAAAAAAAAACATTAAATAACAGCCACCAGGTGGCACTAGTGATTATTCATAAGAATAATCAGTCAAGGCAACGAAATAATTTTAAATGTACCAAGTTTCCGTCTTTTAACTCCAAGTGCTAACGTTTGTTCAACTCCATCCTTAAGTACTTGCCCAGCAGATAAGTTTATAAATTGAAATAGTGTTTTATAATCTTTTAATAATACTAAGTCCTGACATTCAGGTCTAATTCTCGATTAGTGAATAGTTCTCGATGGTAACGAGAACGTGCTAATATTTTCAAATTTTTAGAGAATTAGAAAGATTTTTCACGGGTATTCAATACCGTTCCCCTTAATGATGTACAGCTCTTGTTTCAGACCGTTAACGACCATCCCACATTGATCTAGATAATTACTAATTACTAGCTACCTTTAAGCACAGGTGTAACAGCTGTTAATGAGTATATCTTGGGATCGAGTGAATAGGTGGATGGAGAATCTTCTTAATTAACGATGTTTGTTGTTACGGCAAATAGGACCTTTGCTTGTTGTCTTTCTTGTTAAACATAAAATAAGATTCAAGATTATTAAACTAAAGTTCATTTTATTTATTTGCCATTTTTGGAGCTCTCTCTCTCTCTCTCTCTCTCTCTCTCTCTCTCTCTCTCTCTCTCTCTCTCTCTCTCTCTCTCTCATTGTCCTCGTATTGTGGAGAAACTCATTGGGAATATTTTGTACAAAGTTGCAAAACCTGTGGGTGTTTCTACCAAAACTGATGCCGTATATTGGAGGGCTGCTGTGGACCCTTTATAAGGTCCAAAGTTCGATCCCTGCTTGCTACTTGCTCAGTCGACACAGCTGTGAATGAATGGCTACTTGCAAGGGATGAAAGAGCCTCCCAACCTACTCAGCAATCCTACAGCATAGTATGCTTGTAGTTGTGCAAGACATGTTCTCTTCATCTGAGGGAATGGGGCTTACTTTGACCTTTTGGTATGTTATGAGAATAACAAGACAAATAGCCTAGTGAAAAACCAACATTGCCCAGTTTCAGAGATATTGCAGCGCATAACCATATGAAGGCTGTCCCTTACTCTTAACGTTTGTCTACACACTTGTCTTTTAATATCCATTTTTCATTAAGTATAATTTCCCTCAGCTAGAAATGATGTTTTATTGATATGTATAAACTCACGTTAAGTAAGTTATTTTTATAACGACCATCCAGGTACTATCACTTGGCCCACCAATTGGCCCATTTAGGTCACCTTTTTACCTAGTGGCTGTCTTGGTCCTTCTCCTGAGGCAAGAGGGCCATCGAGGTGCTCCATGATAGAAAGCCCGTGCTGGCATAAGGCCAACTTGACCTAAAACAACAAAAAGCAAGATGTGGTCTCGGTTGGGTTGACGGAATATAGACGTCCAATTCAAGCCAATCATACCATTGAACACCTCACTACACTTACGGCCATCGTCACGCTAGGGTCGGACTGGCTTAAGCCCGCTTAATCTAAACTAACTACGAGCGAGAAACTGTCAGTACAAGGGTGGCTTAATCAACAACAGCAACAAACAGCTGTTGTTTGTTGTTTTATCCTGAAGATGCCTCGTTGTCAGTGCTAAGCGTATCGAATCCATTGTACAAAGTCTGTTATAACAGTGTTTGTTAAAGGTATAGTCATCCGTGCGCTTTTATTCTTCAAAGAATGGTAAAGAAAATAGAAAAATTGATAGGAAAGTGAAAGCAGTATCTGCTTCGGTCTTTAAATGAAAATTGCTGAAAATGACTTTTTCATATAACTGTTATTACTATTGTTATTTCCCGTAACAGCCTTAATTTTAATGGCGCTAGAATTCAAAAGAGCAATATTTCTTCATATCGCTTAGCAAATATCCCAAATAATACATGTCAGCCCACCAAAGCAACTGATACTTCATTATCTTCTTGATAGCGAATTATCGCATTTGCACATCGAAGCATTACTATCTTTTCATCAGTGTTGAACCACTGTGTTTATTTAGTGGACACCTCCCACCAGATTCATTACTCTACAATTATGAAGCAACAAAATTTTTTAAATTTTCTCTGACGTAATTACTGATGCAGTTGCATTTTTTCATATTTCAAAGAGAGAGAGAGAGAGAGAGAGAGAGAGAGAGAGAGAGAGAGAGAGAGAGATGGATGGATGTCAGTACACGACAAATACGGATACTACATTTGTGTAATAGGTGATTGTCCCACAGGAAATATTATAGAGAAAACGGAATTCAAATTACTTTTGCATACTATATCTACTTTACTGTTACAACAGTAATGTTAATTTTGAATATAACTGTATGTTTCAGTAATGAGGCCGAAATGCCAAGCTTTAATATTTGTTTTACATGTAATGGATATTGAAGGGCTTATCTTTTTTTCGATGTGTTTATGCTTTCTACATGTTATATTCCTTTATCATTAGGAGGAAGTTTTTGAGTTTTTGTTCTTCTAAATTTAAAATAAGTTAAAGATGCTGTCTTTCTAGGAAATGTATTCAATTCAAAATTGCTGGAATCGTCAACGAAGATGAAATGCTGCAGTTCCACAGAATCTTTCAGGTCTTTCTTTGAATACTGTACCGTTGATTTTTCTTTTTATCTATTAAATTTTTTTTTTTTTTGTATTTTTAACGTGGCATTTTATTGATGTTCAATTACTTTTAAGTGTTCGGTTACGCATTAGGCAGGAACGTTACCATCCCTTAGTGACAGGTAAAACAGCGCCAATGTATTTATTGACCTGTCACCATGAGGGAAATTGCGTTGTAGTTTTACCGCATAGGCGATATATATATATATATATATATATATATATATATATATATATATATATATATATATATATATATAACTCCCATTAATAAAATGCCCTATCCTTTTACCCTATTACAATGACTGGTGCCATATGACTTTAGATGTTTATCGGCTGCAATGGACAGAACGCCTGTTAGTACAGCTTTATGTATATGTGGGATCTGAGCGTGTCAACGATAGGTAACAAAACGGATATATCCCTATGTAAGCAAATGGTAAACAATATGCACCTTCAGTGGGATTAAGGGGATTTACAAGGCTATATTGCATTATTCATAAACGAATTCAATTCTGCGTAGGTCTTTTGGATCTTTTCTTGCCTAAACAAACTGGGGGTGGAAATGGTGTGAATTCTGGAAGAAATCCGTATTTGCTTACTGTCTCCATTGTCGTTTATATCTTTTGGGTGTTTCCGAAATATTTGACCATTTTACTCAGATGACATTGAATGATAGTGAAAAACAATGTGGCTTAGATACGAAGAGGACCTGTAATTCGGATTCTTTTTACGGAGCTTTTGAAATGAAACGTTTGAAAGCAAAAAGAAAGCTTAATGTCATAACCATTGATCAAGAAAATTTCTATGGCAAGCTTGATAGAGAAAATATATGACGTGGAGTTTTTTAAAAATGTCTGGTATGAAGGGTAATTTGTCTGAGATTAAGACCAAATCATATGCTGGGAAATGTTTACAGGAGAGTAAGTCGTTCGTGGTCAAAATGAGCCTCAGACAAGGTTATCCTTTGTGCCCTTGGCTGTTAATTGCTTAATGGATGGAGCGATAATAGACTTCAGGGGAAGCCCCGATGATGTCAGTGGAGTTTGTTTGGAATAGGAAAAGGTAATGTGTATATTATTCATAGCAGTGGCAGTTGTATACAGATAAAATGCTATTTGGTGGTCAGGAAGGTATTTGTAGGAACACAGGAGCAAATGGTTTGAAAATTGTTTGTAAAGGGTAACTTACAATTATGATGGCAAATATCAGTCGGGACAAAGAAACCGTGATTATTTGCTATGATGGTAACCACGTATTTGGATAATGGAAAGATGACAAAAGGGTAAAATGCAAACATATTTATATTTTTGTTTGTTGTGTGTGTGTGTGTGTGTATATATATATATATATATATATATATATATATATATATATATATATATATATATATATATATATATGACTATATAATTTTGTATATTTACTGTACATTTGTACCGAAGGGGAATTTTAGTTGATAATAAGTCCACCGTCCCGTGGGTCGAACCAGCGACGGACGAGGAATCAGGACTACAGTGACACACTAACCAGTCGGCCACAGAGAGGGTGGACTTATTATCTATCTATCTATTTATCTGTCTGTCTGTCTGTCTGTCTGTCTGTCAATTTGTCTTCATCTATCTATTTATCTGTCTGGTTTTATGTTTATGGTACAAACTTGTGGGATAAGAAATGGGCAGTTTAAAGGTGTTTGGTGCTTGCTGTCGATAAGAAAGAGTTGTTGATAATAACCTCGTTATTAGCAACAACTCTTTCAGATATGAAAAACAGCCATAAATATAGTTACCCCATATATAATTGTAGTCTTATACAGTAAGATTATTAATTAATCTTTATTAGCCCGCTTTTATTGATCCATGAAGGATTTTACTTTTTGGTACACATTAATGCTTAATATTACACAAATGTAAACACACCTTTATGCATATATGTTTGTACTCGAGATTACGCGTACCAATTTTGACAAATAATAACTCTCCAATTAAAAATGTAATTAGATAAGGCTGGATTTGTTAATCGAAATAAATAATACTCTGTATTGACGGGCACAGATTCACATCAAAAAACAAAAAAAAAAGAAGCGAAAGGAGAGTATTGGAAACACAGCACTCGCACACCGAAAATGAATTCGAACGTAATCTCTCGTAATGTTACTTGCATTAATAAAACGCGCCGGCGGCAAATCGCGCCTGGCTTATGCATGTGATTTCCTCCGGACGTACATTTCGAAGCAAATAAACCAGAGTGCATTAATCAGACGAGTAAATAAGACAGCTTACATGAAAAAAAAACACGAAAAAATTCATAGAT